>NC_054708.1:50778465-51098465 GCF_016097555.1 Gigantopelta aegis | reverse complement strand
AACCGGACGTGCTGTAATAGGATTTTTCATAACAGTTTGCAGATTTAAAAACTCCTCCTTCATAAGTTTACCAATATCAACGCTACGTCGACTGTAAATTATTGGAAAAATTATTTTATCTCTTTTTACAGCTTTACCAGATTCAACGTCGATTCCAAACAGCTGTTTTGTCTGTAATGTACGAATCCAGAAGGCCTCTCGTTCAAGTCTCAAGAGGTCTGTTTCGTCTTTTGAACCAAGTATCGGGGGTTGTTCAATTGGAATTATTTCAAAGTTTTCATCTAACGAATGGTCAGGTAGATTGAAGTGATTGGCGACAGGGGTGTCAACTTCATGCCGAATATCATACTTGTGACAAACTGCTCTAATTCTCAGTTGGTTTTGCGTTTGTCCTACGTACTGTTTTTTACATAAATTACAGGTGATTAGATATACTACATTTTTCGAATCACAGTTCATGTCTGTCCGAATTTGATATTCAATTTTGGTCTGTTGACTTTTGAAAGTCGACTGCATTTTAAGTAAGTTGTGAAGTCTACACCTGGTTTTGGCACAAATAGTAGATGAGCCAGTGCTTATTTGAGGCAATTGGTTATGCTGAAGTTTGTATGGTTTATAGTCTTCAGTTGCCCTAAAGGGATTTTCTAATTCTCGAACAGTTTCAGATTTAATTTTTCTTAAAAACCGTTTTGAATATCCCCTAGGTTTTAAAGCACTAAATAAAAGTGAACAAGCCTCATTGAAATTCTGTTTGTTACTCGAATTTCTGTGAAATCTAATAATCTGAGATTTAACAATGCCTTTAAAGGTGTGGCATGGGTGAAAAGACTTGCAGTGGAGAAGTTGGTGTGTGTCTGTGGGTTTGAAAAACACTTTGTAGTCTAGGTAACCTGATGTTTCAAACTGTGTACCTTTATAAATTGTTACATCCAAAAAGTCAACTGATTTATCTGATATGGTGGCCTTAAGTTTGATATGTATGTATGTGTGTGTATGTATGTGTGTGGATGTATGTGTGGTTGTATGTATGTATGTGTGTGTGTATGTATGTGTGTGGTTGTATGTATGTATGTGTGTGTGTGTATGTATGTGTGTGGTTGTATGTATGTATGTGTGTGGTTGTATGTATGTGTGGATGTATGTGTGTGTGTGTGGATGTATGTGTGTGGTTGTATCTATGTGTGTGTGTGGAAGTATGTCTGTGGTTGCATGTATGTGTGTGTGGATGTATGTGTGTGGTTGTATGTATGTGTGTGGTTGTATCTATGTGTGTGTGGATGTATGTGTGTGGTTGTATGTATGTGTGTGTGTGTGTGTGTGTATGTGTGTGGTTGTATCTATGTGTGTGTGTGGAAGTATGTCTGTGGTTGCATGTATGTGTGTGTGGATGTATGTGTGTGGTTGTATGTATGTGTGTGGTTGTATCTATGTGTGTGTGGATGTATGTGTGTGGTTGTATGTATGTGTGTGGTTGTATGTGTGTGTGTGTGTGTGTGGATGTATGTGTGGTTGTATGTATGTATGTGTGTGTGGATGTATGTGTGTGGTTGTAACGATGTGTGTGTGGAAGTATGTGTGTGGTTGTATGTATGTGTGTGTGGATGTATGCGTGGTTGTATGTATGTGTGTGGTTGTATCTATGTGTTTATGTGGATGTATATGTGTGGTTGTATGTATGTATGTGTGTGGATGTATGTGTGTGGTTGTATGTATGTGTGTGTGTGGATGTATGTGTGGTTGTATCTATGTGTGTGTGTGGTTGTATGTATGTGTGTGTATGTAAGTATGTGTGTGGTTGTATGTATGTGTGTGGTTGTATGTGTGTGTATGTATGTATGTGTGTGTATGTATGTATGTGTGTGTGTGGATGTATGTGTGTGTGTGGATGTATGTGTGTGGTTGTATCTATGTGTGTGTGTGGATGTATGTGTGGTTGTATCTATGTGTGTGTGTGGATGTATCTATGTATGTGTGTGGTTGTATCTATGTGTGTGTGTGGATGTATCTATGTATGTGTGTGGTTGTATCTGTGTGTGTGTGTGTGGATGTATCTATGTATGTGTGCGGTTGTATCTATGTGTGTGTGTATGTATGTGTGTGGTTGTATCTATGTGTGTGGATGTATGTGTGTGGTTGTATCTATGTGTGTGTATGTGTGTGTGTGTATGTGTGTGGTTGTATGTATTTAAGAATGAATGAACGCACTGGCTCAGGAATTTTTTTAAAAACTAAAAAAACATTATTTTCTAATTTTGCCCCAGGGATTCGAAATTGATTTTAAATTGACCGTTGTGATATACAAAATATAACTGTTTTTCGGTCAGTCTTGTTTTAAATTTATTTGGCTAGTACTATGTTTTGTTTACAGCCGGATACGATGTATTTGGGGTTTTTTTTTAAATTGTTAGGAAAGGGATAACAACAAACCAACCACTGAAAAATGGACTGGCTTAGAGGCTTAGGTGCAGGCTTAGGCGGCGTGTAGTCGGGTGGAGACTAAGATATCCTTGAGACTTGGATTTTTTCTATATGCAATAACCGGACGTGCTGTAATAGGATTTTTCATAACTGTTTGCAGATTTAAAAACTCCTCCTTCATAAGTTTACCAATATCAACGCTACGTCGACTGTAAATTATTGGAAAAATTATTTTATCTCTTTTTACAGCTTTACCAGATTCAACGTCGATTCCAAACAGCTGTTTTGTCTGTAATGTACGAATCCAGAAGGCCTCTCGTTCAAGTCTCAAGAGGTCTGTTTCGTCTTTTGAACCAAGTATCGGGGGTTGTTCAATTGGAATTATTTCAAAGTTTTCATCTAACGAATGGTCAGGTAGATTGAAGTGATTGGCGACAGGGGTGTCAACTTCATGCCGAATATCATACTTGTGACAAACTGCTCTAATTCTCAGTTGGTTTTGCGTTTGTCCTACGTACTGTTTTTTACATAAATTACAGGTGATTAGATATACTACATTTTTCGAATCACAGTTCATGTCTGTCCAAATTTGATATTCAATTTTGGTCTGTTGACTTTTGAAAGTCGACTGCGTTTTAAGTAAGTTGTGAAGTCTACACCTGGTTTTGGCACAAGTAGTAGAGGAGCCAGTGCTTATTTGAGGCAATTGGTTATGCTGAAGTTTGTATGGTTTATAGTCTTCAGTTGCCCTAAAGGGATTTTCTAATTCTCGAACAGTTTCAGATTTAATTTTTCTTAAAAACCGTTTTGAATATCCCCTAGGTTTTAAAGCACTAAATAAAAGTGAACAAGCCTCATTGAAATTCTGTTTGTTACTCGAATTTCTGTGAAATCTAATAATCTGAGATTTAACAATGCCTTTAAAGGTGTGGCATGGGTGAAAAGACTTGCAGTGGAGAAGTTGGTGTGTGTCTGTGGGTTTGAAAAACACTTTGTAGTCTAGGTAACCTGATGTTTCAAACTGTGTACCTTTATAAATTGTTACATCCAAAAAGTCAACTGATTTATCTGATATGGTGGCCTTAAGTTTGATATTGTCATCCTGTTGATTTAATAGCTCAAAAAAGTTCCAAAATTCTTGTTTAGAATGTGGCCAAATGATAAGTATATCGTCGAGATATCTGAGGTACAAAAGAGGTGTTTTACTCAATTTCTTTAAAGCAGCCTCTTCCCATTCAGCGACATAGATAGATGCAAAGTTTGGACTAAAACGTTTGCCCATAGCACAACCACACACTTGCTGATACATTTCTACATCAAACTCAAAATCATTTCCTTTTAGGCTTAATTCTAACAGCTCAATAATGTTGTTATCTGGTCTGTTTGGATCTGGGTAGTTATCAAATGCTCTCTTAACTGAATCAATGCCCGCATCAATACCTATGTTGGTGTACATGGAGTCAATATCAAGGGTAACCAAGAATGAATCTTTTGGGATTTTGGTTTTTGATAATTTTGATAGAAGATCTTCAGTGTTTTTCACAAAACTTTCATGTCTATTTGCAATTGGTTTTAAGTGAAAGTCTATGTATTCTGAAATATTGTACGATTCTGATCCACAGTCTGAAATGATTGGACGACCGGGTGGTGTGTTAATATCGGTCCATGTATCGACTGGCTTGTGGATTTTTGGAAGTAGATCAAATTTCCAGGTTTGTGATTGTGACCTGGCTTCTAAATATTTTACTTGTTTTTTATTAATATGTCCCTGATCTTTTAGACATTGAATAATTGCACTGAACTTTTTACAATTCTCAGGCCAAATAGCTTTGTCTAATTTTTTGTAGTACTTTGAATTATTAAGCTGTCGATGGGCTTCCCGAATATAGTTCTCCCTTGATAGAATGACAGTGGCTGACCCTGTGTGGATGTATGTGTGTGTATGTGTGTGGATGTAATTATGTATGTATGTGTGTGGATGTATGTGTGTGTGTGTGTGTGGTTGTATGTATGTATGTATATGTGTGGATGTGTGGATGTATGTGTGTGTATGTGTGTGGTTGTATGTATGTATGTATGTGTGTGGATGTGTGTGTATGTATGTGTGTGGTTGTATGTATGTATGTATGTATGTGTGTGGATGTGTGGATGTATGTGTGTGTATATGTGTGGTTGTGTGGATGTATGTATGTATTGATGTATGAAGATGTGTGTGTATGTATGTGTGTGGTTGTATGTATGTATGTATGTATGTATGTGTGTGGATGTGTGGATGTATGTGTGTGTATATGTGTGTATGTGTGGATGTATGTATGTATGTGTGTGGGTGTGTGGATGTATGTGTGTGTATGTGTCGGGATGTGTGGATGTATGTGTGTGTAGGGATGTATCTATATGTATGTAGGGGGGGATTTGCTCTGTTGCCTTGTGTGGGGGCAGGACGTAGCCCAGTGGCAGAGAGCTCGCTTGATGTACGGTCAGTTTGGGATTGATCCCCGCCGGTCGGTCCATTGAGCTATATTTCTCGTTCCAGCCAGTGCACCATGACTGGTATATCAAAGGCCGTGGTATGTGCTATCCTGTCTGTGGGATGGTGCATATAAACGACCTCTTGCTACTAATGGAAAAGATGTAGCGGGTTTCCTCTCTATGACTGTGTCAAAATGACCGTATGTTTGACATCCAATAGCTGATGATTAATAAATCAATGTGTTCTAGTGTTGTCGTTAAACAAAACAAACTGTTGCCTTGTGCTGCTCTGACTGTTTTAAGTTGTGCTATTGTGTTGTGTTTTGTGCTGCATTGCATTGTGCTATACTTTGTTCTTGTCCTTTGTTCTTGTGCTGTGCTAGTGTGTTGTAGTGCATTGTGCTGTGTTGTGTTGTGTTATATTGTGTTGTGTTGTTGTTGTTGTACTGTGCTGTAGTTGTTGCACTGTTGTACTTTGCTGTGCTGTATTGTACTGTGTTGTGCTGTAGTGTGCTACTGTGCTGTTGTGTAGTAGTGTCGTGTTGTACTGCTATGTTGTACTGTGTTGTGTTGTGATGTGTTGTACTGTGCTGCTGTGTTGCACTGTGCTCAACTGATCAGATGTGTTGTACTAGCTGTGCTCAACTGTGATCAGATGTGTTGTACTGTGCTCAACTGTGATCAGATGTGTTGTACTGTTTGTGTATGTGATTAACTGACTTTAGTATGTTCAAGATATTGTGTAAGTATACACAAGTACACCCACTCTTTAACTGTGTCACAGATACATGCACAGATGAACAGAATAAAATCTGAATAACATAATGGCTACAGAAATGAAGGATAAATATGCCGATATAAAATAACTGCATGTTTTTCTAATTAGTAACAGTAACTATCCCTGATTATAACGGCTGATGACATTCAATCAGTGGGTGACAGCGTCATACCTCCAGAATACCCGACAGTCCTCGCTCACTGTGAAACGACTTGCGCAGGTAGCCTTGTTTTATTACATTCTCCATCACTCACTGCAGCAAAATCTAAACACAAAACAACACTGTAAGAAAATACAGCTACAATATGCTTATGTACATGTAATAGGAAGATGGGATCAAGTTCTTTTGAATATCATAACAGTTAATTAAGTATGCTCTTCTTTCCACTTAAAATGTAACATGTAATAACTAAGCCTGTATCCTGTTTTTGACAAAGCAGATATACATATGACATGTATATAAAATAGGATTTCTCTAATTGGACAACATGCATAAATTTTAAAGTTGTACGTGTAATTCTATGACATCTAGAACTACAAATGTTTGCCATGCTTAATTGGAAAACAATCCGTAAAAATAAATATAGTCATGCATGTACTTTGATACAGTTTGGAAATTTTCTGAGAAAATGTCTGCCCCACCCTACCATCAGCTACATATATATCCCTGGTTTAATGTTACAGAAAAATATCCACATGCACCGTCTATATATATATATATATATATATATATATATATATACACACATTGTATTTATGGAAGTGCATTCAATTCATACTGGACAAAGTCTACAAAAATAGAACTGTAGATGACAAGTGTTCGATGCATGGATGATTCAGTGTCATTTTACCGAGTACAACATAGAGAGATATTGCTCAAGCCTGTAAGATGTAAGATGGGTACAAAGTTATACGGAAAAATACTCTTTTAATTTTAAAATACCCTTTTTGCCGAGATGGATTCATTCATTTGTAGTTATTTTTGTTATAATATCCAATTAAGGTTCAAGCACGCTGTCCTGGGCACACACCTTAGTTACCTGGACTGTCTGTCCAAGACAGAGGGTTAGTGGAATAGTTGTTAGTGGTTAGTGAGAAACAAGTTGCCAGTACACCTACCCATTGAGTCATTGAGACGAGCTAGGGAACATTTTGTTTTTAAAATCTTTATTTGTAATATATTTAGTCAATTGAAAATTGATTAGCAACTGCTGTTTAATGTTTTAAAATTGTGTAACAATCTCTGAAACTTATGTAGTGAATCGCGATGCGATACTGAACAAAATGTTCAATGGGGACTAGGGCTGGGGGTTTGGAGTCGGTATCTGGATTAAAAATCCCATGTCTCGACTGGGATCCGAACCCAGTACCTACTAGCCTGTAGACCGATGGCTTAACCACGACGCCACCGAGGCCGGTCTCGGGGACCATGTAGTCAAACAGTTCATGTACATTAATTAGCATCACTCAATGTCAGTGAATATGGAGCAGGTTAACAGTTATAGTAAATTCAGCCAGCTCCCTTCGATCGACACTGATCTCCTGGAAAGTTTGAGATCGCGAGCTGCAAATTAATCACCTTGCAATAAAAATGTTTTAAATTAATTTCATTTGAAATGCCATGTGATTGATTGCTCACCTGGCATCATTTAAGGAGAGTGATCTTCAGCTCGCCTTGATTTTGTTCATGAAAAATGTAAATTTCACTACATGTACATGACATGTACATGTCTGACATATCATACATTTCATTCACTCTTCATTTATTTCCATGCTACTACCCAATTAAGGTTCAAGCACGCTGTCCTAGCTAGGAGCTTGTATACCTCAGCCATTTTGACTGTCTAATGGTTAGTTGTTAGTGAGAAAAAAGTGGGTGCTGTACATGGTCTTTAAAATTGACGCATTCAGGGTGTGCTCGGCAATTGATATTTCTAAGTTGTAAACTAATGCAAATGTCATGTAATTACAACTTGTTGGCATTCAGGTGTACTTGTAATTAAGAAAGTAAATTCCGGTCCCCTTAAAATAGTCAACAGCAAATTTACAAATTTAGCTATTTTCACCATTTAATCAAACAAAGTTCATGTATTTAAAAAAAAAAAAAAAAAAAAAATCTGTTTAAAATAATTCTGCTACATGCATGCACCTCCAATTGAATTTTATAATATTTTGCTATTTTATCGACTTGAATGTTTGAAATTGTTATAAATTATGAATTAAATCGTTTATCCATTTGATTAAATGGCATGGACAAGTATTAAAATAAATCTCCCACCATTCTTGCACCGATCGATCATCTTCAACTGAAATTTTTTATCATCAAAACAGAGTTCAGAGAAACATTTTGTCGCTTTTTTTTTTTTCTAAATTCAAAGGGTGAAGGTATAGCTAATTAGTTAGCTTTTCTTTTTCCTAGTTTAGAAGTCAGAAAAACGAGCTCCATGCTAGAGTGTTTCAAGTCGGTAATTGTTGAAACTGTAATTACGAGCATACTCAAATGCAGCATTACACCTCACCATTAGAGGCAGGACATAGCCCAGTGGTACAGCACTCGCTCGATGCACGATCAGTGTGGGATCGATCCCCATCTGTGGGCCCATTGGTCTATTTCTCGCTCCAGCCAGTGCACCACAACTGGTATATCAAAGGCCATGGTATGTACTACCCTGTCTGTGGAATGGTGCATATAAAAGATGCCTTGCTGCTAATCAAAAATAGTCCATGAAGTGGCGACAGCGGGTTTCCTCTCTCAATATCTGTGTGGTCTTTAACCATATGTCTGATGCCATATAGCCGTAAGTAAAATGTGTTGAGTGTGTCGTTAAATAAAACACTACTTTTTTTTTTAACCTCTCCATTATTGCAATGAGTTCACTCTTTGTGTTTCAGCTATAACATTTCCAAAACTCCAACATGTTTCTGGTCATATATCTTGGTGTTTGAATTAACCTTAAATGCATATACAAAAGAGAAAACGTTAAAGATACATGTAGGTACCTCAGGATCAACGGCTCAGTGACTTTATAATAGTGAAAAAGCTGGTTTAATATGTTCTCAATTAAAGGAACAAAAAATTGAACATTTAAAGTTTCTTTTGTTTAATGACACCACTAGAGCACATTGATTTATAAATATTCAGCTATTACATGTCAAACATTTAGTGATTATTTACACTTAGTCTTAGAAAAAACCTACTACATTTCTCCATTAGCAGCAAGGGACCATAGGTGTCGGAAATGGGGGGGGGGGGGGGGGAGCAAGGCCTCCCAACTCTCAGGGGGTACCTGTGTGAGGGTTCAATCCCACGACATAAGCATTTCAGGCAAGTGATTTATCGTCTGGGATAGATCCCCCCCCCCACCTCCCCACCCCCAAAAGGCACAATAGAATATCCTAGATAAAAGATCTTCTGGAAAAGCATGCATATACAACCTAGCAGTACAAAAAATATGAAAATTTACTTTCAAAATGCTCTTTCTGACAAATTGAAGAAGACCCTAAGGCCAGGTCAGGTCAGGTCAGAACAAGTTGCTGTAGCACATGCCTGTCATGGGCGCAGGTGTCGACTTTCGCCGGCTCATCCGTTCAGGACAGGAACTAAAGACCCTAAAAGTACTGTACATGTAGGTTCATATATTCCCAGGGGAATGACATAACTGATGAACCACTTATGTCAAGACTCATACCCCATAAGCTCCATAAAGGATATCCTGGTACATACATTTGTATATGACAAACCACCCCTTTTACACACACACACACACACACACACACACACACACACACACACACACACACGTTTCTATCTAGAATAGGCCTTTGTTATACATGTGTTGACGTATTACATGCATAGAAATAAAAAGAAAACCATTATGAGTTTTGTAATGATAATTCAAAATGTTCTGACCTACATACACATATATATATTTACATATACATTGTATATATATATATATATATATTCACCCATGTATTGTATAATGCATGACACGTACTGTGTGGTATAGTTCACAACAAGGAAGTTAAAAACATGCATTTGTTGACTCAAGATAACAGTCTGTGTCATAACACAGACTGATATGTAATCGAAAACCCTCACCACATAGTATTCACACGGTGTTACTGCTTGACTGGCCCAGTGATAATAACATTGACATATATGAAGATATTTACTCTTCAAAAAAAGAAACTTGACATTGGTAAAAATATTGCTGTTAGATTATTTTTTACAGATTCAAACACATCGTAAAGACAGTCAAGTAAGTGAGCAAATGGTGATGCAAAAACACTATAAAACATGTTCAATTCGCATAATTGTATCCATAGTCAATTTTGTACTGAAAAGCAAAGCACAATCCTCAGAGAAGCAAGTGAATTATGAAGTTCTGTAACTTTTCATGCCAAACCCTCCTTTGGTGAGGCATAAAAAGCCACATCAGCAGTGATTCAAACAGACCGCATAACGACACTGTAGGTAACGCAATAATGCCAAGATTAACGTCAGCTCAACGCAATAATGCCACTGGGAGATTGCAAGCAGGGGCAACTCAACAAGCTGTGGCAAGGCACTTTGGCGTCTCCAGACAGACCGTCTCTGCTTTATAGGCACGGTACAACACCACACAAAGTGTTAATGACAGGCCAAGGTCAGGACGTCCTAAAGTAACCACCGCCGCTCAAGATCGATACATCTGGGTGTGTCATCTTCGAAATCGAACCACAAGTGCAAAAACCACGCTGACACAAATCCCTGGACTGTGCAGAATTTCTTACCAGACAGTTCATAATCGGCTGAGGGAGGCAGGCATTTTCCCTAGAAGACCAGTGCGACGTAACGTTTTGACCCCACATCTCTTAGTGGTGCCAGCAGAGGGTGAGATGGACATGTGCCAGGTGGAGGACTGTTTTGTTCTCAGATGAGTCGTTTTCTCCTGTCATGTGCTGATGGACGCACACGTCTATAGATGTCGAGGGGAATGTTATGCTCCAAACTGCGTGCAACAAGTCGACCGTTTTGGTGGTGGCAGTGTCATGGTGTGGGTAGGAATCCATCATGGTGGTAGGATGGCTCTTGTGCATGTGGCAGGTGCATTGACAGGCATCAGATATCGAGACGAGATCCTGCAGCATCACATCATCAGGCCTCGAAATTCGGTGTTAAAAGGGCAGGCTATAATAGCCTTTAAACATCTAGGAAATGAAGGGCACCAAGGCTAACCTAAAAGGCACAAAGGCTACGTTCATACATTTTCAAAGGGCACCAAGGCAGTCTTGTTTAGGAAGTCAATTTAACCAGAAAAAAACCTTTATCTGTAATTCTGTTAAATTGGTCATTCATCAATAAATCAAAGTATTGTAGTGGTGTCATTAAACAAAATTATTTTAAAACAATTTGTGGTGGCCTTAAAGACAACTTTGGTGGAGAGAGATTATGACGTATCTGGTCTCCTTGAACAAACACTGCTGCTGTTCCATCTCATTACAGCAGGTAATGGATCAGTCCACTGGTTTCGGACCATCTGAGCAGATGGACTATGACTGAAAGAAAATTATATTTGAATGGCTGGACAGTTATGTTAAAGTCTTAACATTAAAGAAATAAAATAAAATAATCTATAATAAATATAGATATGTTAATTTTATCTATTAGTTTGTGAAGGTATCTCCAGAGAATCACTGTAGAATACAGGTACTAACTTTCAGAATTAACCAATCAAGATTTCTATTTCAATTTTACAATCTCAGTAATTAAAAAAAAAAACCAAAAAAACAAGTTTTTACAAGTTTAGACATCTTTATTATTTTGTGGAGACTACCAAGAGAATATGTGTATTACGTTTCAGAACAATACAATCAAAGCTTTAGGAAAAGGGATGAAATGTTCAGTGTTAAATTATTTGAAATACAAATAATTAAATAAATAAAAGTTCAAACCAAATCATTTAGGTTTTTAAAAATTTAATCTTTATATTATTTTTGTTCTAAATTCTATATTTAACAATAATAAAAAAAAATCCACCCTAATTTCAACTTTTTCTCCAACAAACATGATTGTAATAACAAGATTAACCAAATGACCCATTTAATTATAGAACAAAAAATGTGGAGGGAAATCCCATTTCTGTCATGTGACCGTATTCACAAAAACGTAAACATTGTCGGAGGTCACCATGGCCTATTTTCTTAAGTATGTTTTCAGCATTTATGGATTATTTTTAATGTGTGTGTGTGTGTGTGTGTGTGTGTGTGTGTGTGTGTGTGTGTGTGTTAAATGGAGGTTGAGGGGTGTGTGTGCGTGGGGGGGGGGGGGCAGCAGCGATGGTTTTTATACACCCCCACCCCACTTTTTGGCTCCTTCTTACGCCGTGCCCTGGACCCAATCACTGGCGTTGTTAGAGACTGGACCCAGACTAGACATGCCTGGACGTTGAATGGATATGTGCATAACTAATTTGTTTGAAATTGGAATCATTAACACGTGCTCTTATAGGAGAAGCCACGGTGACGTCACATGTTTTGATCACGTGGTACCGCGTGAGCGCTGGTAGGCAAGAAACCAGTTGACAATACTGGCATTAGTAGTAATGAACAATCGAATGTTTTTCCGTCAATTAAATCAGTGTAGACTAGTTTTGATGAATGGTATTTTGTCATGGTAATTTCATACGTTGTTGTTAGATGCACAAGTCACTGTAGTAAGGATTATGAAATTAGTTTCATCAAATACAGTGGAAGCGAAACGTTGAACAGTTAAAGCTGACAACAATCAACTTTGCCCATCCCACAACGGAGATCGTCATTTTATACAAGGTTTGTTGTATGTTATTCATTCGTAATACTAATACACGTCAGTATTTATTGAAATGAAAATTGAAAAGATAATAAAATAAAAAATAATAATAATAAAAGCCCCCACCAAACTGACATGGAAACAAAGTTACCCTGTGAACAGTAGGCCTACCCAGTCAATCGACAAACAACGTTTTATGTAACTTTTTGTTTGTATTGACAGATCCATTATAGTGGGTAAAACAAAAATCTGAATATATTTTATATTGTATTATGCCATAAAATATGTAGGTGGCTGGAGTATTTATATTTTTAATTAAATAACAGGGAGCTGTGTGTGTGTACGTGTGTGTGTGTGTGTGTGTGCAATCAAGCATATATATATTGTTTCATATGAAAATGGTTGTGAAATATTTCCATTTATTAATTATATTATATGTTAATTATAATGTTTTACTTTTTTTATTGAAGAAGTGATCCACAGGTGTATTTGTAATGTGTAAGTTGATTTTTTAATAATAAAATAAAAGGTATAAACATTTCAGGGTGGGATATCAGGTGTATGAAATCATTTGTTTGGGATTAAAAATAAATAAATACTAATAATAAAACTGGATATTGATCCACAAGTTGGTGATAGCCATTATATTTTATTAAAAACATAAATTATGTTACATGCATTTATTATATAAGTTATCTGAATTTGTTTGCAGGAAATAAAGAAAGAAAAGGGGAGCTGATTGTATTTATAAGTATTATTGTCATCAGTGACAGATGTCAATATGTCTTCACAAATACATTTATGTGTATTCAAATATTTCAATAATATTCAATATACACAATATAAAACTTTCATACTTATATATCATAGAAATTTACCAATTTTCTTATTTTTTTCCTAGGTATCAGTGATCCCTGTTTATGGACAAAAAGAGAACCGGCAACTCTTGGATGAAAAATGGGCCTTTCACGATGAATTAAGGGCGTTTAAGTTTTAGGGTGAATTAAGGGATGCTAAGGAGAACACTGGTATCAGATTCAGCGATTCTTTTCTACAGTATCTCATGTTTCTGTGCATAAGAGGGATACCAGAACTTTTTTCACTGACTTTCCAAACTACCATGTGCAATATTATTGGGGCTATTCAGTATGTGATGATGACATTGATAACACACTGACTTTCCAAACTACCATATGCAATATTATTGGGGCTATTCAGTATGTGATGATGACATTGATAACACACTGACTTTCCAAACTACCATATGCAATATGATTGGGGCTATTCAGTATGTGATGATGACATTGATAACACTTGGATTTAATCTTTTTTTACCAGGATCTCGATTTTCTAATAAAAACAGACTTTACAAAATCAATAAAATTATATCGAGAAACAGTAGACAACACATATTTATTATTTTCTTTTTCTATTATCATTATAAACCAATGATCAAATGATATTTGCATTGTGTTAATGTGTGTCTTACATTAAAACATTGTATTGTTACCATTTACAGTAATTTGTTGTTTTAAACTGGTTTATTAATCAGGTTGAAAGTGATAGCCTTTGAAACTGTGCCTCTTGTCAAAGGTAACTGACACTGTTTTAGATTTGAAAGGAAGGAATCTTTTATTTAACAATGCACTCAAGTCATTTTAATTACGGATATATAGAGTCGGACATGTTTAGGGATCACACAGATAATATTAGGGAGGAAACCTGCTGCTGTCACATAATGGATTACTCTTTCCGATTAACAATAAGGGATCTTTTATATGCATCAGCCCACAGACAGGATAATAAATAGTGTAGCATTTGTTACACCAGTTGTAGAGCACTGGCTGGAATGAGAAATAGCCCTATAGGACCACCAACAGGAATCAATCCTAGATCGACTGCATATTAAACTATGTCCTGGCCTGCATGGGATTAGGTGATTAAAATATTAATGGCAATTTTTATGTATATATATATAAAAAAATAATGCTACAAAATGTTCTGAAGATGGAACCACAAAGGTGAGGGACCAAGTAACTTTGAGATGTATCCGGTTTAAAAGGCTAAGTTCTGTACTAATATTTAAAAAGGGATGCTGTAGCTAGAGGGAGCAATGTATGTGTGGTCATGGAACATGTATGGAAACTAAATTTAGGTTCCTCCATTTTAATACAATGTGTTAATATGTATCCGATATCAGCAAGTTTAAGGAATAAAAAAGGACTTGATAAAATTAATAGTTTTAAAGTTTTTGTAAAGTTTTCTAATAAGATACTTGCTTAAATTTATTGTTGATGAAAAGCCTTACAAATGAACCAGTAGACAAGTCTGATGTGTTATATATATATATAACTACTGTCTATATATTGTCTACTGGTTGTTCATTTGTAACAAATGTTCATATATATATATATATATATATATATATATGTATGTGTATCTATATGTACATATATATGTATATGTATATATACATATATGCATATATATATATATATATATACATATATGCATATATATATATATATATATATATATATATATATATATATATATATATATATATATATATATATATATATGGGTTATTTAAAATTGTTAAAAGAAATAATTTCCTTTAACAAAGTGTAGGCCAATTATTTCTTTTAAACAGTTTTAAATAAAAAATATAGGCCTACTCGTTTTATTTTATTATTTTTATTTGTGTGTGCGCGCGCTCGTTTGTAATGCTTTACTTGAAATATGGACCAGACGCTTTAAAAATACATGGACTAAAAATATTTATTCAGGTGAAAAGAAAAAAGAAAAAAAAGGAAGTTTGCTATAGTTTTGAACTCGGTCAATCGTCAAATTGTATGGGTGGAAAGAGTACATGTAGCTATGTAGAATAGCGTTCCCGTGCTACAAGCGGTAATTTAAGCACGTGTTGGCCATTCTTTGCTATTCACGCTACGCTAGTTCGCTTTGTTACTAATGGCCATTATGATAGACTTCTGCCTACCAGATGCGCGCGCATGCTGATACGTGACGTCACTTCCCTAAACACATGGCTTCTCCTATTAGGTACCACGGTAATTGGTGACACACGAGATCGCATGACAATACGGTAACGTGTGTGGCGATTAAACGACTTTTATTACAAACTGCTAAATACTGTACTACTAGTCTGTAGGCCTATAGAGGAAAATATATCGTATTATCGTAACTCCAGTCATCTCATACATTGTTGGTTTGTTTTCCAAAAACAACAACCTGCGATCTCAACAAAACAATCAAGGATTTTTCGATACCATGCAGAGAGTACAAGTCATCGCGGGTTTTTTCCGCATGCAAAGGTGAAGGTCATTTGAAGAAGACGTGGTACAATTTTCGTTGTTGGCTACTGCTTAGGCCTAGTACCCAGAATTTGTTAATATACACGGGTGTAGCCTCTAGGAAGATACCAAAAAGTGGGGTGGGTGGGCACACAGACACACGTATAAAATTAATATATAAACCATCGATGCTGCTACAAAGTACCCCCTTCCCCGCTTCCTACGCCAGAGATGTATAGGCCTATCAACTGCTGAGCATGGGTAATAATTAAATAAACGGAATATTCAAGAATAACCACAAACATTAAACAGTTCACATTTATTTCAGTGTTTCAGTTATTTGGGAATAAATTTATTCGGGTGATTTTAGCATAGGTCCGTTCAATAAGCTAATAAACATTAAAACTATAAGTCCGTCCCACAGGGAACGCCTTTTTTATTACTATGAAATTTACTACAAGTTATTAATTTCTAAGCCGATTGATTTGTAAATTGCACACAAAATTAGTATTGTTTTGTTATTTCCAGTACACTTTTACTTTTCTTGTTACGTCAAACAAAACTGAAATTAATAGCAAAAAACATGTTTTATAGAATGATGGTACAGACTTTTTTTTTTTATAATTTCAAAATTTGTCATGAAGAATATCGATAACAACAGCCCCAAGTTCAGTCAGCAAACGTTTGTCTAACGTTCGTGAACTATTTGATTGGTTCTCAACGTGGCCATTTGGTTTATTGTGAAGCGCATAAACCAGTCTAGCGGACGTTTTTCCGCTCGGTCTGGTTGAACGCAGCTGAAATTTAAATAGCTAATAATAATAATAATAATAATTTTTACCTGAAATAATGAAAAAGGTTTGGCAATTTTTGTCTTCTTTAGTCTTCTTTTTCTTCTAGGCATGGTTTAGCCTATTTTGAAAAAAAAAAAAAAAATTGCCCCGGGATTCTTTTTTGGCTATTTACGTTTTTTCCCGTAAATGTATGACGTTAAAACTTTCGGCAATTTACGGTGGGTTTTTTGTTTTTCCGTAACGCTGTACGTTTCAACCGTAATTTATCATTTGTTACGTTCGATGTGCAATTATAATACATGACCAAGAAACTATATACAAACACTACCGAGGAACATCGAATTCATGCATGTTTAATGTTTTAAAATAAAAGTTAGGGTTATACAAGTTTAAAAAAAAAAACAAAAAAAAACATACACAAAAGGGGCACCACGGCAGGTAATGAAAAGGGCACGGTTATTCATAGCCGTAAAGTAACTGGTATTTTTGAGGCATCACGGCAAAGGCACAAGGCAGTACGGCAAATGCCGTGGAGCCGTCGTGAATTTCGAAGCCTGCATCATTCCGCACATGAACATCAACAGTGGAATGTTTCAGCATGACAGTGCCAGACCATATGTTGCACGTGTTAGTCAGGAGTTGCTGCAGTGCCACAACGTCCAGACATTACCGGATTTAAACCCAATAGCACATCTATGTGATGCACTGGATCAGTGTGTGGGCCTGAGGAATCCACCACCCCAGAAACTTCCACAACTTCTTAGGGCACTGCAGCATGAGTGGCACAACATTCCACAACGTGTTATGCAACATTTGATTGCTTCCATGCATCACCGTTGTCAAGCTGTCATCAGGGCTTGTGGTGGTCATAACCGATACTGACATTTTGCCCACCCCTATGTCACACATGTGTACATGTTTCAGGTGGATTCCCAGAGATACTGTTTCGGGCATGTACAGAGTAATCCCCTTCTCATGGTGTCTTGATCTTTGGTTGCTTGTATCATACCAGGTTTTTTAATTTTTTTATTAAACTTTGAAAATCCATGTCGTTTCTTTTTTTGAAGAGTATACATGTATATCATGCCTCCCCCCCCCCTCCCTCCTCCACTTTTCAGATATTTTCCTTTATATTTGCTTATAATAGCATAAAAGTGTATCAATATAAAAGTATGCCCCCCACTTTTTGGCACCTTCCTACGCCACTGTGCCATATTATATATGATATAGTACACAGAGCACAAGGAGATGTAAAATATAGTGATTAAATGTATTAAGATATCCAGACTTGAACTTAAGAATTTTTCGCCCACAGCAATTTTTTTTTTTTTAAAAGTGCTGGGGCCGACACGGCTCACCAGCGGCAATTTTGAGCCATACCCAAACAAAAATGCATGCTTGCGGCTAGGTTGTTGCAAGGTAGTTACAAGGTTGTTACAAGGTAGTACAAGCAATGCAAGCTATTTGCAAGCTAACATTTAGCTCGCGTAAGGTAGTCAGTATTTCTGCAAGCTTGCCGCATGCATGTTTTCATTTGTGAAAGCATGTGCAAGCTTGCTGCATGCATATCTTCAACTGTGCAAGCTTCCCGCAAGCATGTTTTCATTTTTGCTAGCTTGCTGCAAGCATATCTTCAACTGTGCAAGCTTCCCGCAAGCATGTTTTCATTTTGCAAGCCATAGCTGGGTTTTTTAAAACATGACTGTAATATTATTCTGTTGTATGTAGACAGCAGGGCTTGAAACTCACCAAAAAATATGGTGGCCCAAAACATAATAATGGATGTTGGCAAATTATGGTAAGAGAACCACAAGCAAGATTTTAATGTGGAATACAAATATTAATAGTGGCCTATATGTTATAGCTCTGAAAAAGATCGCCCACATAGTATTATCTGGGTGACTACCGCCATTATTGTTTTAATATTTAAGTTGCCCACATGGGACATTGGTCAGATTTGGCTACCTGGCCACATTACGAATGTCTTTCTTTTTTTTTTAATTTTCTTTCATCTTTTTAAACTTAAACTTGACATGTTAATATGTACAAATATCGCAAGTAAAAACCTAACAATTAATATACCGGTATAGCTGTTAATGGAAAAATGACTACCAGTCAAAAATTGCCTAATATTTGACATCCAATAGCCAATTACATGAGTATTAATAAATCAATGTGCTCTAGTGGTGTCGCTAAACAAAACAAACTTTAATTGTAATCAGAATGGCTAGCATGGTTTACTTGATTACAAATGCTCAATTCTGTCGAAATGGTGAATGGTATCAATCTGTAGTTCTCCTGAATCTAAATACAGTAGAATCTCATTGGCTCAAACACCCAACGGTCGAACCTACCGGTATTCTCGAACCAAGAACAATGTCTTGATTTTTGTCTCTATTAAACCCTTTTATATTGGTGCTGATTGGTTGAATACCCCTGGGGTTGAACAGAAGCTTTCTCTCGAACCAGTTTATTGGTCTGAACTGTAAAATTAAACATATTTAGCTCGAACGACTAAGTCTATCCAAAGAAATACTCATCGACCCTTTCACGTCAGTCACAAAGTGTTGTTATAAATTCGGAAGTGGAACAAATTAATCTTAGATCATATGCCGGCTTATCATGCAGGTTGTTTATTTAGCACCTATCGGTAATTATCTTTCTAGTACAGACAATTGTATTACGATAATCGTTAGTTGAATGAACCTTGTATGTAACACCAATCAATTAATTGGTGAGCTTAGGCAGGCCTTGTCGGTTTACTTTAATCATTTTAAACGCTACTCTACTGCACAAGCGTTGGCATATTTTGTTTTTAACTTGAAATACAGGAGAGATCAATGTAATATAGTGATTGCAACAATAACAGGTAAAGGGCCTCCACCTGTGCTTCATGCACTTTCATTTTTTCTCAACGTTGTCAATATGCCGCAAATGATTCTACAACAGCATAATAAAGAAAGATTTTTTTAATTAATAAATATTTATAAATACAGACTACCAGTGTGTTTGTTATTTGTTTATTTAACGGTGATAAATAATAGTTGCAAATATGTATCACATCCAACATTTGACAGCGACTTTGTTACTCATGAGTCAATCGCACCATCTCGCCCAAGCCAGTTTTACGGAAATATGTGAGGTGTTCCGATTGTTTCTTTTTGTTACAGAAGCACCCGACAACGGTCGAATGCATATGGTTCGAACTACCCGGTGAGCTGAATAGACTTTGATGCACTGACAGTGTTCGAGTCAGTGAGATTCTACTGTATGTGTTAATCTCTTCTTTGAAAAGTAATAATAATAATTTACCATAATATTACAGTTGAAAAATAAATTCACTTTTTGTTGGTGCTCAGTACATGTATATATTGAATATAAAATACAACCTGACTGAAGTAATCCACAACTGCTTATCTAAATGTGTTAATCTCTTCTTTAAAAAATAAAAAAACACATTAATATGACGGTCAAAAATTCAATTCAATTCTATTTTTGTTTTGTGCTCAGTACATGTACATTGTATATATTGAATAATAGTTTTAAAATACAACCTGACTGAAGTAATCCACAACTGCATGTCTAGTGGTTAGTAGAAATACGAAATATGTTGACAGAACCTGAGGCCCACTAACATTGTCACAAGGCTGGTGCTGTAGTCTGTCAGACACAACACAGAGACAGGAGTGACACATTCGCATGCTGTACTGTGATCTCCAGCCAACAATAATAGATAACTGTCACCCCTGTCACTAGTTGACCAAGTTAATCAACCTTAACAATTATGTGGGTCAAAGGTCACACCCCATACAGACAAATGATAAGTTATAGCTGTGGCCTTGTTGATTTTAATCAAACCTTTAAATTACTTTCAGCATATTACATGACACATGGGCACAACTATACATACTATATATACAGGCCTCAGCAATCCAGTTGAAGTGGCTGCTGAGTGTGTAGGACAGGTCACCGCTTATTAGACATCTCACACTTAATTATCTATGAATAGATGTTTCTCAAGTTCTTCACCATTCATCTGTGATTGTGTACATTGCAAGTGATGACTATTTTTAAAAAGGCGAAACAGATTTCGCCTTATGGTGACTGGCACAGCGATGTCAGGCTGGTTAGAGTAAAGTTTGGGCTCACTTCATCCGGTGGCGTATAGTATGGTGAATATCAACATATATGGCAAGCAGAGTTTATGTTAATCGGATGTAAACATCTGTCTTCATATTCATATCTTCAAATCATATTCATATACTTTCATTTCTTTTACATCCAGGACCGGCCTCAGTGGCGTCATGGTTAGGCCATCAGTCTACATGCTGGTAGGTACTGGGTTCGGATCTCAGTCAAGGCATGGGATTTTTAATCCAAATACCGACTCCAAACCCTGAGTGAGTGCTCCGCAAGGCTCAATGGGTAGGTGTAAACCACTTGCACCGACCAGTGATCCATAACTGGTTCAACAAAGGCCATGGTTTGTGCTATCCTGCCTGTGGGAAGCGCAAATAAAAGATCCCTTGCTGCTAATCGGAAGAGTAGCCAATGTAGTGGCAACAGTGGGTTTCCTCTCAAAATCTGTGTGGTCCTTAACCATATGTCTGACGCCATATAACCGTAAATAAAATGTGTTGAGTGTGTCATTAAATAAAACATTTCTTTCTTTTTTTTACATCCAATAGCCGATGAGTAATTTTGTGCTGATGTGTCATTCATTCATTCATTCATACATTTAAATTCAGTAAGACAACAGATGTATCAGTCTAGGTGTATGTTGGCCCTAAAAATGTTTTTAAAAGCAATTTGTGAATCTGATAAATAGTAAAATTCAAACTTCTATTTATAATTAGCCAATCGAAACAGTCCAAATGTTGAGTACGAGATCTACAAACTGCAATTAATTTTCTAACTAGATTTCTGACATTTTAATAATGAAAAGTATATTCCCCACATTCAACTTTTATTCACATTTGCCAATTGGCGAATGATAAATTAAACACGTGTGTGTAGCTGGTTACTGCATATACATGTCTATAAATATAATAAATAATATTTCCCATGCATGGGCCAGTAGGTGCCAACCTGAAAACAATTGTTTACTGTCGTTCAACAAACTTACAGAATTCTCACAATTTTAAGAAATTGCAAACATTTCAAATACTGATCTTTAAAAATGTACCTATATTTATAGGATATTAAACATATATATGCATGCTTCTATTTCATATCAAGTTTAAGTTTACGTCTCAAGTAAAGTCAAAGAATATAATCAAACCCAAAAGGATGAAAACATTTTCAATTACATTAATGATGCTGATGATAAAATAAATAATAGTTTGAGCTATTACAGCCTATTTAATTTATTATATGTTACAATGCGAACATTGTATAGATAACTCTCTCTGTGTCTGAGGTTTTAGCTAAAGCCCGTTTTGCTTACTAATACTTAGCTAATATACCAGTAGCTGCTAGCTAAACCACATTCACACGCGTGTACAGGGAGCAATATTTCAAAATCTTAGGTAACTGGAAATCTGTTTGAACATGTAATTTACATCTAAATTGTTTGGTGACGTTAATTATATGCACAGCAAATAAAATTCTGATGACCCTGAAGTTTGTAACTTTTAATTTTGGAACACAACAGTTCACTGCATGAGAATTTAAAGTTGCTTAAATGACAAGCGAACTGAATTACGCTTCGCATGAAATAACGTGCTTTGGATCTATAGATTTTACTCACAGACTATTGGATGTCAAACATCTGGGAATTCTGACTCGTAGTAGGACTATTAAATTCAGAGGAAACCTATATTTCTCCATTAGTTGCAATGGATTTGTCTGTAGATGAATTGAAAGAAAGAAAGAAATGTTTTATTTAACGACGCACTCAACACATTTTGTAGATGAATTGATTCAGTTCCTAATTAAAACCAGTGGATCAGTAGTTTAACAAAGACTTTATGGTACATGAACTTGCATATTATAAAAGGTCACTATAGTCTTAGTTTCTAAATTTGTATGAATTTCATTTTATTTTAACTTGATTTTCATGCTTAAATATCAAACTAAGGTTCAAGCATGCTGTCCTGGTCACACACCTCAGCTATCTGGACAGACTGTACAGAGTGTTCAATGAGTTAACAGTTAGTTGTTAGTAAGACATTGATGATGATCTGTATAGCTATCTTCCATGTCCTCACTGAGCAGTTAAAAGTGACATTATCGTTTAGAGCCATAGTTTTCATTTTTGTTTAGGGCCAGTACCGTTTAGGACTAAATTTTGATCAATTTAGTTTCCACAACCATTTTGTAATGGGGTCATTCTGACCAGTATTCCTCCATACAAATGCATTCGTGTACATGTAGTGCTGTTTATAGACTGCATGCATGACTGAATTTCTAAAAACCTCTTACTCATATATAATGATTTTGAGAAGTAAAAGAAAACCACATGAATAGAAGATGAAAATAACACTGCACGAAAAATCTGAAACAGGGTCTTTATACATATTGGGTTACTATACACGAGCTCCAGCAAAGAAAAAATATTTCAGTAAAGGTTATCAGGAAGACGATAGCTGTTAAAATGTGGAACCATATGGGAAAACAAGATAGATTTTCATTTGATGAATTCAATTCACAAATATCCAAACTGAGAACTATCAACTCCCATCCACCCACCCAAATATTTTTTATTTGTTATATATTTGACTGCACAAAAAGCTTATTTGTAATAATAGTAACATGCAACATATTTACTTACTGTAAGTAATATAAATTACCACATATTCACAATAAAGTGATTCATGTAGCTATGTTTGTCTAACTGCCAATGGAGAGTAAAATGTATCCAAGCAGTCAAAAAAAGAAAGTTTGTTTTGTTTAACGACACCACTAGTGCACATTGATTTATTAAGGCTATTGGATGTCAATCATATGATAATTTTGACACAGCCATAGAGATGAAACCCGCTACATATTTCCATTAGTAGCAAGGGATCTTTTATATGCACCATCTCACATACAGGATAGCACATACCATGGCCTTTGATATACCAGTGACTCGTGGTGCATTGACTAGAGTGAGAAACAGACCAATAGGCCCACCGACGGATATCGATTCTAGACCATTAAGCATTAAGCCAGTGTTTTCCCACTGGTATGTCCGGCCCTCCAAAGCAGGCAAATGATATCATGTAAATGTCTGCATGGCCTCCTTTGCCTGCTTAGCATCAATCCATACCTCCCCTGCGCGTGCTGTAACCTCACTGTGGTGCAGGGGTGTAACGTTTTCTTTGAGAATGGCCAATACAGCACAAAATTGAAGTTTTGAGTAAAATTCAGTATCTGTGATATTTGTGTTTTTGCACAGTTCTTTACACTGTTTTTGTTTAAATCTTGAATTTTTATATTGATGTTGATCATCACTTTATTTATTTCCATTACCATAGTTTGACACCCAATAGCCGATATATTTTTCATGCTGGGGTGTCGTTAAACATTCATTCATTTAATCCATACCTTCATGTTTCAAGTTACAGATAAAATATCAAGCACGTACCAGGACTATACCTAGTGAGAGGCAAGGAGACAGTGGCTCCCCTAGAAAATATGAAACATTCTCTTTCTAGTCTAAAGGTGCCTCTCTCTTTTTTTTGTCTGCAGATAGATCTGACAGTAAGTTAACCCGACATAAATATACTCCGATAATACATGTATACCCCTTCCTCAATTTATTTTAGGCTAGGTATAGCCTTGTTTACATATACATGTGTGTACAATATATATACTGACACACAATGAAAACACAAAACAGATATTTTTCAATATTTTGTGGTGATTAATGAAAAATATATTTATTGGACTTAAAATAACAATTTATGAGAGGAAGCCATTGATTGGTACTTTTGTCTGGGTTTTGATCCTGGTTTTGTTCTCGTTACACATACAATAGCAGAAACACACAAAATGGTGTGAAATGCGTTCACTACTTGCTCAATCATGCTGCATGCAATGCACGTGAAATGCTAGTATTTGGACACATAAAAATCACGTAATGGTGTCATATTCCTTATCACATTAAGAATGCCACGACTCAGAGAAGAACAAAGGGAGCGAGGGTTGGGCATGGTTCAAGGGGGGACTTCGCAAAGCCAAGTTGCTAGGACCTTCAGAGTCCATCCATCAACTATTGGACAACTTGTTGAACGTCATCAACAGACCAGGAGTGTCCGTGATTGACCTCGACCTGGTCAATGTCCCGTTACAACCCCACGCCAAGATCGACAGATTCGACGACACCACCTCTGTGACCGGTTCAGAACTGCGATGATGACAGCAAGCAACATGATAGGACGTCATGAAAGGCCTATCCATCAAATGACAGTCATCCATCGACTCAGATGCAGACGCCCGTACAACGGTAACATCATGACACCGCGACATCGTGCTGTGAGACTACAGGTTTGCTCTCCAGAATGGTAATCATCCACCAGCCTTTTACCGGAGCATTGTTTTCTCAGATGATTCCTGTTTCTCTGTCTCCTTTGCCGATGGAAGAGCACATGTGTACAGGAGACTCCATGAACGGTACGCTGACGGATGTGTGAGGGAACGTGATCGGTTTGGTGGCAGTTGTCTGATGGTATGGGGGGCAATCAACTGTGATTTCAGGAGTGATCTCATCATTGTCCATGATGCCCTTACAGCCAAGCGTTATTTTGACGTTATTCTAAGACCAGTTCTCCAGCCACTTCTGCGCCGTCACCGAAGACCAGGAGGTCCCCTTCTGTTTTAACAAGACAATGCCCGTCCACATACTGCAAGAATTACCCAGGCATTCCTGCAACAAGCCAGTATCACCGTTATGAACTGGCCCGCCGTTTCACCAGATTTGAACCCAACTGAACACGTGGGATGAGTTAGGACGTTGTGTACATCACCGCCAGCCACCACCACATAACGTTGCTGAGCTTGCACAGGCATTGCAGGAGTGGAGGAACATTCCTGTGACTTATTTGAGATGTTTGTGCCAATCCTTTCCCCGTCATCTTCACACATGCTCACAGGCCAATGGTGGACACACCAGATACTGACCTTGATATGGGGGGTTTTAACTTTTCGATTACGAATGCAACTCAATTACTGTTGATAACTGGCCATGTTTCCATGTGAATGTATCTCATGAATACCAGTGATTAATGTCATATTACATTATCCATCAATTCATTAATAGTTTGTCATTATTTGCAGTGCAAGTTTTTTTTGCATTTTCATTGTGTTTCATATATATATATTAAATATAAATATATAAATATATTAATATTTATGTCACTCTGCATGTGTGAAGTAAAAGTACCAGTGTTTCAGCTCTGGAAATTTCAATTAGTATTCAAGTTTAACCAATTTTTTTGGCAACAGAAAGTGTCTTCAATAGCTTATGTAATAGACATTTTAAAACTATAATTTTATATAGATTTATTGACATTTATATATCAGTGGTGATCCATCAATTTTAAACAGGGTCTTAACATTAACGGAATGGAGGAGGTGGGGTCTGAAGTAGTTCACCAAGGTACATGTAAACATCTACGGACCGTTTTTTTAACATTTTGACATTTATTGGCACAGCAATAAACATCACAATAATATTGTGCTGGAGACATAATTTCCATATATCTTGATGAACTAGGGTCTGGAGGTATGTAATCTTGAGACAGGACCATTCAACAATTATGGAACAAATATCTTAAACAACATTCATTTTTAAAGAAAAATATGAAATTCTGAATAAACAAAAATTAAATAATTAAGAAAAAAGAAAGAAAGAAAGAAAGAAAGAAAAAAAGAAACAAAGAAACAAAGATGGGCATGTGTGGTGACTGACACAAATTTGCCACACTGTTAGTCAGCTGCTATTAAAGCCTCTAATATATTAGCTCGAGGCATAACAATTATTAACAATACTGTGACACTTTGTGCTGGGCGCACATTAACCCATTGCACTTTATACGTCTGTTCGGACTATGTGTCACTTGGTCTATAGCCTACAGCCTAACACTGTAACAGTGAGAGAAAAAAATAAAACCTGAATCATGAATCATTGAATGGTCCATGGTTAGGGCTATTCTGGAAAATCCCCAGTGACATCGAGATGTGAATGTTTAAATATAAATCTGACATAACTTTAAATTTACTCACATGATCTGACAATAAACAGGTCACCGAAATGAAAAGTTGTCTTTGATCTTGATCAAGTTGATGTGTCAAGTCAAACCCTGTTTCATAAATTCATCCCATCCATATTTTTACTTCCTGGTTCAAACTTCACTCCAAAAAGAACAGACTAACATACAGACGTGTGACATACCGACATTCCATCACCCACTGTAACAACTGCAAGCTGTTTTCGTGACTGACATGGTAATTTGGGATTCAGTGTCGAATTTATGATTCACTAACTTGATTACAATCACGATAACTATATTATATAGGATTACTGCCCTTAGTCACGCTCTTTGCAGCACCTTGATTTATGTCCCTTGCACTGCACGAAGAAAAAGTCTTGAAAGCATGAGCAGCTTTTTAGGCCTCGGTTGCATGCGGTTAAAGATTAATTTATACTTTGATTGCCGACCTCATTCGCAACTGAAATTTATTTTTTTAATTGGTAAACTAAAAAGCGTTAAACGAATGCGCACTGAAATTTAATATGAACTGTGTTAAAATGATTCTGAATTGACTGAAACATCAGGATTGGGTTTACTATTCGCCGACAAGTATAGGCTATTTATAAATCTAGTCTTAATGGTAGGTACTAGGGTTCGCATCCCAAAACCCACTTCCACCCAGACTTAGTTTCAGTGGCCTAATTCGAGGTGTAAAGCCACTAGACTGACTTCTTTTTCACTAACCGCTGGCAACTATAGTCTTTCCCATCCTCATATAAAAAATGTGTTTTGGAAATAATTTCAGTTTGGTTTGACGTATACTAAGAACTATAAAAGTGTTTTTGAAATTTCAAACAAATGCTATTTTTTGTCTGCAAGTTTTGAAACAATCGGTTCAGAAATTAATAACTTGCAATAAATTCCATAGGCCTAGTATGAAAACAGGCGTTCCTTGTGGGACGGAGTATAATTATCTTAGTTAGGGACGGTCCATAAATATCGATGTGCTTCACAATCTGAACAATGTTCGGAAGGGGGGGAGGGGGTAAAAGTCATGTTCGGATTGCTTTTCAGGTAAAACATCGGTCCATCGAAGGTCAATGTTTCGTATACATTATATCAATGTTTTTATGTTAGGATTAGGGGAGGGGGGGAGGGGGTCAAACCCAATCCTAACATTGTTAGGATTATGAAAACCATTGACATTTATGGACCGTCCCTTATCCAGGATTGCAGACCTGTAGACACAGCTAGGAAATACGCGCACACTCACGCACGTACACAAATACACATAATTAAGGCTCTAGTTATAAATAATGAAATTAAATAATTTCTTATGCACTGACACAACATAATCCAGAGATTGTTGTCGGGGGAGAGGGAGGGGAAACACATTTACTGGTAGGCCCTATACTGACGTCCATGAACGCATCTTTAATTTCTAAAAAGTGAAATCCAATTATAGCTATTTACATGCAAAACAGACTTTGAACTGCTCCTGCCTTTGGGCTATTTCTCGTTCCAGCCACTGCATGACGAATGTTACATCAAAGACCGTGGTATGTGCTATCCTGTCTGTTGGACATGGCGCATAATCAATCCATTGCTACAAATAGAAAAACAAAATGTAGCGGCTTTTCTCTCTCTAAGCCTATTTGTCTTGTATTTCAGTTAAAGTGACACATCCTAGTTTTTAAACACATTTAAGGCATATTTGTCACTATTAGATCTATTTGTGATAATTGAAAAAAAAACATTACTTACATTTATTGTTTAAATTACCCATTTCCGTACAACCGAAGTGTTTCTGGTCATCCTGGTGTTTCTAATACCCTGAAATGCATTTTTCATATTTTAAAAAACGCATTGTTATGGGGTCGAGTTCTAGTTTATTTTAAGGATATTTTCCTGTTTCAACGTCACAGACTCTTATTTCACTCTGTTTTAACTTTATTCAAATGTGTTACAGGTTTGTAGATTAACTAAACTTGGTGTCCATTTTTACGGGTTGAAACTGTAGGGTATGCGACTTTAAGCCCCGATGCATTAAAACATTTAACTATTTAAATAGCTCACCATTTGGTCTAGTTATGATCCCATCCAGATTTGAGGGGGAGGGGCGGGGGGGGGGGCTAATCTCTCCCCAAATAAAACGAATATCTCCGAATCCAAATGTGTTTGACATCCAATAGCCACTGATTAATAAATCAATGTGCTTTAGTGGTGCGTTAAACAAAGCACAATTTTCTTCTTCTTTTTCTTCATTCAACATTTTATAGCAATCAATCAATCAATTAATATAGATTTCAAGAAGTATTATGTGTTTCCTCAGGCTGAAATTACACTTATATGGTTTATTTTGCAATGTTACCTATTTTGCAAATACCACGTCAACACCGTAACGCCTGCAGGCAACACAGTCAGCCTGTGATGTATAATGCGAAATCAAGACCTGTATGATTCCTTCCAAGTATAGAAAACCACAATCTTTTGATGTAATATTAACTATGCCGCTAGTTTCAGTTTTCTAAAAATTATCAGGCGAAAAAGGAATGGGTCAATGCGTATGTTCATTACCTGTCAACACCGTGACGGACATAATTATAGGCCTATATCGATGTGTAACATGACTATAATTCATTTAGACATCTTAAAAATGGAAGATTCGAAGATAGCTTGTCAGTTCAACATAGCTTATTAAGAATAATAGAATGAACAACAAGTCTGTGTTTGTTAAATTCAGTCAACACCGTAACATTTTGCCACTGCGATATTGACCAAGTGTCTAAATAACTATGTATAAACATGAAATAGCTTTAAAATGTGCAGAGGTGTTGGTAAACAAATATTCCTTTAGACTTCTATTGTCCTAGCTATTTCATTGAGTGAACATGTAGCTTAAAGGGACACACCCTAGTTACGGCTAGTTGTTAACCATTACGGCGTTGTTTTTCGCTATTAGTGTTTTTTGGTAATCCTGGTAATCCTGGTTTTTGTAATACCACAAAATGCATGTTTCTTATTTCTTAAAAACGGACGCATGTTTGAGAAAAAACCGTTGAGCAGACAAGGTCTAATCTATTTTTAGACGGAATATTTCCATTTCAATGTCACAGACGTTGGTATACCACGTGACCGTTATCATTTTGGTTCGGTTTGTTTTCTCGTGCACGGTTCGCGCAATCAACATCCGATTGTTGTTGTTCATTTGTGAGATTTTTCTTCACAGTTCGTGAACATTTTCAGTAACAATAAGTTCAGACAAGTAAGTGTCTCAATACCAAAGCATCGTTACAAAACCCTTAAAAAAAAAAACCATAATTTTGCTAAGTCTTACGATATCTGGAGAGGGGATACAACCAGGACAGAACAGTTGGAACATGTCCAGGAGAGGTGAAAAGAACGCACCCCAAGTCTGTGCGTACTCTGTAAAATTTGTCGTGACGTAGGCATTGTTGTGCTTCGAGCGACATCTACCGGTGACATCAGAATACTAACTTTCAAAATTATTTCAAGCAATTGGGACATGGGGATTCCCATGGTATTTATCGATATAAAACCTGCTTTTTCACTCCATTTGATAAAAACGTGATCTAAGTGTGTTACAGGTTTGTAGATTAACCAAATTATAATTTATTTTCGCTGGATGGAACTAGGGTGTGCGGCTTTAATTGTATCCAACATTTTATTTTTGTGGCAACTGCAAGTTGAAGCTTTTTGGGGAATGTTCCTTGTAGAAACAACGAAAATATTATCATGCTAATTTGTTCTTTCTTCTGTTACTTAAAAAAAAAGATGAATTAGTGAAAAACATTTTTACACTGATCATCATATGTAACATATTTTAGTTTTTACTGAAACAGAAAGCAAATTATGTCAACACCGTAATATCTTGTCACTGTAGTGTTGATCAAAAGTTTGTTTGTTTTGTTAAACGACACCACTAGAGCACATTGATTTATTAATCATCAGGCTATTGGGTGTCAAGCATTTGATAATTTGCAGTGTTGATCATGTTTATAAATAAGCATGCATAATATGTTAGACACGAAGAAAGTACCTTTAAATAGATAGTAAATAACTTTAAAACGCTTAGAGGTGTGGTTAAATATTGCGTATCCTATTATTTTTGCCATTTTAATTGAAATAACGTGTACGTAATTGTTTCTACATTCTGATTTCTGTGGTAACTGGAAGCTTGTTTTGGCGGGTTTGGGTGTTGGTGTTGGTGCCCCCCTGAAAACACAGTTCATATATTGTCTTGTAGTCTTGCTATTTAGTAGTTATTCGGAAAGATAAAACAATAAATATGCATTACCTATAAAACAGTTTAATATTTATTCATCATAGTTGTAAATGATGTCAACACCGTAACATCTCTTTTTACAAAGAATTAGTATCCAAATGAACGGCAGTATTCAGAAATTATATTTTGTAACAATATATACTATAGGAATTGTTTGAATTCATGGAGTTTGGGCTATCGGAATTGATCAAGAATGACCATTGTAATATAAGTTTATAATAAAATATCACTTAAGACAGCACTAGCCAGGACAATCGAGAGGCCATATGAAGAAAGACGATAGCGTCGTTTTCATTTTATTTCAACTTATTTTTGTGCTTATTTTCAATTAAGGTTCAAGCACGCTGTCCTGGGCACACATCTAAGCTATCTGTTGGTGGTTAGAGAGAGAGAGAGAGAGAGAGAGAGAGAGAGAGAGAGAGAGAGAGAGAGAGAGAGAGAGGGGGGAGGAGGGAGGGGGAGGGAGGGAGCGGGAGGAGGGAAGAGAGAGAGAGAGAGAGTGGAGGAGAGAGAGAGGAGAGAGAGAGAGGGTGGTGGGTGGGTGGGTGAGTGAGTGAGTGATGAGTGAGTGAGGAGTGAGTGAGTGAGTGAGTGAGACGAAAGAGGATAGAGAGATGTGTGAGAGAGGGAGTGAGGGAGAGAGAGAGAGAGAGAGAGAGAGAGAGATAGAGATAGAGAGAAGGAGAGAGAGAGAGAGAGAGAGAGAGAGGGAGAGAGAGGGGGAGGGAGGGGAGGGAGAGAGAGAGTGAGTGAGAGTGTGAGAAGAGAGAGTGTGAGATGAGAGAGAGAGAGAGAGTGTCGGGGAATAGAAGAGAGAGAGAGAGAGAGAGAGAGGAGGAGGAAGAGAGGGATGAGAATGGAGAGGGAGAGATAGAGAGAGAGAGATGATAAAGAGAGAGAGAGAGAGGAGAGAGAGAGAGAGAGAGAGAGAGAGTGTGTAGAGAGGAAGGGAGAAAGTGAGGAGAGAGAGAGAGAGGGAGAGGGAGAGAGGAGAGAGAGACCGAGAGAGAGTCGAAGACAGAAGAGATAATAGAGAAGATTAGAGAGAGAGGAGATAAGGGAGAGAGAGAGAGAGAGAGAGAGAGAGAGAGGAGAGAGAGATAGAGAGATTGAAGAGGAGGAGAGGAGGGAGAGGGAGGGAGAGAAGGAAGAGACAAGAAGGGGTTTTGTGGTCCTTTACACCTATCCTGGAGGGAGGTGGAGCCGTTGGCAGCACAACTTTGGTCTAAGTTCATGTATTGGGTTGAAGTCCTGTGAAGAAAGACGATAGCAAATCTCAACAAACCTTCACTTTCACCTATTACGTATCAGCGACAGTCTTTGTAAAATATATTGTAGAATTTTGGTTCACTGTCTGATTATTTTTAATTGTCTTAAAATTTTCGATGACCCTGTACCAGAATTAAAATAATAATAATAATAATAAAAAATAATACTCCTACGAAAAGACGCTGCTTGAAATTGAAACACTTTTTTTTTTGTTGCGTAACGACAACACTATCAAGAGCACATTGATATATTATTAATCATCGGCTATTTGTTGTCAAACACTTGGCAATTGTTACACATAGGCCTAGTCTTAGAGTGAAAATCCATTACATTTTTCCAGTAGCAAGGTATCTTTTATATGCACCATCCCACATACATGATGCACATATTACGGCCTTTGGTATACCAGTCGTAGTGCACTGACTGTAACGAGAAATAGCCCAATGGGCCCACCGACGGGGATTGATCCCAAACCGACCGCGCATAAAGCGAGCGCTTTATTACTGGGCTACGCCCCGCCCCAAAACCTTCACCTGACCCCAGACATGACTTTAAAGCATTATTTAAAAAAAAAAAAACATTTTTTTTCTTCACAAAAGTACTACTAGGCAAAGTGACATACAAGATTCCCTATATGGTTTGAACGCAGCCGTTAAGGGATTGAATGCCCATTGACACCCCTCCCCCCTCCACACACACACCAAACAAAATTTAAAAAAATAAAAATTATAATAAAATGTCACCAATATCGCATGGATTATTTTTGGTGAAAAAATGCTGTTCTGAATGCGGCAACGACAGTGATTTATAATAAGAAAACCTTTACGTACTATATTTTATGAAATACGGTAAAGACAAACGACCTTGACAGTTTCTGTTTCTCTGATTCTATTGGATAATCTGAAACACACCTCTTTTTTTGGTCCCCATGTGTTGAGTGTTGTGTTGAGTTGGTGGAACTATTCGTACTGTTGTTAACGTGTAAGTATATAATTACCTAGTTTTGTAAGTTGTCATCTTAACAAATGAATGAAAACAAACAGCTCAAATAAAACATGAAATAGCAGTTTGGAAAAAATAATCGAAGTAAAGTGTAACGAACGAAACATACTGTTGTTGCACCATTTTCGATAGTCAACATTTTCGTTTGAAACGACCTACGTGGTCACAGCTGTGGGCAGAGTTTGTATTATGTGGGCTGGGCATCATATTGCATTATATTTCAGGCTGAACTGTTAGCTACCCATTTTAGAATTATCTTCTGTTGGTATTCTTATTTTGAAACTACACAGTAAATGTACGTTTTGTATGCACATTACATTTGTTGGAAGAACTTTACTTTGGCACTGTCATTAACCCTAACCCTTTTTATGATAAATATTTATAAATGTGCCAAAGGAAAGCCCTACTGTAAGTCTAGTGCAGTAACTGATTTCATTTAGATCTTCTTTACAATTTCTCATTAAAAAAAGTTTTGTAGAGGAATTGCATCATCATGATCAAGGAAGGAAGGAAGGAAATGTTTTATTGTATTTATGATTATATGGCGTCAGACATAATATTATGGTTAAGGACCACACAGATATTGAGAGAGGAAACCTGCTGTCGCCACTTCATGGACTACTCTTTTCGATAAGCAACAAGGGATCTTTTATATGCACCATCCCACAGACAGGATAGCACATACTATGGCCTTTGATATACCAGTCGTGGTGCACTGGTTGGAACGAGAAATAGCCCAATGGGCTCACCGACGGGGATCGATCCCACACCGACCGCGCATCGAGCGAGCGCTGTACCACTGGGCTATGTCCCGCCCCCCATCATGATGCAAACATATACATACACATGTATGTGTTGAAAAATATATTCAGGGGTAGAAATCGGCATAATCAACTATCCACGTAAATGACATTGGAGTTGGTGTTCATATAGATGTCTTAACACAGGATTTTTCTTCTGGTGCTGTTTTCAGTCTTCAAAGACAGTCAGGTGAATTTAGTAATTTTCAAACAAAACATTTTCAATAGCAATTTTGCATTGGAATTTTTTCAGCGTTCTGAAAATGGAAACGTAATGCACCCAGTTTATTATTAAATTGTTAGGACATGCAAGTGATGTCATTGGAATGCTGATGTCATTAAATTTCAAAATACTGACACATTAAAATAAAAACAAGTCAATTCACATGTATACCTTGACCCCTGTCAAAATAGTTCAGTGTTCCATATTTTAGGGAGCAGGTCAACTCGCCCCAAAACCAACTCGCCCCAGCGATTCGTCAACTTGCCCCACACTGTTTAGACGACTCATATCAGTACCATTTTATTAATTGATATATCAATATTTTTAGCAATAATGTACATTAAATGTTGTTGAATATGCACACCCTACGAAGTCCAAAAACCTTGCCTGAATAGGCTTGGCAATTCATTGTAATAGATTATTATTTATCCGATATTAGGATTTCCCCAATATAAAACCATTTAGTAAGTGGTTGTAATAGTGAGTTTCACTGTAATATCAATAAATAAAATGACACTAAAGTTGTAGACGTCCATTTTTAATTTTGTCAGTTGTTTACAGACATTCATTTCATTTCAACTTATTTCCGTGCTTATATTCAATTAAGGTTCAAGCACGCTGTCCTGGGCACACACCTTGGCTATCTAGGCTGTCTGTCCAGGACAGTGGGTTAGTTTGTTAGTGGTTAGAGAGAAGATGGTGTAGTGGTCTTACACCTACCCACTGAGCTCTTAATTAAGAACTCGCTCTGGATTGGAGCTGATACCAGACTGCGAACCCTGTACCTACCAACCTGTAGTCTGATGACTTGACTTAACGATTGCACCACTCAGGCCGGTATTTACAGACAGTAAAGTTTGGGTCGAGTTGTCCAAACACTGGGGTGAGTTGGTAGGTGGCAAGTTGGTTTTGGGGTGAGTTGACCAGCATACCCATTTTGTATGTTTTTATTTTTCATAATTTTACAAAAAGTATTCAATTAAAAGTTACAGGAATAGTTCTGGCACTCACCAAGTTCACCAGTTGAGAATTTTTAAAGTATTTGACAAATTTTATTTTCATTTGGTGAATACATTTCATGTAATAATTGTTATTTTATTAGAATATAACTGGGTTTTGCTGTAAATTAAACAGACAGTTTGGCGAAATTTTCTGCTCATGCACCCAGAGCTAACCTTGACTTATATAATTCAGAGCGAGATCTGGCACTCGACAAATTCGCCAATTGCAAATTTTTAGAACAATTGGCAAATTTTATTTTAATTTGGCAAAAAAAATGTGTGTAATAATAAATAAATAAAAAGAGCCTATGTTTTTTTTCTTCTAAAAGCAGGTGTTTAAGCATTGTAAATGTGTGTACACATAAACAGGCTTTGTAAATTTGGCCCTTTGTTTTCAAAACTTTGATTGGCAACTCTTTAATGTTTTAAAATAGTGTAGAAATCTCTTAACAATGCTTTGCAAATAGAGACGCGATACTCAACAAAACAAGGTCCAGCGAAATGTTGCCATCTTCAACCGTAGATGCAGCATGTTTCAGTGCAGAGGTTCTAGAATACGGTGACCAGAGGTCAGTGGTTTTTAGATTCGGGCCATTAAAAATTACTTTGTGCGATCCCGATGGCAATGTGGTAAAAACAAAAATAATAAATACACATTTCTATGCATGTATGAAACCAAAGGACATCTACAATTCACTTCTTTCAGTTTGCTGTCACATGCAATATTTCACTAACAATTAATAGTTGACAGGGTTCGCACACATTTTGGAAAGCTAGTGCTTAAATTTGTTTCCATCCTGCAAAGTGCTTAAAACTCCTGAAAAAATTAATTACCCCCCCCTGGAAAGTCCTAGAATTTTATTTATTATTATTATTATTATTTTTTCATGTATTAATAATTATTTGGAAAATATATTTATACAGGGTGTGCACTTTACGGTTGCCCGATTGCCCATGGCGAGTCAAAATAGCGCCGGGCAAGTCAAAACCTTATCAAGTGTCGCCTGCCTGGCGAACAAATTTTCTGCCTATTGTATTATGTATCAAAATGCAAATAATTAATGTTTGTAAGAGATCGGAAAGTTACCTCGGCCACATAAATGTATTCGTAGGTTCCACCGGAACACCTCGGCCATGTCCATCTTTACTTTCCATTTAGTTATAGTCAGAACAACTTGTCACATTCTGCTACGCTTTGTTTCGCAGAAAGATTTTGTTTATGAGCCTGAGGTTTTCCGAAGTTACATTGTGTTGGAACGTTTTCATTTCTTACAGAATATATACCGAGTCTACTATAGAAATATTGTTGTTATCGTTATTATCCGTTTCATAATTAAATAGTGATTATGCCTTTAACTTGTGTTGTGTGTTTATTTCTCTAGTGGATGTGATTATTGTTTGTATATATATAGATTGCTGTCCAGCTTAGTGTTTTGTTAATTTGTCATACGGCCATATAAGAGCACCTTATTCATTCCAAGACTGAGCCTTGGTAAAATATTCCAGATGTTTGATTGTGTGCATGGGTCCCATGACAGCATAATAATTATAAATTAATTACAACAGTTTGTAATAAAACTAAAACAAGTTTTGTTTCCTTCTTTTGTGTTGTTATTATTGTTTGTATGATACAATAATATGTTTTTAAAGTGCAATTTAAGTAAGTTCTTTACTTTACTTTTAAAAAAAATTCGGTCACGGGCCATTCAAAAGTTGTATGGGCGAGTCAAAGTGTTGCTGTGAGTGGCCCAATTGGCCAGTAAAAAAAATCCAAAGTGCAAAAAAATCCCAAGTGCATGCATACCCTGTTTATAAATCACGTTTGACATCTGGTTCCAAACTATATCCTTCACGCAACGGTAATTATCAGTTCAGTTGTTAAAATATTTACACACAGTGAATAGGTGTTCGACATCAGTGAACAACTTGTGATTGGGTGAATAAATTATGTACATGTAGCTAGCTGTCAGCAGCCTGTTTCTGACATTTGTGAGTTCAAAACTTCTCAACCGGCCTTGGTGGCACAGTGGTTAAGCCATCGGACTACAGGCTGGTAGGTACAGGGTTCGCAGCTCGGTACCGGCTCCAACTCAGAGCGAGTTATTAAGGGCTCAATGGGTAGGTGTAAGGCCACTACACCCTCTTCTCTCTCACTAACCACTAACCAACTAACAACTAACCCACTGTCCTGGACAGACATCCCAGATAGCTGAGGTGTGTGTCCAGGACAGCGTGCTTGAACCTTAATTGGACATAAGCACGAAAATAAGTTGAAATGAAATGAAATCAAATCAAAACTTCTGTCAAAAGATAAATAATTCAGTAGATAGCTGTAACCATGCAGTGCCCAGCAACAAAACAAATACTCCCAAAGCAGCCCATACACAATCAATTTAATTGACAATATTATTGATGAATATTTATTGGCCACCAACGACACAATTATTGACACACTATTTTAAGTCATTTGTCCTCTAGCCATTGCCCTAAGCTACTGCCTTTGCTTTTGATAAGTAAAAACATAAAAAAAGAAAATCGTGGTCCAAACAATGGTTTCTACAGAGAAAAAAGTTTGGCCATATACTGAACTGCTAAAGGAACTTAGAACAAATGAGCAGGCGTATTAATGGAAATTTCTTTGTATGGATGAAATAGCAAATCATTATTAAATAATTAACATTTTATTTATAAAATACTAGTTTGTCTAATTTTGCATTACTGATGACATCAGTAGATAAATATGAGAAAGTGCTTTTGAAATTAAACAAAAAAATGCTAGTAAATATTGCAAGAAAACATAATTCAAAGTTAATATAGGCTCTATATTTTAATAAAAATAAAAGAAACAAAGCAGACAGTGGATTTTTAATTTTATTAATGTTATATTTATAAAAAATATATATTTTCTCCTCTTCTTTTTTTCTGCTTTTGTTAGGTAATAGATAACAACGTCTGATAAGGCTAACTGCATATACATTGTAGTTATGAAAAAAGAAAGAAAAAGTCAGTAAAATTGTCTCGATTTCATAACTGTTAGCCAACACAGCTTATTTGAGGTCCAGAAAATGACAAGTGTGTAACTTTTTACTTTCTTTAAAAAATAAATGAAATTTAGACCAAGGCAATTCAAAAGTAGACTGATAACAATAAAAAGAAGGAAAAGTAAAGATAATAGGTATATAAGAATATGTTTACGTCTATTATTATTATTATTTTTAATCAAATAAAACTTCATTTAAATATTTGTATTTCAGCAAGAGATTAATGAATGTACATCTGTTATTTATATATATGTATAGATGTACAAAATAACAGTAATCTCAGCCAATTTTCAAATCCACTGGCCCCATGGCATGTGAATTTAAAAAACAATTCTAGAACCCCTGTCAGTGTTTGACAAATGTTTGATAAAGTTACTAGCCCTCACAGAAGCTTTGGCAAGATCTGTATATGTATTATAGTAATATAGGTGAATAGTTCCACTAGCTCTGACTAAAAAAATCACTAGCCAGAACTGAGGGCTAGTGAATTTGTCAAACCCTGAATTTGTGAAGTTTACTTTGGGAGAAAAGGGGACAGGATTTAGCTCAGTCGATTGAGTGCTCGCTTGAGGTGCTTGAAGCAGAGGATTGAACCACCTCGGTGGATCAATTAAAATTGACTCGGTTTTTTCTCGTCTCAACCAGTGTGCCACAACTGGTCAAAGGTCGTGGTATATTGTACTTTTCTGTCTGTGGAAAGATCATATAAAAGATCCCTTGCTGCATTAGGAAAAATGTAACGGGTTTGCCCTGATGACTACATGTCAGAATTACCAAATGTTTAACATCCAATAGCCGATAATTAATTAATCAGTGTGCTCTAGTTGTGTCATTAAACAAAGCAAACGTTTTGGAACACACGATGCCAGACATGTATCTAAGAAGTGCTAGCTGTCTGGTGATGTTCATCTTCAGGCACTTCCATTCATCCTTGATTCCTGTTGTGTAACCCCCATTTGACTCTGGAAAGTATTCTTTAGATGGGCGGGGGGGGGGGGGGGGGGGGGCGTGGCAAGATGTAGCCCAGTGGTAAAGCATGATCAGTTTGGGATTGATCCCTGTCAGTGGGCCCATTGGGCAATTAACTTGGTGACTGACTGCAAGTCTCCTGACAGTTCCTCTCACCTGAATGCCCCTGCTTGTCCATCTCTGAATCCCATTCAAGAATTTCTGCTATCTTTCTCCAGGACTCAAACGTAAGAATTTGTCTCCTACGGCAATTAAAAGCCTGCCCACAGCAATAAAAAAAAAAAGAGAGAAGACTTATGCAGCAAATAAATAAGACTGAAAGTCACATGTACACCAGGTAAACATTTTGCCATCATTGAGGAGCTAAAAGTGCCGTCAGTAATACTCCCGACCTATGGCAATTTATATCTCAACAATGGCAATGGCCATTGCTGCTGTCATTAATTTCGAGCCCTGTGTCTCCCTTTCTCTTACCAATTAAGTTCCATTTTTCTACCTGATTTTTGCATCCACTTTCAATAGTTTTGGATAGTTATTAATATATCAAACATCGAAGTAAGTTGAGAACAGTCTTTCAGGTTTCTGCCAGAGGGTTAAACGAGTATGGCGCCATACCCAAATATTTTGGCAGATGTTATTTTTTTTAAGTTATCATTACTGTATGATTTTCTTAACCCTAACACCAAACTTAACCCATACCCCTGTTGACTGCATGGTTGCATTCAAAATTTCAATCCCATAGCACCTTACCCAAAAATTTCTTTCTGGCAGAAACACAGTTACCAGGTTACCACATGTCAAAAAAGTTGAGAACAGTACTTCATGCTCCACATTTTGTTTTAACAAACACCACATACCAAGCCCGTAGCCAGCAGTTCGATGGGGTTGGGGTGGTTTGACTAGGTACATTATTTGCGGGGCCTTTTGGATATGAAGTTGCCTGAGGTTGCGAAGTGCTGGAGATTTGTATAGGGATCCAGGGGCATGCTTGTTTTCCTGGCATCTGGAACTTAAAAATTGATATTTTAAAACAATGATTTTCAGTTATTTTGTAGATCTATTGTATTTTTGTTATTTAGGTTATTATTAATATTTTTAAGATAATGAAATTCTAACACACAACAGGAGTTAAGGGTATTGACCCGATGTATATGTTAAATATTTTCGGCAATTACTTACTGTAACTTTAGTAACAGAAAAGGTACGTGCATGTACATGTACCTCAGAACTATGGTCGGTTCCTTTAATAACGAACATATTTATAAAAAACAAAACACATTACTGTCTTAAAAATTGTATCATCACGAATCACCATCAACACATGCAGCCCCTGTTAAGAGTACAGGTATAGTCCCATTTCATTTTTGTCACTATAATGCGTCATATCATCAAAATTAATGGCATCTATATATTGGTCTTAAAACCTTTTGAAATACTTGAAAATAACCAGCATGCTAAAGCAACTTCTCTGCCAAAATAATAAAAGAATATTGCATGACATATAATTATGGAAGCCAGTGTCAAGTTGAATCTCTATATTAAGATAAAGACATGAACAGGATTATACTTTCTGTTGTTAAATCAATGGAAGGTGAAGTATCATGTGATTATCGAATGCTACGAGGTCATCAATATAGCAGAAAGTACCATTAATCATTGCAACAGTTGCTACATGTAAGTTCCTTTGTTTTTATTTTGCCATATTAGTTAGAAATTCTAAATCATGTACACTGCAGCTTTGGTAAGGGGAGTGCTAAATGACGAAGACAAGCAAATATTGTTTTATGGGAGAGTTGCAAAAATTACAATCAAATATATGTGCTATATTAAAAAAAAAAAAAAAAAAACAACAAAGAAAAGTGGACCAAAGCTTTTGCGGGAGGGTTTGGACAACCCCTCCCCTCCGATCCCCCCCCCCCCCCCCCCAAATATGGGCCTGCATACATTTTTATCAATTGTGTGCTGTTTAAATATACATGTAAATCACACACACAAGTATCAGTGCAATGAAAACCAGTGCATGTTTGTGAAGGGTGAAGATGCCCGTTGTGAACTTGATCAATGTGTCATAACCTGTAGGTTACCAGGCCAGTAATTTATGGATACAGGTGTTGGCAGACATGTTTATTTTAATGCCAGTGACACACATTTTCAGGACTAGCTCTGCCACTCGCCAAATTTGCCAAATTTGCCAATTGCGAATTTTAAGAACAGTTGGCAAATTTTATTTTAATTTGGCAAAACAAATTGTTTGATAATTGATTTTTTCTTGAAAAAATAGCTATAGGTTTTGCAATTTTTAGATATTTGGCAAAAATTTCTGATCACCCAGAGCAAGCCCTGATTTTATAACTTTTTTATTTTTATACGCCATACAAAGTTTAGAGACATACATGTATTTCAACAGCTAGCCAGAGTACTCTGACTGTAAGAGAGCTAGATGGACATTTGGATGGTTATGACACTCGTCATAACCATCCAAATGTCCGTCTATCTCTCTTAAAGAAAGAAAGAATTTATGTTTTATTTAACGACGCACTCAACACATTGTATTTACATTTATATGGTTATGGACCACACAGATATTGAGAGAGGAAACCCGCTGTCGCCACTTCATGGGCTACTGTTTTCAATTAGCAGCAAGGGATCTTTTATATGCACCATCCCACAGACAGGGTAGTACATACCTCGGCCTTTGATATACCAGTCGTGGTGCACTGGCTGGAACGAGAAATCGCCCAATGGGGATCGATCCCACACCGACCGCTCATCGAGCGAGCGCTGTACCACTGGGCTACATCTCGTCCCAGCTCTCTTAAAGTCAAGAGTACTCGGGCTATTCAACACCAACCATAGCAAGCAAAGGATTTCCCAGTCTGAAGCTCCACGCGGTAAGACGTGTTTGTTTCGCTGGTGCACACTGCACATGCTTTCGTCTGCTCGACTTGGGGATCCTTCATTTCGTTGTTTTTGTCAGCGAAATGAAGTTTTCTACTGGGATGTATGCGGCCATTGGAACTGATTGAACACTGGAACGCTTCTCGTTTCGACAGTCTGCACCACCAGGTTGGATTTTTTTTTAGCGAGATTCCTCGCCTCCACGTCATTTCTCCGTCTGACTATGTTGACTTGTTTTTTCGTAACTCGTATGACAGCCATTCTGCAGAACGCCACGGTTGTTCGCGTTTAGTCTCTACATGTCCAAGCCTGTCCTAGCAGCACTGGAAGATTGACCGCCCCACTCTAAGAAGAAATAGGAAGCGGGGTCAGCCCCTACTACTTTTTTTCTAGACTTTACCTTGCTTTATAGTGATACCATCTTGTATCCTCTGGAGTCGGGCCCGTCCGCACCACTATACCAACCTATGATGACTGGACTATACCCTAGTCTGATTCTCTCTCTTGTTCAGACGGATCCGGCTTCTCAAGATCTGTATTTCAGCACAGCACTACACCTTCAACGTCTATCGACTGTCAATCTAGGGGTTTTCTTGACGGGATGCAACCCATCTCGTCCCTATAAGCTGTGCACCCAAACGGCCTTAACGAGGCCACTCACGTGGACATATCGATTGGACTTTAAACTTTTAGATCTGCGTTCAAAAGTTTGTCGAAATTACTCTCTTTTTTTTATTATTAAATAGTCCGATCCTCTCTTCTTTCTTTTATTTAAATTTGGAATGTCCTTCTAAAATGCTCCAAATTATATAAATATTCGACCGAGCAGTCAATTCTTTTTGGCTTGTAACTTCTTTTTTTCTTTCTTTTTTTAAACATTTATTCTATTAACTATTTTACTAATTGCTTTTTTCAAAATTCTGCCCATTTTCAACTCTACCCCCCCCCCCCCCCCCCCCCCCCCTTCCATCCCGAGTCAGGTCACTGATTTTATCGGAGGTCGGACTCGGGGATGGGCATGTTCGAAACCCTAGTGGTATATGGGCACGTTAAACAAGTTATCAGCAAGCAAAACCCACAAAACCAGCCATTCACATAACTATTTCTTTAGGATACAACCCACTAACCATGAATGGGTTTGATTAGGCCTACGTGGATTTGTAAGCAACAGGCATTTCTGAAACATCAACATACAGGTACATGTTACCACACAGTAAACGTTTTGGTATGTTACACAAAGCAGCTAATAAAAGGGAAATAGCACATGATATCTTTGAATAATTAACAGATAAAAACATTGCCTTTATATTTTATGTATGCTACAGCTGACATCACAATTGAATACTTTCTATACATGTACACAGTATGGACTATTGTTGGCACATCACAATTTACATGGTATACATGTATATACATGTATATATTTAACACTCCACTTGCTTCACAGATTATATAGTGCATAATACATATATGCATATTTTATCCATGTGTGCAAAACTGTATTTGCAAAGCATTTACATGACTACTGTATAAATAGGAAGAAAGAAAGAAATGTTTTATTTAACGATGCACTCAACACATTTTATTTACGGTTATATATCGTCAGACATATAGTTAAGGACCACACAGATTTTGAGAGGAATTCATAGATTTTGTATTCATATTACAAAAATATAAGTTCAGCCATTACATACAAACTACAAATACTGGGTTGGGTTTAAACATACTGTACACATATCTGGACCAAGGCAAGAGCTCGCACACACATACATAATATACAATGTACACATGAGCTACATAAATATATGAACTATACATAATTAGAATTTTGAAGCGAAACATGCAATGGTGCACCAGACTAATATAATTGTAAAAGCATAAGAGCTGCTACATGTATATAACCCTTGCCTCCACAGGACCACAACTTTATATGTATGTAAGCAGGGCTCGAAACAGCCTGTGGCCAGGTCGGCAAATGCGACCAATGTCCAGTTTGGGCGACTTGAATATTAAAAAATAATGATGTTAGTCACCCAAATAATAATATTAGGTCAATCTTCTTTTGAGCCACTATTTATATTTGTATTGAATATATGTATTCCACTTTAAAGTCTTGCTTATGGTTCATGGTTCGTTTACCATAATATTCATTATTATTATTTGGGGCCACCATATTTTTTGGTGAGTTTTGAGCCCTATGATTGATTTCCATAAATGTGTGGAGAGTACTAGACATACACACTTGAACTTGGCTAAGGGCCACACTCCATGATCTATCTATGGATATGCATGCAGTGATATATACATAACCAATCTGTTGTACTGTACCATCTGCATGCATGTATATGGGTCATTCCACAGAAAAGGTAAAAAATTATGGATGATTTTGTCCCCATCTATTTATTCAGTAAAACATTACTTCACTTTTATCTTTTATATGAAAATAAATATTGTGGATCATGCTTTAGCAAGAACATAAACATTCATCATTTCAATAATAATTATTTCACCGAAACTGATAGTCAAAAAACAAATTTGGTCAAATTTGTCCACTAAGTTACTGTCCCAAACAGTAAGTCTATACATACAGTCTGTTGTATGAACCAAATAAACAGGTATTATTATTTTTCATTCAAAACCATTTTATTTTGGATAGTTTCCAGTGTTGAAATCAATTATATAAATGACACAGTTGTTGAAACTATAGAAATTATTTAGGATTTACTTTGTGTCCCCATTTATTATGTCCACTATGTTATTATTTTATTTTAGACAAGTACAGTTACTGAGAGATACATATGGAATGTTTTTAAATACTCACCAGATGGCATTGCAATCCCTGTCAGTAATGAGAAGCATGGTTTTGATCAGATGTGACACATTTCTAATTTATTTTCAATTTTGGAAACGCAAGTCAGTCGTACCTTTATTATATGTCTGCAAGGTTACCAATGTAGTAATCCACCAATATACTGAATGAGTTTGACCATTATACCACAAAGTAGGTTAAGTATACCAAACCCTAAAACAAAAGCCTGAGTGGTAATATGTCAGACTAGCAAGGTCATAGGATGAGACATTTAAGAAAATGTCTACTATGTTACTGTCTGCTAAGTTACCTTCAACAAAGTAACTTAGTAGACCAGTGTTGGTAACCTAGTAGACAAACAGGTAGAAATGCCATCATTACATGGAGTTATTGCTAAAATGTTAATATTAATATGTCTCCTACATGTTTATACTGAATAATAGTTTACCTATTTAAAGTGTAGTCTTAGAATATTAGCTTTACTGTAAATTTGTGACACTTTAGTAACATAGCGGACAACGGAGTAACTTAGTGGCCACACTGTCAGTATATCAGTTACCAGTGTAAAACACATCACAGTTGTCATCACATTAATTTATACTAATAGTTAATGATGGACACATACTTGTTTTCAGTTATTTTAATAAATACAGGTAAATTTTATTTAACTACTACCAGTGTACCAGTTAATTACTATATACTGTGTTTATAACATTTGCAGACTGCCAGTAAAATTAGGATGAACTTTTTTATGTGGAACTAGGATAGTCAGAAGTCAGAAATGTGTCCCGATATATAAAACATTTTAAGGGTCAGGTGTTATGGTGTGCACTGTATTAATATTTCAATTTTGTGGTAATATGTTGATTAAAATAATGGTTATACATATAGCTGCTGTATGCACTATTGTGTTTATTACTAATGACATCTTTTCAGTTTGATTTAGTGATATATATCCTAATGAATGTGTTCTCTACTTGGCACATGAAAGTGTCACCAAAGTAAATAATAATAAATAAAAAATTAACAAACCAAAAATAACACACACCCCCCCCCCCCCCCCCACACACACACACACTGAATTCTGACCAGGGGGATGCCAGTTATGTTTGTTCAATAGCTGACCTGTGCAAATGCAAATACATTCTTTCTGCAGAGTTCTTATATTGTAACTTCTGTAGAGTCACGTATATTATCTCCTGTAAACCCCGTCTTGTCACTGTATCATATTGTGTATTGCATGAACCTCATATGCCGTTGTGTAACGGCCTGAGTCGTAATAAAGTTTCTGTTTCTGTTAATTATGAAATATTGGCTAACACTACTCTTACTCAAACGTCAGCACAAATAGCTCAGTCAACACTGAAGTGACTACTGTTGTATCTTCTTGTATATATAATCCCATGGGTCACTGTGCATTCTGCCTCGACAATAAGAACATTTATGGGTATATTTATGAAAACTGTTTTGTCTCCTTCCCAAACCAACCGCTAATGGTAGTAAGCATAAACAAACTGACACAAGTTATGAGACCAGATCTTATAAATGATATAAGCATGTACACATGCATGCATTTAACATATAACATTTCAAAAGTGTTGAAAAATAAAAACAGAAATAATATATGATTTTGTCAGCTGAAGTAAATTTTTTAAAAAGATGTATATTGGCATGTAGTTCAATTTTGTATTTGTTATATTGATCCATCAGGTTTCTGCCAGAGGGTAAAACGGGTATGGTGCCATACCCACATTTTTGGGTAGATTTTTTTTTTAATTAACTTTTAACCAAATTAATTATTCTTATCAGTATTGTATGATTGTCTTAACCCTAGCCCAAAACTTAACCCATTTTCTTTCTGGAGGAGGTCCTCATACTGTGGTTGCATTCAGTTCCATAGCGCCATACCCATACATTTCTTTCTGGCAGAAACACTGTCCATGGAACATTTTGTTTGATTCCAAATATTACGATATTCATGCCGAGGAGTCTTTAATCATTCATTTACTCATTTGAATTAAATGTGTAACAGTTAAGATTTTAAATGTTATTTATTGTCAATTCCGATTGAATCATTTACATCTGATGATGACCTCACATCAGTAAAATAATTGTTTGTCTGTATTTAGACATATGACCTTGTTACTCATTCTTATTACTGTATCAGCCTGTTCTGATCATTAAATATAGATAATCAGAGTTTTTACTGTAAGTCAGTCAGTTCATTCATGGTTATTATAAGTAACTTAGTGGAAGTTAAACCTGGTCTACTATGTTACCCAGCATGTCCACTAGGTTACTTTCATGAACAAATGTATTTCTTTTTTAATTAAAAGGTATGTTGTTAATGGATATTAGCATATATTTACAAGGGCAGTAAAAGGATGTGCTGGTTGATATTATAGTAAAACTACTTCTTGCAACATATAGGAAATATTTTTCAAATTATAAATGATAGTTTTTAAGAAAATATATGATAAGAGTAAACATTTAGGTGATTACATAAAATATAACCTTATCTTGTAACAAAGTGACGTTAATTCATAGAAAGGAACAGCTTGCCTAAATTGTAGTACCATATAAAATGTCCCCTGTGTATGTTTTAGTGCAATGTTTGATATTGCTGTTGTCCATAACTTAGTGGACACTATTTCTTACCTGTGACAGTTTTAAAAAACACACATACAAACTGAAATGGCTATTAGCTTGCCAAACCATCATTTCATGGGCAGAAATATATACTGAATACAGTACTGAAAATAAAAAATAGATTCAAGTTTCGTTTTTAAGAAAAACAAAATCTGATTTTTTTCCCTTTTCTGTGGAATGACCCATATACCAGTAGGGTTCATATTCAGTTTACATGACATGTTTACATACATATTCCACCCTTGCCCCCCCCCCCCCCCCCCCTTTTTATACATCAGTTCATACTACATGTATTCACATATACCAGCCGTTGCTATTCAGAACAAATGCCGAGACATAATACAATTCATGTTGGCAGTGTACTGCACAAGTATGTCTCCATTAAAATTGAGTGGACAGATCTACATGTAATGATGTAGCTTGCATGTAGTTAGAATAGAGCAGGATTTGGGTTATAAGATTGACCCCCTCAGTTGACCCAGTCTCTGGTTGGTATTTTTGTCTCTCTCTTGTTTTTCTTTCTGTTCCCCAGAAGGCTGTGGTATGCAACCCCTACAATTTTTTAATTCTATGGACTATGTGTATTTGTCTTTTTTTTCCCCCAAGGTCTTTCTTGGACATTCTCTTAATTGCAGGAGTTGTAATATGGAAAAATGAATCCATGATTACATTTACACACTGACTTTATTTTAAGACATATGCATTATGTGTATACATGTGTATACATGTGTATATATATTTATATAAATATTTGTAAAAGGTTCGACAGACACATCTATGTGTATGCATATGTACATTTACAGCATCACCAATTTAGGCATATACAAAGAAAGGATGTTACATGCGTTTGTTTTGACTTTTTAAATTATTACAGAAGTTAATATTTTTTATTAATTAAATATAATTTCATTACAGGATATTGACAAAAAGTGAAAATGAGTGGAATAAGCCGACGTGTGACTAAACTTGCGACGACCTGTTTGTGTCGGCCTTTTCAAACGGGGGCAGTGAAGCAGGGCAACGTGATAGGGCCCAAGTCCCAGGCAGTGTTTACGAGGGAGGGCAAGTACGGAGCTCACAATTACGGACCGCTGCCGGTTGCAATCAATAAAGGAAAAGGTAATTATCAGTCTGCTTATGTACATATATGGGGCAAGGTGTGTGGGACGTAGTCCAGTGGTAAAGCACACGCGGTCAGTCTAGGATCGATCCGCGTCGGTGGGACAGTTGGGCTATTTCTCGTTCCAGTCAGTGCACCACGACTGGTGTATCAAAGGCTGTGGTATGTGCTATCCTGTGTGGGATGATGCATATAAAAGATCCCTTGCTACTAATGGAAAAATGTAGCGGGTTTCCTCTCTAGGACTGTCAAAATTCTAAATCTAAATCTAACAGCTGATGATTAATAAATTAATGTGCTCTGCTGGTGTAGTTAAACAAAACAAACTATACCGGGCAGGATCTATCTCGGTTGATAGAGCGCTCACCTGATGTGCTTGCATCGTGAGATCGAATCACCTCTGTGGACCCATTATCAGATTTTGTTTTGTTTTACCTGTCCCAACTAGTGCTTCACAACTGGTATATCAAAGGATGTGGTATGTGCTGTCCTGTCTGTTGGAAAGTGCATATTAATGAATGCTTGTTCTTCAAATATTCAAACTGTAAAAATTACACCAGCAAGTTATATCCACCCCATATATTTCACAAGCTGGAGAAAGTTATCACTGTGTTTTCAGTTAGCTTAGAAAATAAATGGCATATTTTGGCAAGTGTTACCAGTACAGTTAAGACGGCACATGTAGGTGCTAACATGATTTGATTCTGTTGGTAAGGAAGGAAGGAAGGAAGGAAGGAAGGAAAGAAGGAAAACTCTTATTAACGTGCCAATATCCACTGATGGTTCAGGCACATCCATCCTAGGCATGAGTTCTGATTTGCACCAGATCTCCTGTTGGCAAGCACTGCTGGTGTGTGCATGGTTATACATCCACTTGAAAAACCAGGGCTTTTGATTTCTCTAATTTGAGCACAACGGGGACTTATGTCCTTTTTGAGTGCAGAAAAGGTTGTTTTAGTTCAGTACTGTCATTAACAGCAGCATTTCAAGTTATCTTATTCTAATTAAACAGAACATTTCAGTGGTTTTGAGGTCAGCTGGTTTGTATTTAATTTGGGAATGATTATTTTAGGCCTATGTATTTTGATGCAATCTAAAGCCCTGAAAGCACATTGACTAGGCGAATAGGTTTAAGGCTTGTGCATGTATGTAGATGCTGGCTTTGTTACCCAACTGGTACAAATTGCACAGGGAACTATAGATGATATTAACTCTCAACATCACCTTCTCCTGTCTCTATTTTTACTTATTCTATCTGAAAGTTGTTCCATTCAAATGTTTCAGTATTGAAGTGGCCTCTTGTTAGGAGTGAGACGTAGCCCAGTTGTCAAGCACTCACTTGATGTGTGATCAGTCTAGGATCGACCCCCTTCAGTGGGCCCATTGGGCTATTTCTCATTCCAGCCAGTGTACTACGACTAGTATATTAAAGGCTGTGGTATGTGCTATCTTGTCTGTGGGATTGTGCATGTAAAAGATCTCTTGTTGGTAATGGATAAATATAGCGGGTTTCCTTCTAAGACTATACATCAAAATTACCAAATGTTTGACATCCAGTAGCTGATGATTAATTAATCAATGTGCTCTAGTAGTGTTGTTAAACATAACAAACTTTGACTTTCGGTTTCTTGTTAGGGAGCCACAAATCTGCTTAACTGAATTAGAACTGTCAAACATATAACGTCATATTTGTTAATAATTTGGGGTGAGGGGGGATGCAGGGGGAGAATCAGTATTTTGTTATTTTTTAATTGATTTGTCCAGATGGACATGGCGTACAGGGGCCTAGCTTCCATATATGCAGGTACGGAGCTGCACACCACCTGAGATTACAAATATTTGTTTTAAATTAAAATATATGATGTAAATGCGTGTATGTGTATGCATTTTATTCCATCACCGGAAAGGTCTGCGTACCACCTGAAAATCCCAAGCTAGGCCTCTGGTGTAACAACAGTTTACTTGTCCCATGGGCAAATCCACTTGACCCATACCAAAACATTTGTGCCGGGTATTTATTAAATTTTATAGTTTATTTTTAGGGGGTGTTGTTGGTGGGGATTAAGAGGGAGAAAAAAAGATTTAAACCCATCTTTGTTGCTGTAGTTGTAAAGTAATTTGTGTTTGTGATTGTAGGTGTGTTTGTGTGGGATGTGGAAGGCAACAGGTACTATGATTTCCTCAGTGCATACAGCGCCGTGAACCAAGGACACTGTCACCCAAAGATTGTTGCAGCGCTGAAGGATCAGGCGGACATCCTGACCTTGACCTCACGAGCTTTTTACAACAATGTTCTTGGGGAATTTGAAGAATACATTACAAAGATGTTCGGATATGACAAAGTCTTGCCAATGAACACAGGTATATAAATCAATATTTCTGGTACCAAATTTCATGTACAGCTGCAAAATTGGATGGTTTGTGATATTTAAAAAATACAGTAAAACCTGTCTAAATTGGATCACGCCGGAGACATAATATTTATCCGATTTAGATGGATCCGGTGTTTAGTGAGACAATGTTTAATAATTTAGAAAATTTGGGACCATGAAACATGGCCAGTTTTGACAGGGTCCGGTTTAGAAAGGTTTCACTGTATGTTTTAAAAACTGTATTTTAAAATTTTGAATTCATGAACAACTCTAAAAAAAAATTCAATGAATAAAATGGATAAACTGTATTAATAATGTTCATAGAGTAATTTATCATGAAGAGTTTTAGAAAATATTTAAAATCAAAATGTTTTTGTTTTTTTGTCTTATGTTTCTGTCATTAATTAAAACAGATTTTTAATTTTCTATGCAGGAGTGGAAGGTGGTGAAACTGCTTGCAAACTAGCCAGGAAATGGGGATACCAGGTGAAAAAGATTCCCGAAAATAAGGCCAAAATTGTGTTTGCTGCTGGTAACTTCTGGGGGCGTACGTTGGCAGCCATCTCCAGCTCCACTGAACCCTCAAGTTACACTGGATATGGACCCTTCATGCCAGGATTTACGATTGTTGATTATGACAATGTTGAACAGTTGGAGGTGAGGCCTAGAGGACACTCCTCAAGTGTCTTGTGATATCATAATTTATCAGCACGAGTTGATAAAAGTATGAAATCTGAGGCTTGCTGAGGATTTTTATCCTTTTATCAACGAGTGCTGATAAATTATGATATCACAAGACACAAGTTGGGTATTCTTTTTATTATGCAATCTTATTCTTTTCATTTGCGACAATTGCGATATTTGGCAGCGGTAGACTCGTTAACTAGCAGAACGACAGTGGGTTGACGTCACTAATGATAGGTTTAGCGCTGAAACATGCACAGTGACGTAGCATGTACTTTGACAAATTTTAAACAGCAGTTCTCTTACTATCATCTGTCTAAAAATTGTAAACATATATCCATTAATTTCCAAGATTTTAGGGTGAATAATTTTACCTTCCATAGCCTTACTGGCAGAAACCTTGATTGTTAGAATTTTAGAACCAGAAAACTCCAATCTATTAAATAATATTGTGAAATTGTATAATTTGTATGTATATTATTGTGCTTATTCAGGTTTATATAAAAACAAGATCTTTTTCCAGAATTATTCTGGAATTTAGCACTACCTAAATTGTTTCTGTTCTTGTCCTTTAATAACAAATGCTTACACAAAAAATAAGAAGCTCATATCTAGTAGCCTAGTACTTTGCAAGACTTTTGTTTTTTTAGTCCTATTCATGCCTGCAACACTGTCACAAATGTGTCTTCTCCCATGATATTATGCATAAATTTACTCTATATTATATCTATGGTAATTTCTCATAATTTGGAGAAATTTTGCCCATTATAATTATAGTGATTAATTTGTGTTGTGCTTATATTACTGTTAAACCGGTAACAGATTTTGCTGTTTTAACTATATTGAGGAGTTGTCTCCCATAGTCTGACAAATGGATTTGTAAATGCCCATTTAATAATTTATTTCCACAGAAGTGTTAATGTTTCATAGTTGAATTCATGGGGTCTCTTTGCTAGAGTACAGTCTATAAATGATATTTGAACATGATTTGTGCTTTGGACGCTACTCAAGCGTGTATAAGTGCCTGCATTCTGTAAAGTTTGTAGCATTTCTTTTATTCACTACAATTAGTAAGAGGAATTTGCATGAATTTATATAGTGCTATTTTGATTATGTGATATTTTCTGTCATATTAATTAATAGATCAACAAAGAACAATCAGTTTAATTGATACTCGGTTAACATTATTTGAGATATTTTTTATTGTATCTCACCAAAAAGTGGGTGAGATTTTTAGCTGAGTCAGTTGAGTGCTTGCTTGAGGTGATTGTATTGCAGGATCGAACCACCTCGGTGGATCCATTCAGCTGATTGTTTTTTCTTTTCTTGTTCCAACCAGTGCACCGCAGCTGGACAAAGGCCGTGGTATGTGTTTTCCTGTCTGTGGGAAAGTGCGTATAAAAAGATCCCTTGCTGCATTAGGAAAAATGTAGCGGATTTCCTCTGACTATGAGTCAGAATGACTAAATGTTTGACCTCCAATAGCCGATGGTTAATTAATCAATGTGCTCTAGTGGTGTTGTTACACAAAACACAGTTCTTCTCACCCAAATGTTAATTCTAAACAATAGATGTTGAAACCTCTAATATAAATGCTGCATTAATTTAGTCACAAGCATACAGTTTATGTCAGTTAATCCTGTATACAGTAGGCTTTGGCTGCACCTCAAAACATCGTAAAGTTACACAGCTCTCTTTTTGTTCTTATTTTCCCCCCCCCCCCCCCCCACTCTCCCCTTTCCTTTTACTCCTTTGAATTTCATCTCATTTCTTCCCGATCTGGCAACTCCTCCTATCTTTCAACTTCTTTCGCTGTCCACCTCAACATCCCAGTCCTTGTCTCTCCAACCGCAACAGGTGCTGGTCTGTTGTGGCTATCCGTGCCACACACTTGTGATTTGATTCTCGTTAGCTTTTAGCTGTGGGCTTAGTCTGTCAACTTGGGACAGTGTGATGATAGAAACTTACTATTGGTGCAATAATTCTTGTGCCATTGAAAAGATGAAATAATACATTTAAAATACATGTCTGTTAATTAAGATAAATTGTCGCGTTACTATTGGTAAAATAATTTGAGTATTCCTTTCTAATGATCAAATTAATTTACTGAAACATAATAATTAATTTTTCTCAGTAAATGTGTGCAGTTATCTGAAGGTTCCATTATATTGCAGTGATTCCACAACTTTCTGATTTTGGGTTGGAAGCATAAGATCATGGTCAGAAACCAAAAATAAATAGAGGATAATAAACAAGTTACCAGTTATTATCAAATTTATGTCCAGAGTGACACAATTTTCACTTGTCTCAAGCTTTAGCAAGTAAAAAATGAATATTATTTCACGAGGAACATAAATTTAATAATGTAAGTGGTACCAAGTTTGTTATTCTATTTATTACCTAGCTATATTTTTCTCTAAAAACATTTTATTTTTGATATACGTAAATGTACATGTAGCCTATATAGAGACAATGTAAACACACTGTTCTGAGTATTGCTTTAACTTTGTATTTTAATCATGTTCTTATATAATTTACAAAAACCAAAGTTCTGTTTATTCTGTTTATATATATATATATATATATGTAACAAATTACATTGAAATGACGTTTTATTACAAATTTAACACAGAAAACAGAGAGCCGTAAACACAAAGTCTTTACACTAAGTGATGTCATTGTGTGTGTTTGCCAAATCGTGATAACGTCATATTTAGTACCGACAAGATCATTGGTTTTGTAAGTGTCAAATCGTCCAATAGTATTGTTCGTTGAACCAATGCAGAATATTTCCCACTGAGAAAATATGAAAAATATTTTTCCACATTTAGAGTGACCGCTGGGATAATAAAGAAATTTATCTAGTCATATTATCCTGACAATATACTGATTGAAGGATAAATGTTATAATAATATTGTTTGACCATCAGAAAGTGCTCAGCGACCCAAACACTTGTGCATTCATGGTTGAACCAATCCAAGGAGAGGCAGGAGTGGTGGTGCCCTCTGATGGCTATCTGAAGAAGGTCAGAGAACTCTGTTCCAAGTATAATGTGCTTTGGATTGTTGATGAGGTACAGACTGGACTGGCTAGGACGGGAAAGTAAGTCATGTCACTTGCTGTAGCATGTTGAAACATTTGTTGTCACTGCTTCATGCTGCATATTATATCATTGTGCGATTTTGAGGAGAGTCCGGGATCCTGAGGCTCGCAAAAATCACATAGGACTCTCTAGCTTGGCTAGCATACGAGCCTTCATGGCTCATAAACATTATTTGTACAAATTACATTGATTCTTTAAAATGTCTCAAAATCCTGGGAAACCACAGTCTTGAATAGGGATCTTTTCCATGGTTTCATGCAAAACATTTAGCGTATCTTCTGTTCTACTGGAGACGCATGGCAGGGCTCGCTGGGTTGGTGGCGGGTTCTGAAGATTTGCAAACAGGGAGTCCTTATAACACTTAAATTTTTTAAACCAAAATCGCACAGTTATATAATACATATGAAGAGTTCAGGCGCAAAACGCGATATAAACCATTTTCTTCCTAGTTTTTAGTTAAAGCCCTTATTGTATGTCAGTAAGGGCTAATTGTAGGCCCGCTGATTTGCTGCAAAACGTGATTGATCCTTATGAAATTGTATTGGGTAAATCCCGTTTTTTTTTATCAAAACGTGATATACGCCAATTAAAAAACCCATTTTTACTGAAAATGAAAAATGGATGTATCGCGTTTTGCGCCTGAACTCTTCATATATTTCTATGTATAGTTACATAAGGCATCAGTTGTTTCTTCTTTTTAATATTTTATATTTAATATTATGTGTATTCATGTGATTGGGTTTTAGGTAGCATAAAATCATTTCTTCTGTCCCTGCTATTTGTAACAGCTGTATTCTTACTATGTATAACTGCTTCATATTATTTACCCCAGTTTAACAGTAAGGGGTTTTTTAATTATAAAATTTACATAAAATGCTGAATTTGTTTCACTGGTGTAGTATTTAAATAACTCAGTCTTTTGAAGTTATTTGTTATTGTGACTGACTTCTAAGAATTGAGTAATAGTATGTGGTACAATGTACATGTATGCTGTCATTTGAAAATTGTTTGAAAATGGATATGTATCAGTAAAATTAGGGTATGTAACCAAAGTTTGGGTGTCAACAATCTATGTTGTTGGGTTGTTGTTTTTTTTATGCCAAATATAAATTTATTTATGTTTTAAGTAGAAAAAAGGCAATTTTGGTGTCATTTCGAAGACAGTTTATACTGATGTACTTTTGGTACTAGGTTAATTGTTCTATGTATCCTTCAGTATTATAGATCAAATTCTAGGTATCACTAATTTTTATAAACATTGACTAATAAATTACCTGTTTTCTCTTAACAATTCTCCAAAGACTTGACACTTGGCCAAAGCAGAAATCCTTTTCAGAATGAGTCCTGGTGAAATAGCTCATCTGGTAGATTACTTACAGCAACACATTTGTTGTTTCAGGAGACTTGCTGTTGACCATGAAAATGTGCGGGCCGACATTGTCATTCTCGGCAAGGCACTGTCAGGTGGAATCCTGCCGGTAATTATGGATTTTTTAATGTTTCTTTTGATCCAAATCAACTTACCTAGTGGTTATAGGCCATAGAAACTGGCTTACAGTGAATGCCCACAAAACTGGACCCTCAGTAAACCGGAATTCCCTCAAAATCAAATGTTTTTCGTATTCCCTGTTTAAAACATCAGTACATAACAACCTCTCTAAACCAGTTACCTCTTAAAACCAGACATTTTAATTAGTTCCATGGGTGTCCAGTATAGAGAGGCTTCACATGAAACAGATGTTCTCTCCTGCTAGTCTGCAGTTTACTAATCCGTGTCATAAGTCATCTGTAGGCCTATGGGCAAGACTTATTACTGTAACGGTCTTGAGTCATAAGAAATATAGCATAGTGCCTCTTAACCCATGCACAGGTTACATGTACTTGTACAATGAATTATAGGCCTGATAATTCATAGGTTGTGACACATTTATGAAGTTTACAATTATTTCTTAAATCATGCCGAGTTATCTGTTATTATCACTATTCTTGTTGCAATGATATGTGTTTGTGTAATTTATATTTAAGTAACGCCCAATTAATCAAAATTTACGCGGTGCTATTTTTTTTCAAAACATTTTGTGGATAACGAAATACTGTTTTGTCGACTGTCTTGACACGTGGTGACCTGAACCACCGTTCTCAGCTTACTGCTTGGCCTGGGGCCAGAAAATTGGTTTTCCTTCAGGGTATTACGTTTCATGTTCTTCAATAAATGGTTTTAGAAGTACCATTCTGTTTTCCAGAAATATATATATGTTTTTATCTAAAATAACACAATCAATACTACCGTATATGTGTCCAGTGTTTCTGCCAGAAAGAAATTTTTGGGTATGGCACTGTGGAATTGATTTCAACCACAGTCAACAGTGGGTATGGGGGATCTCCCCCCGAAAGAAAATGGGTTAAGTTTAGGGTTAGGGTTAAGAAAATCATACAGTAATGATAAGATTAATTAATTTTGTCAAACGGTTAACAAAAAATATAGAATCTGCAAAAATATTTGGGTATGGCGCCATACCCATTTTACCCTCTGGCAGAAACCCTGGTGTCTCAGATCGATCCCCATCATTGGGCCCATTGGGCTATTTCTTGTTCCAGCCAGTGCACCGTGACTGGTATATCAAAGGCCATGGTATGTGCTATCCTGTGTGGGATGATGCATATAAAAGATCCCTTGCAACTAATGGAAAAATGTTGCGGGTTTCCTCTCTATGACTGTCAAAATGACCATGTGTTTGACATCCAATAGCCGATGATTAATAAATCAATGTGTTCTAGTGGAGTTGTTAAACAAAACAAAGAAACTTTAATATTTCTCAAAATCTAAAATATATTGAAGTTTTATTTTCAGCTACTGTGCTTACCTATTTTTATATATACATGTATTAGATCCTATTTGTGATTGAGTTTGACTGTTTTAAGATGTGCTGTTTTGTCTCTGTCCAGATTTCTGTCGTACTTGCTGATGATCCAGTGATGTTGACCATGAAACCCGGGGAGCATGGATCCACCTTTGGTGGCAATCCTCTCGCAGCTAAAGTAGCCGTGGCCGCTCTAGAGGTAACATAGATAATCCACATGTCTGTATCTCTGTTTCTTTATCTTTGTGTGTGCTGTTAGTATATGTCTGTCTAAAGCTGGACATCAGCAATAAATAGTCTTGTATAAATTTATGAACTGTCTGTAAACTGGTTACCTATTTACATTATCCTCTGATTGTTTAATGTGGTGATACTCTGATACTGAATATCTGTACTAATATTTACTATATAGAAACCAAATATTTCAAAGTGAGATCATAACTGTGTAAAGAGTTTCCATCTTTATATTTTATATAAAATTTTATATTGAAATTAGTTTCCGGCATACTTTGTAATTCACCTGAATCATTTCGTATACCCTTGGCATAATCCCGAATGTTTTCAAATTCTTTTCAAATCACTGGCATGGTTTTGCATGTAAGGTTTTGATTGGTCGAATGAAAGGTCAACTGGACATGAGCTCCAATGGGCTGCTGTTAGATCCACATATAATAGTGGAGCTAATTTTAATTAGATTACCTTACATGTACCTTGCAGAAGCCAATTTCACAAAACATCGTAAGTTTACTTTAGACTAGGAGTTACACCCATTGAATGTTTACATGTGGATGATGAATTAGTGTAAGGACGAAAGAAAATGAAATATTTATATTTCAAACTGTTATTTTTACTACATACATACATACATGTATGAATTGTGATTTATAGTCGTGGATTTGCATTTACATGCAAAACTAGGCTTACAGTATTTTGTCAAATTGGTTACTTTGTATTACTGTATTTTTTTAATAATTTAATTAACAGATGAATTACTAGTGTGAAGATGATTTGTTTTTTTAAACGTAGGTTCTTGAAGAAGAAAATTTGGCCGAGAATTCTGAGAAAATGGGTGCATTAATGCGACAAGAGCTGTCAACATTGCCTAAAGAAGTTGTGAGCATTGTGCGTGGAAAAGGATTATTAAACGCAATTGTCATCAACCCTAGTAAGTTCAGGCTGAGACCAAAAAAAATAATGTTGATATTAGTATTGAAATGTAAAGTAACATATAACTATGCTACTTTACATTTCAATACTAATATCAACTATAATGTCTTCCTGCTCTGGTTTTGATCAAGAACTTGTTTATATTTTATTTATATCCATATATCGGAGAGAAATCAGTGTAGTGTACTTGAACTGTACACTTAATATGAGTGTGTGTGAGACAGAGACAGAGAGACAGAGAGAGAGAGAGAGAGAGAGAGAGAGAGAGAGAGAGAGAGAGAGAGGCAGGGAGAGAGACAGGGAGAGAGACAGAGAGAGGAAGGGAGAGAGACAGAGAGGCAGGGAGAGAGACAGAGAGAGAGAGGGAGGTGGTGTAGTGATCTTGAATTGTAAACATAATATGAGTGTGTCGGAGATGGGGTGAGGGGGGCAGAGGGATGTAGTGGTCTTGAACTGTAAACATGAGTGTGTCCGAGAGAGAGAGCGAGAGAGAGAGAGAGAGAAGAAAGAGAGTAAGTGTATTAGTACTTTCATAAAAGAAGTATTTTATTTCTGTTTCAGATTGGAATGCTTGGGATGTTTGTCTCAAACTGCGGGATAACGGCCTGCTTGCCAAGCCAACTCACGGTGATATTATCCGGTTTTCACCACCTCTCATCATCACCGAAGAACAGATGCAGGAATGTGTAGAAATCATCAAGAAAAGCATTCTAAACTTCAAGTAATAGGAAAATCTCTCGTCATCAATGAAGACCTGATGCATAAATGTGTGGAAATTATCAAAACAAAAGAAACATCCTTTGGCTTTAACTAATAGACCTCAATACTTACTGTCAAATGCCCTTGAACTTGCTGTCAGTTGACCTTAATACCTGCTGTCAGTTGACCTTAATACCTGCTGTCAGTTGACCTTGAAACTGCTCAGTTAACCTTGAGAACTGTTGTAAATTGACCTTGAAACTACTGGCAGTTACCTTGAAACATGCTGTCAGTTGACCTTGAAACATGTCAGTTGACCTTGAAACTGCTAACAGTTGACCTTGAAACCTGCTGTACACCTTAAAGCAATATGCCAGTTGGCCTTGCTGCTTTGTCAGTAGAGCTTGAAGCTCTGAGTTGACCATGCTGTCAGTTGACTGTTTTATCTGCAGTTAGTTTAAACCTCCAATTTAGTAATTGATTGGCATACTTAAATCCAGCAAATGTTAAAGCTTGTCTATCTTAGACTGAAGACCTAAGTCAGTTATTAATAAGCTGATCTCATCTCATTAGCATATCATTCCTTTGCTGTAGTACTTGTAAAAATATGCAAAATGTTATATGCACAGTTCTGTTATATGATTAAATGTTTGCTGCATGTCTTATTTAAGGCCAAACTGTGTATGGTATTTCTCTAATCTTTTAAGGGAAGAAGTTTAATCTGTTTAAATAACACATAAAAAACCCATATATATGTATATATTGTAAAATATAATTGATAAAAATCAGTTGTAAAATATAATTGATAAAAATCAGTTGTAAAGTTGAACTGATACAAGACAATTGCCAGCGTCAAGTTTAACATTTATTTCAGTCATACTTTAGGCTAGTCCAGATTTATATAAGCCTTAATTGTGTGGCTATAACTTGAATGACATTAAATCATGTTTGTTAAAAATTGTGACAACCAGGCACTTACTTTTTGAATTTAGGTAGGCTATTCTTTTGTATCATTAAAAGTAGCTACATATAGATGCTCTCATTTGATTGGATTGTTTAGTAATGGAAGTAGCTACAGATAGATGATCTTAATTGATTGGATAAATTTATGCAAACTGTTCCCTTTGTTGGTGTAGTTATGAATAGGTCATTGTTTGTTATTATATTGGCATAGTGAATGTAGAACTATTTTTCAGTATTGTTACTATAATAATAGTATTTGAATGCTGGGTCTCATTATCGTATTAAGACACTTCTTAGTGACGTAATGGTTAAGCCATCAACCTTAAGGTTGGTACTAAGAAGACCTGACCTAACCATTAACCGCTGTCCTGGGCAGACAGCTCACATGGCTGAAATGTGTGCCCAGGATAGCGTGTTTGAACCTTAAGCAGATATAAATAAAAATGAATCTTGTCTTATCAGCTTAGCGAAGCTGTGTTTTTAGGACAGCATACTTTCTTGAACCTTAAGTAGATCTAAATAGAAATGAATCTCCTTTCATCAACTTGGCGAAGCTGTATTTTCAGGACAGCATACTTGAACCTTAAGTAGATATAAATAGAAATGAATCTCATTTCATCAACTTAGCGAAGCTGTGTTTTCAGGACAGCATACTTGAACCGTAACTAGATATAAATAGAAATGAATCTCATTTCACCAAGTTGTGAATTAAATGAATCTCAATTGGTGAACAACCTAGTCATGCTATGTTGCTGATATTAGGTTCTAGCAATACTCTTCTAAACATTTATTGAATGATCCGTCCATTGGTCATTCCTACATGTATCTTTCATCATTTGATGTAATTGTCTTTTCTTGTTAACTGATATGAGGTACAGAATTTTACTCTTACGTCCGTAGTCCGGGACTAATTTCACAAAACATCGTACGCCTTTTTTTGCACGTAAACGTAAATCTACATCTAAACCACAGTTCTTGTTACTACTAACAATAAATCAGATATAGTTTAAAACACACATATTTCATTTTCTTTTGTCCTTAAAATGCTCCATCTTCCGTAATGATGTAACGTTCTGTGTGAAATAGATGCTAAACACGTGTAAATGTATGGTCGGTATAACTGCTAGTCGCAGACGTAAATTTACGATGTTTTGTGATGTTTTGTGAAATTGGCTCGTGATATTTATACCAGTAATACCAAAGTTTTAGTTGGGTTTTTTGGGGTGGGGGTTTTTCACACCTGGATTCATTAGTTGTTGTTGTTGGGGTTTTTTGGGGTTTTGTTTTAAATAAACTATTTTTTGTTTGTTTATTTGATTGCTGTGGATTATAAAATCATTATAATCATTACCAGAGGATATTTTTATTTTGCCTGTATCTGATGATGGTAAATGTGACTGAGTACTATAGAAAATCTTACCCTTTTTTTTTGCTTCTTTTTTTTTTTTTTTTTTTTTAAATCTCATTTTGCACAGCTATGCTGAATGTTTTCCAGTTAGGTAAATGTAAATTTCTAATAATTTAATTCTGTACACTTGCCCAAGAGCGTGGATATTTTAAAATGTTATTAAATTTTGCCTTCTAGGAATATTTTTATATTTGATTCTGAATACTGAAGTTTTTTTAACAATTCCTGCTGGCAATAATAATCCTTGAAATTTGTAAACAATATTTTTGTCAGTAAAAAATTCATAGCTGTTTTTTTGTTTTTGTTTTTATTATTGGAATAAAAATGGACCACTATATTTGATCAAAACAAATTTTCTAGGGCTATTTTTCAATCTTTTTATTCTTTTGGAAGATTAATTAACATTGACAATAATTAAGTAATTTTTAACAAAAGATATTAAAATGTATAATCTGGACAAAAATGGAATACAGTAATGATGGGTTTGGGCATGCAAGATTTTTGGGAAGTCAGGACTGTTTTTGCCAGTTTTAGTAGAATCTCTGTTATCACAACTAGTTGTGTTTGTTCATATACTCATGCTTACAAGTATATAATAATATTATTTTTCTGTACACTTCTAAAATAGGTATTTGGTGCATATATTGTCTTTTATCTTTTTAGTTTATATTCATTATAAGTGCGTGTTTAGTTCTAACACTTTTAGTGGGGGTTTTTTGGTATCCTCCTATAATGAAGTTTACAAATGGTTTTGATATGTAATGATTGTATGCTGTGCAGTTGCTGCTAAAATCAAACAATGTTTACAGTTGATAATGCTTTACGACAGTCTACATATCCTCACTGTGAACAACCTAAGTTATAGTTTTATTTTGAATTTCATGTATGATACAAGCTATACAGATTTTTGCCTTCCTAAGATCATTGCCAACAAAATTATAATTATGATACTTTGTTCCTGTATTCTCAAGGAGTGAGGGAAACATGCATGCTTGCACAGATTTGTCAGTATTAAACATACTACATCGAAACCTCTCAAAACCGGACCCTCTGTAAACTGAAATTCCCTCAAAACCGAGCATCAGTCAAGAGAATAACCCCACTAAACCAGATACCTCTTAAAACCAGACATTTTACTTGGTCCTGAGGGTGTCCAGTTTAGAGGGGTTTCACTGTATAATAGAAGAAACGGTTGTCTTCTGGGGATGAGAAAATAGTTTGATACATGTCAGTTCCATTATTTGCCTTAAAGCAATGGAGAGATCTATGTTTTTCTTTTACAGGTAATGCCGTCTTTGTTGGCACACCTAGTCATATTAATACCATCAGCCAAAGATTTATATAGACACAATAAAACAGTGTCCTCTAGGATATTGGATAACCAGATTTTAGCATCAGATTTATAGCCAAAAAGTAATTGTATGTAACTGTCTCATTTAAGGCAATATCACTGCACTTCAGTTCTGAATATTTATATATATATATATATTATATATATATATATATATATATATTGAATATTTATATATATTGAACAGTTTAGTTCAACTTTACTGAAGTAAATTGGTCACTTAACATTACAGTTTTTTGGAAACATTTACACAGGGCTTATACAATTAAATTATGAATATTTATATACATGCTATATAAGGAACGACACTTTGTGAGTACAATCAACAAGTTATAAAGCAGTTTGTATGTGTTATGGTTTGTATATTTTCTTGAACAAACTCTTAGTTTTAGTCTTATTATGCACTTGTCCAAGCCAGCATAACATTTAAATATTTACAATAGCTTGCATACTGTTTATTTAAACATTATTATGTTGCTTATTATTGGTCTGGTGTTTCTGTTTTCTAAAATCAGGTTGTTAACTACAAAACTTGTTCAGTTAAACATCTACATACTTTTACAAGTGAAGAGTTCATTTCTGAAACCCGATATACACCAGTTTCAAAATGTTGGAACTAGTAGTGTAGTGAAGGTATACTGATCTGCGTTCAGCCAGACCGAGCAGAAAAACGTTCGCTGGACTGGTTTATGCGCTTTACGGTGAACCAAATGGCCATATTGAGAACCAATCAAACAGTTCGCGAACGTTAGCGAAACGTTTGCTGGCTGAACTTGGGGCTGATGTTAGTACAGCTCAACAATAAAGTGTCCCATCAAATGTGATTTATGCCCATTGAACACGGGACTTCTAGAATTTGTTTTAAATCCACTAGCAATGTGATCAGTGATTTAAAACATTTACAAGCCTTTCTTTACTTTAAGTTAATACAATCTTACTAAATAATAGTAATAGTCAGATATGTCACCTGTAGAGGGAGATACATGTAGAGCCTAAAAACACTAACACTGGGGGTTGGAGTGGGCTCAGGATATTGATATTTACAAAATAGACTTAACTGCAACATATGACAAAAAACTATCACTAGCCGTCGGGCATGGCAATAGTAGTTATTTACTAGCCCCAACATTGAATAACACTAGCCTTGGGAGTGGGGCTACCATAATCTAGAAGCTCTGTCTGGCATGGCAATAGTAGTTATTTACTAGCCCAACATTGAATATCACTAGCCATGGGAGTGGGGCTACCATAATCTAGAAGCCCTGATTGAACAGGAACTTAAGACTTTGCTTCATGTGATAGGCAAGTTTTCATGGTGCAGTAAAATCATGTTTTTTTCTCTCAAAATGACATAAATGGATAAATTACATTGTTTTGGAAATGAACTCTTCAAGTATATCTGTGAAGAGATATAACCGTCAATAAAATGTGTTGAGTGCCTCATTAAATGAAACATTTCCATCCTGTGAAGAGACTTTCCGCAATGTGCTGTCATTGCAACTAACCTCTTTCAAACCCATACTAAAACAACCTTTATAATCATTAAAATAGCATATTAAAAATACTTTTCTGGTTTAGATTGTTTTTGTTGTTGTATTCTTGTTGTGGGGTTTGTTTGGTGTTTTTTTTTGTGTTTTTTTTGGGGGGGGGGGGGGGGGGGGGGGGGGGGGGTTAATTATAAATGTGTTTCTGGTCTTCCTGGTTTTTGTACTAGCCCAAACTGGATTTCTTGTATGTAAACAAATTATATGTTGGAAAATAAAATGACATTTGAGCTATTACAAACATTACTATGATTAAAAACAGAATGTACAGGCACTGATATTCTAAACAAAAAAAATGTATTTAATGTACAATTTTACTTGTTCAAAGGAGTCTGTTAGTAAAGAACATCTTAAAGGTCCATTCTCAAAGTTGCAAGTGCCATGTTTCACTGTTTTTCCATATATTTGTAATAAATAATACATGCAATACAGTAGCCAATAATTCCACATATATTCATTTTAAACTAGTATTCTGTTCTTTTTCAATATTTTGCAGTAATATCAATTTATAAAATAGTAATACATGTTTGTAATTTAAATTATTTGAATGTAAATTTTTAAAAAAACATTTGGGGGTGGGGGGTGGGTCAAGTAACTCTAGGTGTATTTTTTACATTTGACGAAGGAAGGAAATGTTTTATTTAACGACACACTCCACACAACCGGCCTCGGTGGAGTCGTGGTTAGCCATCGGTTTACAGGCTGGTAGGTACTGGGTTCGGATCCCAGTCGAGGCATGGGTTTTTTAAATCCAGATACCGACTCCAAACCCTGAGTGAGTGCTCCGCAAGGCTCAATGGGTAGGTGTAAACCACTTGCACTGACCAGTGATCCATAACTGGTTCAACAAAGGCCATGGTTTGTGCTATCCTGCCTGTGGGAAGTGCAAATAAAAGATCCCTTGCTGCCTGTCGTAAAAGAGTAGCCTATGTGGCGACAGCGGGTTTCCTCTCAAAATCTGTGTGGTCCTTGACATATGTTTGACGCCATATAACCGTAAATAAAATGTGTTGAGTGTGTCTTTAAATAAAACATTTCTTTCTTTCTTTCACTCCACACATTTTATTTACAGTTATATGGCATCAGCACATTTCACAGGGTGAGATGTAGCCCAGTGGTAAAGTGCTCACTTGATGTGTTTGGGATCGATCCCTGTCAGTTAGGCCCATTGGGCTATTTCTCGCTCCACGATTGGTACATCAAAGGCTGTGGTTTGTGCTATGCTGTCAATGGGATGGTGCATATAAAAGATCCCTTGCTGCTAATCGAAAAGAGTACCCCATGAAGTGGCGACAGCGGGTTTCCTCCCTAAATATCTGTGTGGTCCTTATCCATATGTTTGACGCCATATAACCGTAAATAAAATATGTTGAGTGCGTCGTTAAATAAACCATTTCCTTCCTTCGGCACATTTCATGAGAAAACATTATAAATAATATAGTCACTCTGCAGTTTTAGGACTACATCTTTAATAATAACAGCAAATTCAAGACAGTCACTTTAATATTGATGTTAGCAATTGCCAATTGGTTACACTTGTGACAAGCTTTCTGTTAAACAGTAGTTGACTACTTAAGTTAGGTTATCATTATTTACTTTTTCAGTCAGGGAAATCTGTGCTTGTAAATGAACATGTGGTTAGAAGAATTTCTAGTCTCTTCTTTCTAGGCTGCAAATTAAAGCTTAATCTTATATTTCTTTTTCCTTTTTCAAAGATCTAGATTGTGCTATATGTTCAATTTGTTTGTTGTTGTTTTTTGGGGTTTTTTGTTTTTGTTTTTTTAAATAATAGGTAAATGTTGCTAACCTGAAATTGTAGAAGGAAAAAGTTCCATTTTATAATTATTACCATGTTTTAAAGTACATCTTTATTATCAATAGAATCCAGTCTTTATTGCCAAAAGACCTTTTGACAATTCCTACAATGATCTGAATTCCTGTGTCACACAGTGTGTTATACAAGACTGTGAAAATAAAGGATCTCAATTTACTGTTATAGATTTCCATATGCATTTCATAAATATCATAGCAAAATCACATCTCTTAGTGTGATATACTGAGCAATATATACATATATTTGTTTTCATAATTCTATAACACCAAGTATTTTCCCTCTTAAAGCCGCACACCCTAGTTCCATCCAGCGAAAATAAATTATAATTTGGTTAATCTACAAACCTGTAACACACTTAGATCACGTTTTTATCAAATGGAGTGAAAAGGCAGGTTTTATATCGATAAATACCATGGGAATCCCCATGTCCCAATTGCTTGAAATAATTTTGAAAGTTAGTATTCTGATGTCACCGGTAGATGTCGTTCGAAGCACAACAATGCCTACGTCACGACAAATTTCACAGACTTGGGGTGCGTTCGTTTCACCTCTCCTGGACATGTTCCAACTGTTCTGTCCTGGTTGTATCCCCTCTCCAGATATCGTAAGACTTAGCAAAATTATTGGTTTTAAGGGTTTGTAACGTTTTGTATTGAGACACTTACTTGTCTGAACTTTATTGTTACTGAAAATGTTCACGAACTGTGAAGAAAAATCTCACAAATGAACAACAACAATCGGATGTTGATTGCGCGAACCGTGCACGAGAAAACAAACCGAACCAAAATGATAACGGTCACGTGATATACCAACGTCTGTGACATTGAAATGGAAATATCCCCTCTAAAAATAGATTGGACCTCGCTTGCTTAACGGTTTTTTCTCGACAGAACGTCTTCTGCAAAAAATGCATTTCGTGGTTTTACAAACATCAGGATTACCAAAAAGCACTTCAGGTGAATGGAAATGTGTATTCTAAATAATAAAATGTAAGTAAAGTGCTTATTTGTGAAAAATGGGGTTTAATAGCGAAAAACAACGCCGTAATGGTTAACAAATAGCCGTAACTAGGGTGTGTCCCTTTAAGGATTATTTACCTCTTAAGGATTATTCTATAAATAAAACTATTACGTTTTGTTTTTCTTGACTTGACACAGTTATCTGCTATTACCATTGGGAGTTCAGCGAGACAGTAGACAACCCACCCCGACCGTCTTTCCATTGAGCACTTTGAAAGCAAAAACTTACTTTCCAAGTGCAGATTCTTCTAGGTGTTGTGTTCCACGTTTTTGTTATTGCTTCTGGTTGTCCCAAGTGCCAGTTACAAAGCACATGTTTGTTTTTGTTTTTCTAACAGTTGTTTATTTTAATGCAGAAATCGGCATGCACCTTCCCCATTATCAATGCAAATTCTGTCCAGTAATGCGTTTTATATACACCTTTGGCTACGAAACGGATCCACAGACAGGAATCGCATCAGAAGGCCAGTAATGTGTCATTCTGCTGGGAGGGCTGACGCAGAATTGGTGGTTGGGGGAGGGGTAGTGACCCATGCTCTATGCTTTCGACGTCTACGACAAAAACAGCCCTGTATCACAATCGGCAGCAGGATTCATGCCCTCCAGTACTCACCGGTATAAATAGCATCAACTGAACTATTTTATTACATTTCCATCTTTCGTTCAGTCTCTTCCGCAATACAGTGGTGGTTGTAGTGGTGGGAGAAATGTATGCACCGGCGTGGAATGGCAGTTTTTCTACGCATCCAAATTGTTTCAGAAAATAATAATTTCCTAAGTACTGTTTTAAAACGTTTAATTGTTCTAAAGCCATATAATTACTTAATGTTTTTCAGGGGCGTAGGCTGGGGGGGGGGGGGTTCCGGGGGACTGGGACCCCCCCCCCCCCCCCCCCCCCCCCCCCCCCCGCTGAAGCAAATGGTCCGCTTTCAGAACTAAAACATACAGGTTTATACATATGGAGTTTCTGGTGGTGCAAAAACAAAATAGAAAAGGTCCACTTGGTTCATATTCGAACCCCCTACCCCCCCTCCCCCCCCCCAAGTCCAGCTCACGCTACGCCCCTGTTTTTGGAAAACAAAAACTGATACCTTTTATTACGCTAGAAAATCATCATCAGTAACAAAATATTATTGCCATAGCACCTTGAAACAAATATTTGGGCGACATCGAACGTGCTGGCGATAATTATAATAACGCCATTAATGAGTCCTTTCTCTTCGCCAATGTCATTTAACAGGCCAGCGACTGTTTTTGTCCTGCGGGACGATTTTAATTAATACTTCGTCCTGTTAGACCACACAGGCAAGTGTGTACTTGAAAACAATGCTAATCAGGAAAAACAAAGTCTCCAGTTAATTGCGAATGTCTTCATCGTCCTATACAAATCTGCTATGAAATCAGGAAAATTAGTCCTCGTCACCGGAACCGATTACAAATGAAGCAGCAATTTTTGCCGCAATTTACGGCGTGCGCGTGCTGGTGTCTCTGCCACCAGATAAAACGCACGACAAACGCTCGTGGCGCGAAACCGAATGTTGCATGGTTTCCTTAAAAAGACGCCAAATCTTCCACAGACATCCACAATGATTTATTCCCTGTTTCAAAAATATAATACATTTCATCATTAGATATGTGGGTGTTGACGATTTTTTACTTCTTTTTGATTTGTGTTAAAAACGTGTGTGAATTGTCGTCATAAATTATTTGATGACTACGCCAGTTAACCAGCAATTAGGCTCCAACCACGAGAGTTCATATTTCCAAAATTAATATGCTTATGATGGCTATGGGCAATAAATTATTTCATCTTTTGTGTTTCGTAATATATTGATGTTTTCAGTTTAGTGTATTATTTCGGTTTAAACAATATTTATTACCGCCATATTTGCAGTTTCAGGCCCATAGCCAGGATTTTGAGGGGGGGGGGGGGGGGGGGTGTAGGCTTATGGTGAGGCACGAAGTTGCTTAGGGAGAGTCCGGGGTCATATTGTATAAAAAAAAGCCACCGGTCGACCCCCCCCCCCCCCCCCCCCCCCCCCATTGGCTACGGGCCTGACAGTTAGTGTACATGAAGACATGAATTAAAGGGATGATCATGCAAGGCTTTTGGATTGGTATGCATATCCAACGATATTTAACCTATATCATTGCTTAATAGCAACATGTATATTGGTATATTTAATTAATAAAACGGTAAAAATGAGACGTTTATTATATACTCGCGGAAAAAGGTTCCTGTGCACCAAATAATTGTATATAGAATATAACATACTTGAAATCTGGCCCCATGCTTATAAACCTTAAAGTCCAGACTTTAATAAAGTCCAGACTTTAATAAAGTCCAGACTTTAACGTCATGGTAACGCATTGGGCTATTTCTCGTCACATGTGGTATGTGCTATCCTGTCTGGGATGGTGCCTATAAAAGATCCCTTGCTACTAATGGAAAAATGTAGCGGGTTTCCTCTCTACGACTGTCAAAATGACCATATGTTTGACATCCAATAGCCGATGATTAATGGGGGACGGGACGTTGCCCAGTGGTAAAGCGCTCGCCCGATGAACCATCGATCCCCGTCAGTGGGCCCATTGGGCTATTTCTCGTTCCAGCCTGGTATAACAAAGGCCATGGTATGTACTACACTTTCTGTTGGATGGTGCATATGAAAGAACCCTTACTGCTAATCAAAAAGAAAAAGAAAGAAGAGTAGCCCATGAAGTGGCGACAGCGGTTTTCCTTTCTCAATATCTATGTGGTCCTATCTATGACGTCATATAACCGTATATAAAATGTAAGTGCGTCGTTAAATAAAACATTTCTTTCTTTCCGATGATTAATAAATCAATGTGCTCTAGTGGTATTGTCAAACAAAACAAACCTGTCTAGGACAGTGGATTAGTGGTTAGTTGCTAGTGGATTGGATTGTATATGTATGTATGTATGTATGTGTGTGTGTGTGTGTGTGTGTGTGAGAGAGAGAGAGAGAGAGAGAGAGAGGGGGAGAGAGAGAGAGAGAGAGAAGGGAGGGACGAGGGGAAGGACGGAGGGAGGGGTGGTAGTGGCCTTGCTAAGTCGTTAAACTCGCTCAGCATTATTTATTATTATGTGTGTTAAAGGGACGTTCCTGAGTTTCCTGCTATTTTTAAGATGTTGTCGACTAACAAAGACTTTTTAACGATTGTAATTACACATCAAATATAGTTTTTGCATAAACTATTAGTAGCTGTATGTTAAACATTTCTTTTTTTCGTACGTACGAAATTATTTGAAGACAAAATCCGGTTTGGGCTTCTTACAAATATTAAGACGACCAGAAACATTGAATATACAGACACTGATATTCTACACCAGAAAATATATTTAATATGTAAGTTTAATCATAGAAATAGTTTCATTAGTCGGAAATATCTTACAATGCAACCACTACAACACCAATGGCCGCGGTGTGTGTGTGTGTGTGTGTGTTTGTGTGTGTGTGTGCGCACGCGCGTGCGTGTTTGTGTGTGTGTGTGTGTGTGTGCGTGTGTGTGTGTGTGCGTGCGTGCGTGTGTATCTCTTTTTGTGAAATAACAATTACTGTAGGACCAGAAATTGATTCCTATTATTTCTTGTTTGTTTTCTATTCTTCGTTACTATTTCGTTCACTTGACTTCATTTACTATGTACAAATTTACTGTTTTGTTGTGATTTTGTTGGTGTTGGTGTTGGTGTTGAGTTGTTTTATTATTATTTTTATTTTTTTTATGTTATTGTTGTAGTTTAGCTTAGTTTTTTCTCTCTAATATGTGCGTTTATCATACCTCCATGAAATATTTATACATGTATTAGGTTAATAAAAAGCTTGATCTGAAAAAAGAGAGTATATAATGAATACATTTTAATTTTTATTTGCAAGAATAAATAGTTACTCTGGGTCCATAGGAAAATTTTGACTTAGAAGGAGTGGTGCCTAACCTAACGATCAATAATGCTTAAACAGTATCAAAGACCACTGCATGGCCACCTAGTGTTTGTTTGATCGGTGTGTGTGTGTGGGGTGGGGGTGGGGAAGAGATACTCTCCTGAACTGAAACTGTTTATAGATAAATTATGAGACACTCATTCAACTTGTCTGTATCATGTTAGGACTGCACAGATCGGCACAGCTGAGGATACTCATTAAGAAGATTCTTGGAGACCATTACCATCTGGCACATGGAGATACCAGATTATGGGCAGCAACATCAGCAACAACCTCTTCGTGTCCTGAACCTGACTGTATCGGCAGGCTGCACTGAAGCCAGTGATGGAGAATTCAACTCTATATCGGATTCTCAAGCTGGCCATTCAGCAAGACTATAGTGCAGTCGTCGCAACGTGCTATCTCGACTTGCGAAACTTCCAACCGAAGTACAGAGCCGAGCAAGTCATCACCACGACATGTAACCTCGTTTTGGGGGCTTAGTCGGACTTTTAATTTTTTTGTTCGTGGTTCAAAATCTTATATTTATTTATATTTTCCTCTGTATTACGTACACAGGTAGGCCACCTCCGAACAACAATCCCAGGAGGTAATTATTGATTCAAGAGTATGCAGTGCGACCTAGATAATCTGGACTCCAGTAGTCCGAAAGCCCTGCCACGATTTCTACGACTGTCCAGTTGCTAGTCTGAGCGCTCTTACAACTTGATTCTCGTCGTATAACCTATTAGTTGTTACTCTGAACGCATCCGTCTTCAGTCGGGTATTGGTGAAATTACAACTCAACCATCGAGTTGACCAACTTTATGTTAGCATTTGGTAGTCTAATCCTAACATACTATTGTATAATTGATGGAAGTATAACGAACTATTTTATAACGCGGTGGCACTTGGTTATAAACTGTTGTGCACAGGCTTGTAATATTAGTCCATCTGATTTCACAAGCGGTAAACTAAAACGCATTTACATATCCAAACCACTATTTACAGATAACATGTTTACAAACATAACTTTTTTCAAGTTTTTTAATAATTAAAATATCACACACGACGTTCGCATGCGGTATTTTGTTTTGTTATTAGGTTGTTGTTGTTGTTGTTGTCGTTATATGTTTTTGGTTGTTGTTTGGGTTTTTTTGGTTTTTTATTTATTTATTTATTTAATTATTATTATTATTTTATTATTATTATTATTATTATTATTTTTTTTTTTTTTGGGGGGGGGGTACATGCATTTATGATACATAACTATAAATTAATCGATCTCACATAAAATCTTGACATTATTAATATAGCTCGCTCGTTTGGCGGTAGGTTTGGGATCGATACCCGTCGGTGGGCCAATTGGGCTATTTCTCGTTCCAGCCAGTGCACCACGACTGGTATATCAAAGGCCGTGGTATGTACTACCCTGTCTATGGGATGGTGCATATAAAAGATCCCTTGTTGCTTATTGAAAAGAGTAGCCCATGAAGTGGCGACAGCGGGTTTGCTCTCTCTATATCTCTGTGTGGTCCTTAACCATATGTCTGACGCCATATAACCGTAAATAAAATGTGTTGAGTGCGTCGTTAAATAAAACATTTCCTTCTTCGTTTTGGGGCGGGACGTAGCCCAATGGTAAAACGCTCACTTGGTGCGCTGTCGGTCTGAGATCGATCCTCGTCGGGGGGCTCATTGGGTTATTTCTCGTCGCATGTGGTATATATAAAATATCCCTTGCTACTAATGGAAAAATGTCGCGAGTTTCCTCTCTATGACTGTTAAAATGACCATATGTTTGACATCCAATAGCCGATGATTAATGGGGGGAGGGGACGTAGCCCAGTGGTAAAGTGGTTAATAAATTATTTCATCTTTTGTGTTTCGTTATATATTGATGTTTTCAGTTTAGTGTATTACTTCGGTTTAAACAATATTTATTACCGCCATATTTGCAGTTTCAGACCGGTAGCCAGGATTTAGAGAGGGGTGTGTGTTTGGGGGGGGGGGGGGGGGGTTAGGCTTATGGTGAAGCACGAAGTGCCTCCACCCGAGGGCGCGAAGCATCCGAGTTGCTTAGAAGGGTCTCGGGGCATATTGAAAAAAGCGCCCTTCACACGCCCCCCCCCCCAACCCCCCATTGTCTATGATGAATAGCCGATGTATTAATGGGGGAGGGGACTGGACGTAGCCCAGTGGTAAAGCGCTCGCCTGATGCGCCATCGATCCCCGTCAGTTGGGCTATTTCTCGTTCCAGCCAGTGCACCACGACTAGTATAACAAAGGCCATGGTATGCACTACACTTTCTGTTGGATGGTGCATATGAAAGAACCCTTACTGCTAATAAAAAAAAGAGTGGTCCTTAACCATGTTTGACGGCATATAACCGTATATAAAATGTTATTGCGTCGTTAAATAAAACATTTCTTTCTTTCCGATGATTAATAAATCAATGTGCTCTAGTGGTGGGTTTTTGGGGTTTTTTCTGGAACGTACAAGATATGCATTACGCTAGGTTATACTGCCAACTGTTACTACGACGTTGGCCAACACCTGACTTAAGACGGGTGCGCTCAACTTAACTTCTAATGGGTTATACGACGAGAATCGAGTTGTAAGAGCGCTCAGACTAGCAACTTGACAGTCGTAGACGTTGTGACAGCAGAAAGTTGGCCAACTCTCTGCTGGCAGTTGGTAGTCTGAGCACAGCATTAAATTATTGCGTTTGATTACTCTTTGAACACATTTCATTTATAGTAATTTTCGTGCTTATATCCAATTAAGGATCAAGCACGGTATCTTGGGCACACACCTCAGTTATCTGAACTGTCTAGGACAGTGGATTAGTGGTTAGTTGCTAGTGGATTGGATTGTATATGTATATGTATATGTATCTCTGTGTGCGCGCGCGCGCGTGTATGTGTGCGTGTGCGTGTGAGAGAGAGAGAGAGAGAGAGAGAGAGAGAGAGAGAGAGAGAGAGAGAGAGAGAGAGAGAGAGAGAGAGAGAGAGAGAGAGAGGGGGAGGGACGGAGAGAGGGTGGTAGTGGCCTTGCTAAGTCGTTAAACTCGCTCAGCATTATTTATTATTATGTGTGTGTTAAAGGGACATTCCTGAGTTTGCTGCAATTTTTAAGATGTTATCGACTAACAAAGACTTTTTAACGAATGTAATTACACATGAAATATAGTTTTTGCATAAACTATTAGTGGCTGTATTTTAAACGTGTTTCTGATCGTTCTAATATTTGTACTAGGTTAAATTTCTATTTCTATTTCCTAAAAAAAAAAAATCCGTACGTACGAAATTATTTGAAGACAAAATCCAGTTTGGACTTCTTACAAATATTAAGACGACCAGAAACACATTGAATATACAGACACTGATATTCTACACCAGAAAATATATTTAATATGTAGGTTTAATCATAGAAATAGTTTTATTAGTCGGAAACATCTTACAATGCAGCAAACTCAGGAATGTCCCTTTAACCACTACAGCACCAATGGCCGTGGTGTGTGTGTGTGTGTGTGTGTGTGCGCGCGCGCGCGTCAGAAATTGATTCCCATTATTTCTTGTTTGTTTTCTATTCTTCGTTACTATTTCGTTCACTTGACTTCGTTTACTATGTACAAATTTACTGTTTTGTTGTGATTTTGTTGGTGTTGGTGTTGGTGTTGAGTTTACTAGTTGCTTTTTTTTTTTTTTTTTTTTTTTTTTTTTTTTATGTTATTGTTGTAGTTTAGCTTAGGGTTTTTTCTAATATGTGCGTTTATCATACCTCCATGAAATATGTATACATGTATTAGGTTAATAAAATGCTTGATCTGAAAGAAAAAAAGAGTATATATTGTATACATTTTAATTTTTATTTGCAAGAATAAATAGTTACTCTGGGTCCATAGGAAAATTTTGACTTAGAAGGAGTGGTGCCTAACCTAACGATCAATAATGCTTAAACAGTATCAAAGACCACTGCATGGCCACCTAGTGTTTGTTTGATCGGTGTGTGTATGTGGGGTGGGGGTGGGGAAGAGATACTCTCCTGAACTGAAACTGTTTATAGATAAATTATGAGACACTCATTCAACTTGTCTGTATCATGTTAGGACTGCACAGATCGGCACAGCTGAGGATACTCATTAAGAAGATTCTTGGAGACCATTACCATCTGGCACATGGAGATACCAGATTATGGGCAGCAACATCAGCAACAACCTCTTCGTGTCCTGAACCTGACTGTATCGGCAGGCTGCACTGAAGCCAGTGATGGAGAATTCAACTCTATATCGGATTCTCAAGCTGGCCATTCAGCAAGACTAAAGTGCAGTCGTCGCAACGTGCTATCTCGACTTGCGAAACTTCCAACCGAAGTACAGAGCCGAGCAAGTCATCACCACGACATGTAACCTCGTTTTGGGGGCTTAGTCGGACTTTTAATTTTTTTGTTCGTGGTTCAAAATCTTATATTTATTTATATTTTCCTCTGTATTACGTACACAGGTAGGCCACCTCCGAACAACAATCCCAGGAGGTAATTATTGATTCAAGAGTATGCAGTGCGACCTAGATAATCTGGACTCCAGTAGTCCGAAAGCCCTGCCACGATTTCTACGACTGTCCAGTTGCTAGTCCGAGCGCTCTTACAACTTGATTCTCGTCGTATAACCTATTAGTTGTTACTCTGAACGCATCCGTCTTCAGTCGGGTATTGGTGAAATTACAACTCAACCATCGAGTTGACCAACTTTATGTTAGCATTTGGTAGTCTAATCCTAACATACTATTGTATAATTGATGGAAGTATAACGAACTATTTTATAACGCGGCGGCACTTGGTTATGAACTGTAGTTCACAGGCTTGTAATATTAGTCCATCCGATTCCACAAGCGGTATTGTAAACTAAAACGCATTTACATATCCAAACGACTGTTTACATATAACCTTTTTTACAAATATAACTTTGTTCAATGTTTTTAATAAATAAAATATCACACACGATGTTTTCATGGGATATTTTGTTTTGTTATTAGGTTGTTGTTGTCGTTGTGTGTTTTTGTTTGGTTTTTTGTTTGTTTTTTGTTTTGTTCTTTTGAAGTTGTTTGTTTTGGGGGTTTTTTTTTTGGGGGGGGGGGGGGGGTTGGGGGAGGGGGTTACATGTATTTATGATAGATAACTATAAATTAATCGATCTCAAATAAAATCTTGACACCATTAATATAGGAATATTAACGTATTGCCTATAGATTACAAACAATACCAGACAGTTTGTTGTCAGTGAAAAAATACGATTCAAAATGAATCTATGACGTCGCTTCCCCGTCGTTAGGCCCATTGGGCTATTTCTCATTCCAGCCAGTGCACCACGACTGGTATATCAAAGGCCGTGGTATGTACCGCCCTGTGTGTGGGATGGTACATATAAAAGATTCCTTGCTGCTAATCGAAAAGAGTAGCCCATGAAGTGGCGACAGCGGGTTTCCTCTCTCAATATCTGTGTGGTCCTTAACCATATATCTAACGCCATATAACCGTAAATAAAATGTGTTGAGTGCGTCGTTAAATAAAACATTTCTTTCTTTCTATGACGTCGCTCCTTAACCTGTCGGTCACCTTATATTTATATATACATTACCCACGGGGTTGTTGTTTGGTAAAGCATAAGGTTACACATGTCATGTAACAAATGACCAATTGTCATTTTAAATGTGTTTTTCAACCTAATTATAAATATAACAAAACATTCATGTCTCCGTTTCTAAGCAAGTAGAGATGTCCAGAATTCTCTCCCCATGATTCCTCTGTATGACGTACACAGGTAGGCCACCTCCGAACAACAATCCCAGGAGGTAATTATTAAGTAAAGAGTATGCAGTGCGACCTAGATAATCTGGCCTCCAGTAGTCCGAAAACCCCACCTTACAAAACAAACTCTCCACTGTATAGTTAGTCCGGATATTCAGCTTCCGGACAGAACAGAACAGAACTTTATTTCTCCCAGGCCGTTACACAACGGCATATGGGGAATATGAAATAACAATATTTGACAGTGACAAGATGGGTTTTACAGGTGATACATATATATATATATGTATACAGTACAATACATATATGTAATAAATTCACAATGTAATATGCACTGGACAAACATTATCCAAAACAATTTTGGACGTAATTTCTTCCCACTGATCATGCAACTAGAAAAAAACTTGTTGCGAGTTCATTCAACCATGGCAAGTAAGCAGCAGTATCCACCACCATGACCAGTAAACACAACTAGACAATGAACGTGTGCCAACGATTAGGTCTCACAACTCTGAGTACCAGGCCTCAGACTACAATTAATTTTGCTATATGTTTCTATATACTATAGCCTTGGTGACTATAACATTTTTATTAATATCAGCAGGCCCGTGGATTTTTTTTATGTTCCTTTGCCTGCCTGGGGGACACATACCCTGAAAGGGACAACCCCTGTTGTCCAGCTCTTTCTCCCAGCATATTGGTTTAAACAAACACACCCTCTAAACCAGGCCGGAGTACACCCATTTCACACAAAAAGCACTACTTTTGCATGGGCCGGAATTACCACAAACAAGTCTTTAGTGTCAACAAGTTACACATGTTTACAAACTACATGTTCTCCCCTGTCACTTCAGTCAAATAGTTGCCACTTCATAGCTGTCTCCCATGAAATAATCACAGTCAAACAGCAGACTACTTGCGCGGTCAAATTTCCGGATGGGAAGATAATTGTAATCTGAGGCCGTATGTTTAATTGTTGGTTCTTTGTTCGATAGTTTTCCTACAACGCGGGAATGACATGGTTCACTGATTTAGTATGCCGTTTTGTTACCATGTTCATTGTCTTTATAAAATGTAATTAATAAAATCAACACCAATTATCATTGGTAAAACGTAACTGTATCTTAGTTTTATACTAATCTCAAGAAATGAAAATGTCACAAAAACACAGCCTTTAAATTGAAAGAAAAATGTCGGTACAAATAAATTTTAAAATTCAAAATGTAGTGAAGAAATGACTTTTAAAATTGAATTGTTTTCTTAAAATATTCATTCAGAATTATTTTTCACCAATAGATAACGTTTTGATAAAAATAAAAAAAGAAGTTTATACAAATCTGTATTTGTTGCTTATTTCTTTTATTGGTTTGCCATTCAAGGGAAATAAGTCTTCAGGTATGATTCAGTACTACGGAAATTCGATAAACCGGACACTTTTAGAAAAAAACATAGTCCGGAATATCGAGGTATCATTGTATTAAGAACATTACATTTGTCAGAACTTATAGTTACAGAACTGAAGGAAATGTTTTATTTAACGACGCACTCAACACATGTATTTACGGTTATATGGCGTCGGATGTTAGTTACATAACACATTTTTATTTATATCTGTGGTTAGTGACCGATCTGGGATGGTTATATTGTCACAGGATTCTGCTATATTAGGTTTATATTCCACTGTGGAACCTAGCAAAACTGGATTCTTCTTGATACCGGTCAAAATCTAGTGATCCCAGTTTCTGATGTATGTACGTTTGTACCTTTTTCCTTTCGCATAAAACACATTTGATGTTACTACAAATGCCAAGACAGCTATCATCTTCGCTCTTAAAACACCCGTAAAAAAAATCCAACCAAATAATTTAATTTACTAGTAGAAAAAAACAACAACAACAAGGAGAATCTTTACAGGACGAACGACAGTTAAAGCAAAGATTCCGTAACGTTATGCCATACGGATGTTGTATTGCCGATATGTTAGTTAACGGGCACGTTAAGTCAACACTTTTCTTAACGTGCACGGCGAGTTGCTTCCCTCTACTTAGCTAATTTAAAATGGCTGGAATATTTTTTAAGGTTGTCGTTAAAAATGTATTTTGCAAGTACTTCAATCGGGATTTTGTGAGTAAGGTAGGTTATACATTTTTGGTTTGTGTGTCCATTTGTTGGATTATTTCGGTTGAGAAACGGATGAAACATGGTGCCATAAGTTTTGAATACAGGCTATATATAGGGTATGCAACAAGATCCGGACGTAGTAAGAACCACGCTTACTACGTCCCTCCGGACTACCGATATATATTTGATACCATTGTGTAACTCGTCTGTATCTGATGGCCCTATCTAGCTGCCGAATGTCAATTTTAACTTTTTTTTTATTGCTTTATTTAACTCGCTAGCTTTGTCGATTCGCCGATCTCATAAGATTTTTTCACGACGTGATAATACGACATAATCTAATGATTCTGAACGCGACTCTTTTTACAAACATTTCAATTTCGATATCCCAGAATTATTTATACATAGTTAATACCGGTATTTTGGATCGATTAATTTGTATCACAAATACATGTGAATACGAGACTACCTCCCTCTCTCTACCTACCCCTCTCCCTCTCTCTCTCTCTCTCTCTCTCTCTCTCTCTCTCTCTCTCTCTCTCTCTCTCTCTCTCTCTCTCTCTCTCTCTCTCTCTCTCTCTCTCTCTCTCTCTCACACTCTAATGCTGATAGCTTATTCGCTTCGTCGCTGAATTCAGTGTACTAGTACAATGATATAAGAAGAAACAAAGAAGAAGAGAGAAAATATATCCCTCTCAGTGACTGGACTAAATACCATATATGATACACAGTACATACGTTAGTGGACATTTCGAAGTTCAGATTTTCACAGTTATATCTGTAACTTAACACCTTTCAACCTGCGAAAAATCACACATCTCGATATTTGTTTGGTCTTTGCATGTCATTTTCTTAAAGGGACATTCCTGAGTTTGCTGCACTTTTTAAGATGTTACTGACTAACAGAGACTTTTTAACGATACTAATTACATATGTCAAATATATTTTTCTGCATAAAATATTAGTGGCTGTATATTAAACGTGTTTCTGATTATTCTAATATTTGTACTAGGTTAAATTTCATCTTATTTCCTAAAATATAGTTTTTTCATACGTACGGAATTATTTGAAGATAAAATCCAGTTTCGGCTTCTTACAAATATTAAGACGACCAGAAACACATTAAATATACAGACACTGATATTCTAAACAAGAAAATATATTTAATATGCAAGTTTAATCGTAGAACTATTTTATTAGTCCGAAACATCTTACAATGCAAACTCAGGAATGTTCCTTTAAATCAGTTGAAGATGTTAAAGAACACGCATACTTGTTTGCCAAAGGTTTCTTGGCACATCCTTTATCCCCCCCCCCCCCCCCCCCCCCCCCCTTCCACCATCGTTCCTTTTGAGGGCATTTCTAGTTGCTGGGGTGAGGATAGAAGTAGGTGTGATAGGTGAGGATGTTATTTAATACCAACACCATAAGAGAAAACGTAATAACATTATGCAGTACTATAACTGCCTTTATCCTATAACTTACCCATAATATCTATGTCATAAACCTATTAGCTCAGTTAATAAAGTTTTGCTGACAATGGGTCATTTGTTTACAGCCAACAAGAATTGTATACCTGAGCGTAACGTTTTAATGAGATTTAGTTAAAGTGCGTGAAGTCATATTACTGGTCAGGCGACTTCAGAACTTTGATTTACGATTTCAACTTATTGTCTTGCTTATATCCAATTAAGGTTCAAGCAAGCTGTCCTGGGTACACACCTCAGCTATCTGGACTGCCTGTCCAGGACAGTGGATTGATTTACTAAATATCAAATTAAAACGTTATTTTAGAAGTGTTATTGGATAAACAAAATTCGCTACTCGTGTTGTTGTTTTTTTAAATATGTAAAAGATCAACCTCGTCTAGTTAATCGGTATTTGTCTGGCATTGCCTCAACAAATACCGATTACTATAGACTCTGTTGATATTTTCCGTATTAAAAAAACCACACACGTTGCGGATCCTCTCTTGATATACGACCAACACATCTGTCTCCATTAGTTTAACGCATTGTCAAATCAAATAACGTAGGTGTTAAAGCGTGTTGTCCGTTAACTGTGGATTAATACACTGATCCGAGACTTAGATTAACACCAACTTCTAAAGAGTATTGAAAAACAGCGTATAATGACAAGAAAACTATAATATGGACGATCCATTCTAAATCCATTCTAAATAATATATATTAAAATTTTGAGAGTTCAGCTTTAAAAATTAAAACAAATAAATAAATAAATAAATCGAGAAGGTTTTAAAAAATTGTGTTTACCCCCCCCCCCCACACACACACACATACACACACACACACACACACACACACACACACCAATTCCACCAGATTATTTCGGAAGTAGCACTTATTAAAACAATAATTAATATTATAATAGGCCTACACATTGTTTCTGGTCTACATTTCATCTTAATTAATCATCGTGTGTGTGTGTGATATTTCGAAGATACTACACGAGCCAGGAAACATCTTCCAGTTGAATGAAGTCTGCCGACGCTACAAACGCTGTCTATAGCGTGATCAATGATACAGTTATTTTACACAACAACTGATGCGGGCGAAATAAATGGCCTCTTTTAAAAGAGTAAAGTGGACTTGACGAAGAAAGCGCGGCAATTATCTTTACATCGGCTGAGCGACGAAAACGGCGCATTCTAAATGAATCCCTCCTATATCTGTGTTGGATGTTCAAAAACTCATGGTATTTTTTGTGTGAAGTACCTATCAATGATAGGGGGCGCTGTGTTTCGGAACTCCAATGTGCATGCACCACCCGGAAGGCAACGCCGCCATTATTGTACCGAAATGACCATTTATCGTGTCTAGTGCTAATTGGGTCTGGTGTATCTTGCAGGTGTTTGTATCGATTTGTCATGTCCTCGTATGCTTTGTCTTTAACAATTTAAAAAATATTTAAATGTGTAAGTAATATATATTTTTTTTTCAAAATACAGTTACATTTTTAATTTGTTTAACGATACCACTAGAACATATTGATTCATCAATCTACCATCATCAACTATTAGATGTCGAACATTTGGTAATTGTGGCATGTAGTCTTCAGAGGAAACCCGCTACATTTTTCTTTTGTGTGCACTTATCTACAAACAGCACATCACATACCACGTTTGTTTGATTGTTTGTTTTTCAAGTTGTATTGCCCGTTATACGAAAGGTAGTTTGGCAACTCAAAACATGCAGTTGGCTATTTCGTTTCTGCCAAAATTTATCACCAGATTGCTAGTAGGTGTTGTTACCCAGCCTAAACCATATATATTGTGCACTATATGATATACTTTGACATATATTTTTTTATTCATACAACCCTCCTGTAAACCATCCTGTCACATATGTATTATAAACTTTTTGGGGGTATTATTCTCAAATATTGTTACTGAACGGCCAGAATGACTGTTTTGTTCTGAGCAATTTGTAAGGGGCCGTCCACATGTCAAAATTTTTACGAACATGCAAACCATACCATTCTGTGATCTCATCTCTTTTTCTCTTTTTGTTTTGTTTCGTGCTTATATCCAATTAAGGTTCAAACACGTTGTCCTGGGCACACACCTCAGCTATCTGGGCTGTCTGACAGGGTTAGTGGTTAGCGGTTACTGAGAGTGGAGAAGGTGTAGTGGTCTTACTCCTAACCATGGAGTCGTTAAATCTCGCTCTGGGTGGGAGCCAGTACCGGGCTGCGAACCATGTACCTACCATGGCTTAACCACGACGCCACTGAGGCCGTTTGGTCTCATCTAATAGGAGCCATTCAAATATTACGTAACGCTCGATAGGGTGGATGTAGGTCCAAATGTTATGTAGCGTTACAGGGTGGGTGTACGGAATAGCAAAACGTAACGCACTTTTTAAAATTACACTTTTGAGTCTTTTCTCTCCTTTTTTTCTTCTTTTCATCAACGCTCTGTCACGGCCGATATTTGTTATTTCAATTTGCCGATGAATACGTAAATATGAAGTGTAGTTGGTAATATTTCAATTATTAAATTATTAACTTCCAATGAATGTTGCTAGGTGACTAAGGCAAAGCCACAACAATAATTTGTAAATACACAGGGGAAAGTGCCTAAAACGCCCACTGTGCCCAAGAAGCCCACCGTCATTTTCGCGCACTTTCCTAAAAGTATACGTTGTTATTGCGTCATAAATTACACGTCCACGTGTTCCGAGGACTTGTACAATCCACACTGATAGCCTAAGAAGCCGTAGCAAAAAAGGAGAGACAGAAAGGTAATTTGACACGTTTTCTTACTATTTTTAGACAATTTCAAACTGTGATATTTGACTAATTTTTATGGATAGCATGTAACAGTTTGGGTACACATCATAAGTAATCTATTTTGCGCTTATTTTAGCTGTAAATCAAAAAAACTAAGATTGCATATTTGAGCAATAAACTTGTAAACTAAACACGTCCTTGTGCCCAAAACGCACATCTCTATTGTTCCTAAAACGCACAGTGGGTGTGCGTTTTAGGAACATATTCAAAAGATGTGATATATATTATATTTACATTAACTTCAATTAATATAAAATGCTGAATATTTAACTGAAATTAGTTAACTATATGCCTACATGAGCCAACACGAATTAATACAGGATCAGGTCATGGGTAATTACGGAAGATATTTTGTCACCTGCATATAAAATGTATTTTAAGTGTTCAGAGTAGGCTACTGGTATATCGTCTAAATGGCGAACACTAGTAAACATAATATGTATCATTATCATTTTATAATTTTCTAGTGTATTTTGTGAGTTGAGATGTTATAAAATTGTGTAATTTCAGATGGTAAAACCTGCGTATAAAAGATAGTCAACAAGGTGTGACTATGGCCAACAAGCTTTGGGTGGAGCCCTTGCAGCTCTAAAGAGAGGCGATACACTAAGAATGGTATCCAAAACGTTTGGTATATCTCGCAGAACCCTTCGAAGGCACCGCGATAAGAAAGTCACGAGAAATACAGTCATCCACCGACAGAAGATTGGCTTCAGTGCCAGTCATGTGCAGAATGGTTCCATGAGGCATGTGGCAATGTGTTTACTGTTTGTGACTTGTGTAGCTAAATCTGAGGCAAACATCTGTAAACGACTGACCAGGAAGAGTTAAATGTTAATGTTTTGTATTCTCACATGAATTTACAATTAAAACATTCAATTTGGAAGAGTCCAGTCTTGTTTTAGACATCAGAGCCTAGAGTGGGCCTTTTGTGACCATTGAGGTAATACAAAATATGATGGGGTGCTTTTTGTGAACAGAGGGGTGCCTCTTGAGAACAGTGTTCACAAAAGGCCCACTTTGCCCCTAAATCTATTTTTGTGTCATTATTTTAAAAAAATAAAAAAATTTACACGAATTATTCCCAGCATTCACAAATAATTATCAATTAAATCAGATATCATAATTTATGTGGTAATAAACCTAAACGTTTGGGATGTATAAAGCGTCAAAGTTAAGGGGGTGCGTTTTAGGCACTTTCCCCTACCACTTTCTTTCTATACCGCTCAAAACAAGGAACACGTTTCCATTCATTTACTGATGTGGACGTATAACAGAGGTGGGAGACTACAGTGTGGTGATAGGGTACTGTTAAATATTACTAGTATACATACAGGCGATATAAATTTTATATTTTCATATTATATGACACAAATTATGTTTTCACGAATTCCATACATCCATTCTTTTTAAAAGAAACTAATTTAATGATGCTGATACAGGCGCGCGTGCAGGAAATAAGATGCTGCAAGGTCTAGACTAGCGAGCGAAATTTCAAGGGCGGGGGGTGGGAAGAGCTATACCCGCCGGATTTTTTTTTAAAGTGTGTGTTTTTTGGGGTTAATCTAATATCAATAATATCCCTCAAACTCTGTTTTGTGCATCTTATCGTTTCAACTCACTAAACCAGTTTAGGAAATGACAGTCTTCCAGACAGTGGCAATCGTCTTCCAGTGGCAATCGTCTTCCAGACAGTAGCAATCTTCTTCAGATAATGACAGTCGTCTGCCATAGTGGCAATCCTCCTTAGATAGTTATAGCCATCCGGCAGACAGTGGCAATCTTCTGTCAGACAGTAGCCCATGGCAGGTGTGTGCTACTACAGCTTGTTCTGAATGTGCACGTTAAATAAAAACTTTGACCTGACCTGATTCAAGGTACACTTCTATTGTTTTTGTTTTGTTTTTGTATGCAAAAATGTCTAAAGTCATTTAAACGGGTTTTGTTTCTGTACATGTGGAAACCTCTTATCTCACTGCAAAATGAAAAACCTTTTTTCTCCTGTTCCTCACTGCAACGGAAATGTCGATTATAATATGGTCATTAACCGGGCAAAGCTATAGTGGGTGTAGGTAATTTTTGGCATGCTTCCATCAGAGAACTGGTCAAGCACGCCTGTCGTGGGCACAACCTCTGACTTCGCCAGAGAGTTCAGTCCATAACAGGCAAGGGCTGCAGTAGCAGACGTTGGTCTGTACTGAAAGCTGCCAGACATCTATTCAAGGCAGGCCTCTAATTGTTTTTCGAGACTCTCCGAAACTCGGCCTCTAATCGAGGCGGGCGGGACGTAGCCCAGTGGTAAAGCGTTCACTTGATGCGCAGTCGGTCTGAGATCGATCCCCATCGATGGTCACATTGGGTTATTTCTCGTTCCAGCCAGTGCACCATGACTGGTATATCAAAGGCCGAGGTATGTACTACCCTGTCTGTGGGATGGTGCGTATAAAATATCCCTTGCTGCTAATCGAAAAGAGTAGCCCATGAAGTGGCGACAGATGGTTTCCTCTCTCAATATCTGTGTGGTCCTTAAACATATGTCTGATGCTATATAACCGTAAATAACATGTGTTGAGTGCGTCGTTAAATAAAACATTTCCTTCTTTCGTTCCTTATTCAAGAATTTACTATATATATATATATATATATATATATATATATATCAGCTATTTATGGTATGGCGAATCCATGCTATCTGCATGGGATGGTCCCATCAAACCACATTTTAGTTTTGTCTAATTCTCGGAACCGACGGCCTAGTTACCGATCATCCGGGTCTTTGGGGGTGAAGCAAAGCCTTAGTGGTTACTGTTTTATATAGAATAAAGTTATCATATTAACCTGTTTCATGCCTTGCATATTGTCATATATTTTCTGTAGCTAACACATAGTTGCAGCATGCCGTATGAATATTATAGCAGCTTGGGTTGTCATATAAGAGAAACGAATAACGAGAATCTGAATTAGTACATTTAGTACCGATGTGTTTCCGTATAGTTTGTATGTCGAGGGGACCTCACTAAAGGCAGGTTGGGCAGAATATAATTTTTGTTGATACAATTTTCGGGTAATGTTAATTATAAATTTGAACAATTTTGAAATGATAAGATAATTATTAATATTATAATAATTATGACGTGGGCTACAAACTATATAATTTGAATTTATAATAATAAACGTTGTATGCATGATTAAGCTAATTATTTTTATGATTTAACATAAATATTTTATTTCCAAATAGTATGTAATAATATTAAACAATTGCAAAGTTGTTACTTTACAACTTTAAATTACAGTATTGTTATTGTCATTCTTACTATAGAGATGTAATGGCAACAGTTAAAATATTCTACTGAATACATTCTTTTATTCTTTAAACAAAATACAGTTTCTTGAAATAATGAAATTATTTTGTTTTTACAGATTGCAAAATAACCTCATGATGTTGCCCTTCCTTACCGGTTGAATGCAGGCGAAACGAAAATAGCAATAATAAAATATAGCCAACCTCAAGCCTCTAAGGGGAGCAATATCCCTCTTTAGCTACCCAGCACTCCCCTGAGATTATTTCAAGGAGAATAATATATAGCTCCCTTTGGCATGTGAATTTATAATATATACATGTAGTATCAATATGGTAATATTTTAAATTGCCCCCATAATCTAAGTTAGGGAGCGGTTAATCACTCCCCTCAGTTATTTTCATGTCGAGGTCTACAACCTACTAAAAGATAGTGTTACCTCGTCAAACAAACATTCAAATGTTTTAATAATAGGGTTTAACATGGTATATTTAGCAATAAAGCACAAACACTTACCTGACTAAATAATGGTTAATATATATATATATTGGTGGTCATCAGCCATTCAAGCTGTAACCGGAACGCGCCGGAAGTGGTTAGTGGTTAGGGGACGTAACTCTGCCTATTTTTTCTTGCGAGTTTCTAATAGAGGCTATATCTAGTCACAGTAGATATTGCAGATATTTTCTTGTTCAGTATTGTGCTGTATTGGAATTGTTATTGCAATTAAAATTTAAGTAATACGTACAAAACTAATTGTTAATAATATACAGCTGGAGAAAGGAGATGGAAGCAAGTATCATGATTATTAATAAACTGATCTATATCAATATGCCTTCTGCTAGACTATACATATTTAATCTAAGTTGCTTTTAACCCGGGTTAAATTACCTCTTGTGAAGATGCACTTATGTAGCATATTCAAGGAAAATGTATGAATGAGATGGTTAAATGCTATATTATTCTCCATGTCAAAAAGTGTCTTCAGAATGGAAAATAAATAACAGATATGGCAGTTGACCATTCCTTTTATTGCAGATTGTATACGCACACACGCACGCACACACACACACACACACACACACACACACACTTAGTTTTCAAAACCCAAAGTTCTATATATTCTGTAAACCAAAATCTATAATGAATTGCATTAAACTACCATTTTGTTGCAAGTTTAACACTGAAACCAAAAAGACGTAAACGCAAACGCTTTAAACTATGTGACGTCATTGTGTGTGCTTTGCCAAATCGTAATGACATGTCATATTTAGTACCGACAAGGTGATTGGTTTGTTGGGTCAAATCGTCTAATAGTAGGGTACGTTAAACCAATACATGATAATTTGAGTTTTATTTCCCCGTTATGAGTAGGGTAATATATATATATATATATATATATATATATATATATATATATATATATACACACACACACACACACACACACACACACACACATGTATCGACACACATATGTATTTAAATCGTATAATGAACTTTCGATACAAATACTAGTATATAAGCTACTGATGTCGAATCCATGCAGTCAACATAGGCTTGTCCCAGTATTGAGACTTCCGTAACACCTCCGGCACGATGTTGAAGGTGTTCAGAAACCATATACAACGCAAGCTGTGTAGATGATAGTAGCTGCACCATTCACTAGTTAGGTCGCATCCCCAATGGGGAATAACGACCAATCGGCATGTGTGATCAGTCAGTGGGGATCAAGTAACATTTGACAAAGAATCCCTATTGAAACAGCCTTTTAGATAAATCAACTAATTCATGTTTACCATTTCCCATGACGTCACAGTCATATCAAACAGCCTGATAAGTAGATAATCTAATTCCTGACGTCACATTCCTGTCGGGGAAAAAGTCCTGTTAAATAAAATGTCTATTTCACTTTTACTATCTCCATAATATCACATCCCTATCGAAGCAGCCTGTTAAATGGTTCATAAAAAAAAAAAAAAAAATTATACCATCGGACCCCATGACATCACATCTCGTCACCATTCGTTACAATCAAATATTATACTATGGATTCTTGAGTAATTACTTTAATAGTATTTCACTTTCTTCGGTTTGTTTTCCTTCAGATATGATTTTGTATTTATTTTTTAAGTATAAAAACTAAAGAATAAGAATATACATAAAATATATTATTATTATAACTGTATTATTATTATTAACCATCTCGTCACTGCCCAATTCTTCCCTTTCAACATGAATATTAATTAGTATATGCATATAACAATTCATTATTATATTTATCAATAAAAAAATCGCAACATGAGCACTATTAAAATTTAATTTAATTTAAAATTTATACCTCAACATTTGATTTGCTATATCTGTTACAAACTGTTTTAACTGTGAAAACACGTTTTCCTTTTTTTTTCCCCTTTTTGTTTAATCTTTATTGGCTCAGAGAGTCATATGGTAATGTTAAAGTTGAGGAGCCTTAAATCCTTATCGTACAAACATTATTCTAGAAGTAGTACATAAAGTGGAACACGTTTTACTTAACTAAAATTGTAATTGTCTTTAGTTTTAAAGCTGCAATCTCGACCGTATATAGGTAGACAATTTGAAAGCGAAGCACTCGAAGATACATTTACATCGAAGAGTGGCAAATCATTAGAAGAACATTAATCTTTATACTTAATCTGAGTGTTTAAGCACAAAGATATTTTACATTCAAGATAGCACTTTTAAAAACACATACACTTATAATGTACATCTATACCTTTTATACATCTATACACTTTTGATACTACTGTTCAAAAGAATTAACTAAAATGTTTGAATGTATGTAGGAAATAAAACGGTCTGAAAATCTGATATAATATTAAATTATAAATACGTTTTTTATCAAGTTGTTACAAACATTTCTTATGTCTTTATGTTTCGTATTTTTATGACAATAAATCGAGAGTCAGTTGTTATTATTACGCCGCATTTGTTTTTATTAATCTTGAAATCAGAATCCCAGTTTAATATTTTAGGAAATATTCACAAATACTCCCACTCAAAATCAATATCATTTTCACCCAAAGCAAGTTTGGAATGCCAAAGATATTTATTATAACGATAAGCGTTGTCAATGGCCTTTGTAAATATTCCTGGCTGCGTTTTACATCAATATTTGTTTCTCGAATTACAGATACATGCATGTTTACTTTGACATAATCTAAACCTGCTTTTCACCACATCATTTGAATTATAGCATCATTTAATATAATTTAGAAATATATTTTAGATTATTCGTTTCGCATTATTCTGCTGGACGCGTTAAAGGGACATTCCTGAGTTTGCTCCATTGTAAGATGTTTCCGACTAATAAAATATGTCTACGATTAAACGTGCATATTAAATATATTTTCTTGTTTAGAATATCAGTGTCTGTATACTCAATGTGTTTTTGGTCGTCTTAATATTTGTAAGAAGCCTAAACTGGATTTTGTCTTCAAATAATTTCGTACGTACGAAAAAAACAATATTATAGGAAATAAGATGAAATTTAACCTAGTACAAATACTAGAACGATCAGAAACACGTTTAATATACCGCCATTAATATTTTAAGCAAATAAATATATTTGATATGTAATTACAATCGTTACAAAGTCTCTGTTTGTCGATAACATCTTTAAAATTGCAGTAAACTCAGGAATGTTCCTTTAATATAATTTAGAAATATATTTTAGATGATTATTTTCGCTTTATTCTGTTCGACGCGTTAAACCTCAATAATGATCTGAACTTGTATGAATGAAAATAAAAATTAAACAAAAATAAACAGAACAGTTAAATTATATGTTATCGTTCACATTAAAATGAGTATGGTATGCGCAAATTTGTGGGGTTTTTTTTAGCTCTATTTGACAAATGTTTTGTTTAGAGGTGTCTGGGATGTGTGGGTTGTGTTTGTAACATTATGTTTGTTGTTGTCTTTTGCAACACTAATATTTCTGAACAGTATGGACATTTAATTATATAGAAAATACCCAAATAACCTTTTCTTCCCACAATTATTGTAGATAACTGTGTACATATTACTTTTTTTTATTATTGCGCATTTTCATATTAAATTCAATCAAAGTATTAAATGCAATAACACAAGGTTATTGGGCAGTGTTAAATATGTCCGGTTAATAGTTCGTTTTCATGATTAAATTCCATGTGACTTATACCGTCTTGCTAAAGGGACATTCCTGAATTTGCTGCAATATTTAAGATGTTATCGACTAACAGATACTTTTTAACGATTGTAATTACATATAAAATATATTTTGCTGCATAAAATATTAATGGCTGTATATTAAACGTACTAGGTTAAATTTCATTTTATTTCTTAAAATATTCTTTTTTCGTACGTACGAAATTATTTGAAGACAAAATCCAGTTTGGGCTTCTTACAAACATTAAGACGACCAGAAACACATTGAATATACAGACACTGATATTCTAAACAACAAAATATATTTAAAATGTAAGTTTAATCGTAGAAATATTTTATTAGTCGGAAACATCTTACAATGTAGCAAACTCAGGAATGTCCCTTTAATATGATAAAACTTCTCTGGCCATTCTGTGGCCGGTTGTTCAAACATTAGTTAGCTTAACCAGTGGTTAACAGAAAATTTCAAAACCAAGGACTGAATCTATACAACTAATAATTAAAGACATAGTGTTGAGACTTGATTTAGAACAATCAAAGGTAGACATACATATCAAATCTATGTATATGTGCAAAAATAATTTTTAAAAATTTATTAGACTAACCCTGGGTTAATTGAACTGTGCTTTGAACAACTGGGCCCTGGGTGTTTGCATTTTATGTGAAATATCGGAAACAAGGCTCAATTACTTTAACTGATGACAACGAGTGACATGAATTGAGATGCAAAACAAAGTTACAAACAAAAACAAACCCCACGAAAAACAACAAAGCAAAAAAATTAAAATAATAATAATAATAAAAAAAATTAAAATTAAAATTAAAAAAAATCATAAAAGATCATAAAAAATAAAAGCCCAAACAAAACAAAATAAATAGAAATATTTAAAAATTAAAATATTAACAAATAAATAAAAATAAATAAATAAATAAATAAATAAATAGATAGATAAAAAAATACATATTTTAAAAAACCAAAACCTCCAATAACAACACAATATTACTCTCTTTTTTTTGAAGATTGTCACACATTCACATTAATTATTAACATGTATTGATATAATATATTTTAAAAATCTGCAGGAACAGAAATCCATCTTAAGATGCCTGCAATTTCCTTGCCTCTTCTTTTTTTTTGTTAATTAAAAAAAGGAAGCCTACTCAAATCACCGATTTATCGAGTAAAGACTACATGATGTTATTTGTACCATCCATGCCCAAGAGCTTCTGTAATATTTCAAACACAAACACAAGGTTGAAAAAGAAATATGGCACCCTGTAAGTAAAGAGTAACCGCTGCGGTCAATGAGTAACAGAGACTGCCCTGGGCAATCGAGACTTTGACGAGAGGCCACACAAGTTCGACTGTCACAGCGCCCCCTGGCGCCCGCTCATAGCCACGTGCCGGAGTCCACCTTGAGATTTCAAGTTGGGATAAAAATCAACGATTCCAAAGCTCGATATTTTGGGGGTCTTCCTATTTCAATTAATCTGGTGCAAACAATACATGAAGACGTATTAAATTTGATTAGCTTGTCGTGTTTATGTTAAAAGTATTCCACATGTATCTAACAATAATAACTTTCATCTAATTATTAAGAGCGTACATCGTTTGTGTGTTATTTAGTGCATATATAGTAACATTCATGCACTTAATATGATGTAATATTTTAAATATATGAAATAACTGACAGTATTCCTGTATATAAATGGTGGCAGTGTTTAAAACGTTTCAGTCTTCTTTTACTCGAAATAACAGTATTATAAATGCATATCATTTGAACATTTATTGGTGCACAATAGTGGTCAAACTTCATCATTTATTCTTGAAATATTACATTATTTTATATATAATGTAACATGCCAGTATCCAGTTTTTTTCTCTTTTTTTATTTCTCTTTTCTTTTCTTTTTCTTTTTTTTTGGTGTAAAATAGTACACAAATAATGATACTCTATTTAAAATATATAACATTTAGATTTCACTTTAAAAAAAAAGAGTAAAATATTAAATTTTCGCACATTATTCAATGCAATCTGTTTTGGTTAAATCATTAGTTTCCGGTACTAATTACTCTTGATGTGACTAGTTGTGATGATTACTTGTAATAACAATTCTGTTTTGGAGTTTGACGAACTATACAAATATTATAACTGCTATTGGACTGCTTACATAGGCTATTTACGTTTTTTTTGTTTTTTTTTATTAATTAAAAAAAAATCTTTTAGGTGTTTTTTTTTATATAAAAAAAATTGTTGTTTTTTTTTTTTTTTTTTTTTTTTTTTTTTTGGAAGGGTGTTTTTGTTTTTGTTATTGTTTTTTTTTTTTTTTTATATATATTTATTCGATGATGTCTTTCTGTATTAAATTAAACATCGAAGCATAATATTTAAATAGCATTTTTTCTGTAACGACTTCAATGTCTTACATGACAATTGTTAAATTTTAATGTTGGTTTTGCCACTACTACTACTATTATTATTGAAGTAATTTTATTTACTTGTCTTTATCCACACATGGTTCAGGCACACTATTATTATGAATAATATGTTATAAATAATGAACTGTTGTTATACATAATTACATTTTAGTATGGTCATATATATACTTTATATTTATAATTATTAATAATAATAGTTTACAATTTATTAATTATTGCGTTATTTATTAATGTTAGAAATAAATAATTATTATAATGGCATTTATATAACAATAGCAATTCATTTATTAAAATGTGATTACTAGTAACATATTATATACGCTGTGTTCAAAACGCAGAGAAACAGTATTTTAATTAGGATACCAGTTTGATTAGTTATGCTTTAAAATGAAATGAAATGATGATGATGATGATGATGATGATGATGATGATGGTGCTATTTCCACAACCGTCATATGAAATAGCAGTTAGAACTGAAAGATAATAATTATCATAAACAGAGCATTAAGGGGATTTTTCGTAGTTTGCAACTATTGTATGAGGAGCGAGACGTATCCCAGTGGTAAAGTGCTCGCTCGATGCGCGGTCGGTCTCGGATCGATCCCCGTCGGTGGGCCCATTGGGCTATTTCTCGTTCCAGCCAGTGCACTACTACTGGCATATCAATCTCCGTGGTATGAACTACCCTATCTGTGAGATGGTGCATATCGAAAAGAGTAGCCCATGAAGTGGCGACAGTGGGTTTCCTCTCTCAATATATGTGTGGTTATTAACCATATGTCTAACGCCATATAACCGTAAATAAAATGTGTTGAGTGCGTCGTTAAATAAAACTTTTTTTTTTTTTTTTCTATTGTAAGATGTTTCCGACTAAAAGAGCGTTTCTGACGACTAAAAGTCCATTTAAATATATGTTGTTGTTTTAAATACCAGTGTCTGTAGATCTAATGTGTTTGCGGTCCTGAGCTGATGCTGGCTGCAGGTGTTGTTCAGTTTCTTCCTCATATATATGTTTTTCCTACGTACGAAGTTATTGAAGGTAGAATCTGGTTTGGGCTACTGCAAACATAAAAGACAACAAACATCTTGTTTATACAAATACTGTCCTTCTAAACAGGAAAGTATAATAAAAAAGGATATGTTAGTCGTAAATATGTTACAATTGCTGCCAAAGTATGATAGTTCCTATAAAATTTAAAAACAAAATTGAGGGACATGATGAATTATATAAACATGACAAATCTTTCTAATTGTTTTTGATTTCCCCGTGTTTCTTATCAACAGGCTAATAATAATCTGAGTTAAAGAGAGAATAAAACAGCACGATCTCCACTTTTAAGTTTTAACGGCATTTAAATCGTCATAATAATAGTTTAAAAAAATCATTAAATCATTTTACTAATTAAGTGCCGACTCCACGATTTTGAAACTAAGTTTTTTGCGCAGTTTATGTCGAGTGACCTTAAGCTTCTGGTCATTGTCGTCTCACCAGAAACCTAGGCACCCATAACTTATCACCTCAAAATGTCCAATTCGCCACGCAGATGGAACGGTCATCTTCAATAAATAAGTACAGGTTATCAAACTGAGACAACAAAAAACTAAGTTAATAAAACAATCAATGTCTGACATTGGGCAGATTATATTTGACTTGGTTCTCGTTGAAATAAATAAATATATAAATAAAGTAAGAATGAATAAATGAATAAATGAATAAATGAATAAGTAAATAAGTAACTAAGTAACTAAATAACTAAATAACTAAATAAATAAACAAATAAATAAATATAAGAGTAAATAATGTTTTTGAAGAACTTAAATTATTAATTTGATATTGAAAATAAATGTATTTTAGCGACTTTCAACTTATAATATTTATAAATAAATATTCATGATATTTTTATTTTTTGTGACTGGTAATTCATAATCAATATCCACAATGAATTCCCTAAAAACGTCTCCCTCCAAGAGATTGCGTGACGTTTGAGAAAACGGAGTTTGAGATAGAGTTTACTCTAATATAATATTGTGGTCTACTCTTGCTTTCAATATTATTTTAAACCTATAAAACACAGGGGGAAATAACAATCAATACAACACCACCTCCAGAGAACAGCTTTAAACCAATAATATGAATGAAACAGTTACAGGCAAGGAAACGGAAGCGTAGGCTGAGAAGCGGGATTGGGGATTCTAAAATAATATACTCCCGCGTTAGGAGTCGAATTAATATATTATTACAGGCTCTTGTATTTGCAGGCCTACAGAAGGAAAGAAAAGTAAATAATATCTAAGTAATTTTTATACTGAACAATAAAAGAAACGCGAATATTTTTATATATTTTTTTTATTCATGATAAAATTAATTCGGTGAATAGACAAAATATTGATAATTTTAAGACTAAAAAAACGAACAGGATTCAAACTAAATGATTGACTTTCTTTTGTTCTTCAGTATAGTTTAGCCCAGACAACCTTTCACTTATGACCAATGATTAAGCAATTTCGGGTATACATTGTATTGAAAAAAGAGAGTTTTATTACTGTTTATAAATTTATTTTATTAAAAATTATATCTCTTTAATTAATTTATTACTAATGCATTTAACGTGGTTCTATCATTCAGTACTAATTTCAATTTGATTAGTTTTAAAATTATTCTCTAGATAATATAAAGAAGTTATTTTTGTTGTTTTACACAAATTACATTTAAAACATATTAATGAAAGCCTCTTTACAAAGTGATATTCGCATTTAGAATATTGCATGCATGGCTTAAGTTAGTATGTAAAATATGTTTTCTTTCACATTCTATTTATATATGATGACATTGCGAACATTTAACTGGTACAACTTTACTTTAAATTTTTAGATGGAATTCTTTCACAATTTCGATTTTCTTATCTACTTTCAACTTATTCAAATTTCACAACTTTTTTTATCCGTTTTGGGATTAAAATGTTGATTTATCCTGACATGTCACTAGCGGGGATATAATAACTTTTGATGAGAACGTGATAAAACAGATAAAGCAAAAATATTGATGTTATAAAGAAATATTGGATATTATTTTCCATCTCAGCGGCACACACTTTCCTCTCATTCCTTAAATTAAACACTTTTACAAGTAGTTTATTTCAAACCCATCGGATTCAGTTCATCAGATAAAGGATGGCTGACTTCACACCTCAAACAAATGTGTTTCATTCGCCAAGACACTGATGGAGTCGCGAGCTATTTACACGCCAACACGCGCGGCGCACGTGGAAGCACGTGCACCAATCCACACTTGCTTGGTCGAAGCCTATAATTTGTCTGCGACATTAAAAGAAAGTTATGATCTAGAAAAAAAGTCGACAATTTTGACAGTATTCTGTATTTGAAAGTCATCGTCTTTACAGGAATGGCACTAAATTGTGTATTAAGACTCGCGTAAGGTTTCGCCAATGACAGAACGCTGGAATGACTTCGATCTCGGTTTCATTTTGATATCCTTATTTTTGGTCGGCTTCTCCCGGAGAACCAATGAAAGCTCGTTTTGCTGGCTTCACCAATCTCGTTACCCAATAAGAGCCTGATGAAAGGTCTTTGATGACCAACAACCATAGCAGGTAGAAAGATTGAATCTGAAAAATCTAATGACAATGAAGCCGTAGCAATACGCCAATCGTTGAACTCCTCGGGCTGAAGTGCTGTCTTTTAAACCCAGGCCACCAAATCTCGTGCGTTTCGCAAGCAACTTGATACCCAAATTTGTTATTTAAAGACAGGTGACTAAAACAGAATGAAGTTGTTTCCAGGAAGCACTGCTAACCGTTTTAGTCGGCACCCTGAGGTATGTATGAGTTATGCAATGCCATTCCATAGAATATTGACTGAAAAAAGTAGCAAGGCTAAAATCATAAATGTATATGTATCTGTAAAATAAGGATATGTATACACATATGTATATGTAAAATATGCAATCTGTATTTAATTTTTTAAATTCGATGATCTATTTCAATCATTTTAAATTAAAATTTAACACAAATAAAATTATGTATATGTATATGTATATGTATATGTGTATATGTGTATGTGTATATGTATGTGTATGTGTATGTGTATGTATATGTAAAATATGCAATCTGTATTTAATTTTTCAATTCGATGATCTGTTTAAATCATTTTAAATTAAAATTTAACACATAATATTTCACAAATAGATTCTACAAACGTAATTCTAATAATAGCCTGAGCTCATACAGTTATGTTTTTGAAATACAAATCCTGCTGGTATTATTTTATTTTCATTTTCATAAACCATGATCTTCATATTTTACACCAACAAAAAGTCAACAAAATCCAAACATAATTATTTACCTAATAGCTATTTTCGTAAATTTATTTGTCACTTTTATTCTACCGCCTATTAAATGGACTAATTATACAAGAATAATTACAATTCAATATATTTTGAATAAACCATTTGTTTCCAGAATGTCAATGGATTCTTCGTACATCAGCTCTAACGCGAACTATCCAGATGTTTGGCGAACGTCGCCGAACAGAAACTCGCCACTTTCCGACTCGGCCCGAGTTGCGTCGGAGTTGAACATGAATGGATACCCGTTGACGCCTTTCGAGCTGGAACAGTTCCCCAATTACTTTCCTTTCTCACCTTGCCCAGGTTACAAGTAAGTACAGTTGGACATTTGTAGACATGCACATAAATTAAATCATTTGTTTTCAATATTTAATGATATTGCTTCAAAGAAGGCCTTGTGCGAAGTCTTTGACAAAAATATCAGGTTCATCACATTTTGGAATTGTCAACAGAACGTTTATGATGTTGGTCATTCGTTTTCTTAGCGTTATCGTCTTCCGCTTCACCAACAAGTCTACATTACTCTAATTTACTGTTAATTCCGCAGTGACATTTCGAATAATTCATAATAAAAGGTATTAGGAGAACTCTCAATTCATTTTGAGTGTAATCACAATAGTAATTTTTAATGATGATGACGACGATGATGATTATGCCTAAATTATAACTAACATCAAAGAACGAATCATTTAACAAAACAAAATGAATGTTTTAAATATGTTGGCGTGTTAAACTATTCTTGCATTTAATGAAGCTCATTCGATATAAAACTGAAACTGATAGTAAATGTAATAAAAAAATATCGGGATTGCTAATTGTAAATATATGTACATTATCGTTTAGTTTAGAATTTGTTTTATTCATAATTTTATGTAATTATTTAGGAAATAAAAGTCCAATATATTACTGATGACAAAGGTTTAATAAAATGTTTAATATTACTGCTTATTATTATCTAATAATATAACAGTTATGTTTATCAGATCTCTAATATATATATATTTTTTTTTTTTAAAACCCCACAACATACACACACCAAAAAATAAAAACAAAAATGAAAAACAACAACCCACACAGAATTAAAAAGAAATTATTTGAATAGGACAATTTTTATACGGTCAACTGTTATTTCTAACATGTTTTCTGGGGGAAGAGGAACATTGTTGTGTATTGGACTTTATGTTCCCCAAAATAATATTGAATTTCAGAGATATGTGTGGGCAAAAATGTATCGACTATTGCGCCCCTGCGCGTGCTGTAACCTCACCGTGGTGCAGGGGTTAACATTCTCTTTGAGAACCCCTGCGCGTGCTGTAACCTCATCGTGGTGCAGGGGTTAACATTCTCTTTGAGAACCCCTGCGCGTGCTGTAACCTCATCGTGGTGCAGGGGTTAACATTCTCTTTGAGAATGGCCAATTTTGAGTAAAAGTCAGTATCTATCTGTGATATTTGTATTTTTGCACAGTTCTTTACACTGTTTCTATTTAAATCTTGAATTTTTATATTGATGTTGATCATCACCTTATTTGTTTGCATTACCTTAATTTGATACCCAATAGCCGATGTATTTTTCGTGCTGGGGTGTCGTTAAACATTCATTCATTCATTCGACTATTGCGCGTTTCACATTGTCTCTCTCAAACAATATTGGCTTTGAAAATTATTTATTTAAATGTTACAGGTTATAATAATTTAAAATTTAAGGTATTGATGATATAGTACTCGGCTTGAAATATGTCAAAGATGAAAATTATACCGTGTCCAAGAAATAATTATTGATTTTAATTGATGATACCAAAAATATTAATTTCATGAAGATAAAATTGTAATTTTTCTTGAAACCAATAAACCATATTTATTTATTATTCCATTGTATTTGAGTATAATAAACAAATATTAACTCATTCAGTTTATATTATTTTATATGGAATGTAGTAGAAAAATAGTATTGCACACATCGCCTTTTTGTCTGTGTGTATATCGGCTTATAAAATAGTTAGAAACTCATTTATAATTGCTATAATAAAATGTTAAATATCAAGTACTAAATTAAACCCAGTTCCGAACAAAACATGATATTCCGAACATAGCACTTAGTTACACAAATAGTAATAACACTAGAACTTCACACAAATGGGAAAACTTGGGATGTCGTGATCAGTAATATTACTATTTGCGATATATTTACCAAAGGTTTTTAAAAAAAATATATATATATATATAATATATATATATATATATATATATATCACAGTATTTATCCGCGTTCCAAATTAGTTTAAATGTGTGCGTAATCCGAGGCGTAATTCGTAAAAATTTCTTTAAAAGTCGGAAGTGGAAGAAATTACATTATATGCATCTCCGTATCCAATCACTTTGTTATCAATCTTTCAGAAAGGTTTGGTGATGTGCTTACATATATTTTTAATGAATGCATGAATAAATGAATCAATTTATTTATTTATTTATTTTGGATGTATGCATGTTAATAGACATTTGATATGCATATGCATTTTAAACAATAACTATTGTTCGTGAATTTCCTGTTTCATTATATATAAAAGAAGGAAAACACCACACAGCTTTTAAAGTATATGTGTACTCCTAATGAATTCTTTGAACATATAAGTTACATTAAAGTATTTATAATTTATCAGTAAACGAAATGTCTAGTGGATTGGAGTGACTCAATGGATGGGAGATTCGATAAGCCTACTGTGGTTTTCCTGTTCCAATCACCGCTCCACAATTGTTATATCAAGATCTTAGGTATATACTTAGTAAATATCAAATCTATAAAACAGATCGGCGACAAAAGCCTATAATTCCCGTTGTAGGTTTCGTCTCTAATTTTCGAAGCTAAGAGTCGCAATTAGATAGATAATTACTACTTGAAATGTGATATATCATTAAGCACATTTTTTGGAGCAACGGATTTAAAAACAAAGGCAAGACGTAGATCTTTTATTGTGGAGCGTCTTCCCTTAGTTTCTAATATAATATTTGGTACATATTACTCTTTATGTTATGATTTTATTTTACAATATTTTTATGATCAGTTAGTTGTGAATAGATAAAGCCCTCCAAAATCTGTGAGCCGAAAAACATTGTATGACGAAAAACATTAGGGAGGGTAAGTCGGCTTTTTGAAAAAATAATTATGTTATTTTGTTATTTTTAAAAACTATTATTATTGTTAACCCCTATGGGTTCAGAAATAAAAATGTTACGTATGTACTCTCTTCGCTTACATATTAATACAATACAAATAATAATAAACAAATACATTGAAAAAGGTTCCGGAAACACACATTTTGTTTTTTCATTCGTAAATGGTGTTCGGCACGGGACGAAAAACATTCAATCGGAATTGTATATATATTGTAACAAGCTTATGGTTGTTTTAGTTTCTTAAACATTATCACAATCTCTGTATTTTATGTATTTAACCACTGAGAATAGATTATCCACATTACTTGTTTTCTTTTCACATTACACCATTTTTTATTATTCGCCATGGTGGACTAAAATTGTTCTTTGTTATGTCGAGGCAGTGGACAATATCGGTTGATAGCTGATACACGCAAGTTAGTTTAAACTGTTAAAGGGACATTCCTGAGTTTGCTGCAATGTTTTAGATGTTATCGACAAACAGAGACTTTTGTATCGATTGTAATTAAATATCAAATATATTTTTCTGCATAAAATATTAGCGGCTGTATATTAAAAAATGTTTCTGAACGTTCTAATATTTGTACTGTTTTAAATTTCATTTTATTTCCTAAAATATATATTATTTGAAGACGAAATCTAGTTTGGGCTTCTTACAAATATTAAGACGACCAGAAAGACACTGATATTCTAAACAAGAAAATATATTTAATCGTAGAAAGTTTAATCGTAGAAATATTTTATAAGTCGCAAACATCTTACAACGCAGCAAACTCAGGAATGTCCCTTTAAGCTCTGTGCTTATTGCGTTAGTAAATGATCGATGTTATAGAATATGTGTACGAGATTGCAGCTTGGAGACAGAGAATCCGTCTAGGTTAAATAAATTGAATACAATTAAAAAAGTTTTTTGTTTTTTTCAATCTTCAAATAGTAAGGGAATGCTGTAATAATATGTATATATTTACATAGGTTTAGACTGATAATTGTATTGTTCTTCGAACTCTTCGAATTATTTATCTGCATGATTTCTGTTTAGGTTTTGTTATTTGTTTTGTTTCTGTTCGGTTTTTTTGTGGGGTTTTTTGTAGGTTTTTTTGGGGGGTGATGGTTGTGTATTTATTATTTATAATTAATTAAAAAAAAAAAAAAAAAAAAAAAAAAAGACTAAGAAGTATGTAATGTGTTTTGTTTGTTTGGTTTTTGTTTGTCTGTCCGTTGTTTTTATTTATTTGTTTGTTTGTTTTTAAGCCAGAAGTAAAGGGACTGATGTGAGGGTTAGGCATGTTATTAATACTGACAGTGTTTCATTTATCTCATTAGTATAGTATATCAGTAGGAACACAAATTTGTGTATCAACTTATTCATTCGTTCAGTCGATATTCAATTATTCATCCATCTATTAATTAATTAAAAAATATATTAATGTTAATCGATAAAGACTCAAATACCGTAATAAAACGATTTATTTAATACATGAAAATTAAATGTTTCATCAATTTTGAAAGCTGCCTTGAAATTTAAAATAATTATTTCTTTGATATATACTTTCTTTAAATAAATGTATTAACCTAATGTATTAAGTATGATGTTCATTCTAATCATCTTTACTTCATGGCATATTTGAATATAGCGTTAGATCAAATCATTTCAATCTACTTCAAAATTAATATTATATTAGTATTATTTGAATATAGCGTTAGAGCAAATCATTTCAATCTACTTCAAAATTAATATTATATTAGTATTATTTTTAAAAGTTAAAGTCAAAGACCCGTACAAACCTGTAACACATTTGAATGTAGTTACAGTAGAGTGAAACAAGACGTTGAAACACCCTTCCAAAGTAGATTAGAGCTCGTCGTCATAACCGCTACTTCTCCGAAATACATGCGGTTTGAAAAATATGAAAAAAATATTTCATGGTGTTAGAAAGACCAGGATCACAACATACATTTCGGATGTCCGGTAATGGATAATGTAAACAATAAAATCTAAGTATTGTCTTATTTTAGTCATAAAAAGCGGCTCTAATAGTGAAAACTACGCAGTGTTTAAAAACAAGAGTTTGCCGCTTTTAAATTAAATATCCTCATTAACGTTATGGGCCGCATTTACAAAAACCTGTTTATGTTTTACACGCGTGTATCTACATACAGTTACAATGCTTAAACACCTGTTTATGTCTTACACGCGTGTAACTACATACAGTTACAATGCTTAAACACCTGTTTATGTCTTACACGCGTGTAACTACATATATTTACAATGCTTAAACACCAGCGTTTAAGAAAAACTGGATTCGTAAATTCGGCCCTATTTAAAAAAAATATTATTACGAGTTATCAAAGATTTAACATTAAAAAATGAATGTAAACTATTATCCAAATTATATTAAAATTATGTTTCAAATATATTTTTGGCTATTTAAAATTATAATTGGAATTATATTTAAATGGGGATTAATTATTTAACATTGAACATTTAATATCATCTTTACTGTATTCTTAAACAGGTAAATATTATAGGTAATATATTTTGGAAAGGGTTTCCGGTTGCGTGTCAAGCGATGTAACAGGATTTGGATGTACGGTGTTAATAAAGACGACAACGGTTCTACAAGACCCGATTCGGCCGCGCGGTCCGGCTAATGAGGGATGAGGTCACGCGGAAGATCGCGAGAGTGTTTTCTGTTTACACCTCCTGCGTGAAGAGCTCCCTCATAAAACAGGCTTCTGACCAGTGTTAACACGCTGTTTGCGTTGGGGATTACAGGTGATTTACGTTAATAGGAAAGTCACACCGAGGATATCTGATACATACACTTCATCGTTTCCACTTACTAATAACCAATAAAGTCGACTTCACAAGAGTGACAGTCATCGCCAGTTGAAACGCTGCGTGAAAGGACAAGATTTGGCCAAAGCAGAATGAAAACTTAACCCCGTGCAAAAACAAAATTAATACGTCTGCTAAAACCCAAAACTAAACACGTTCGTTTATGGTCAATTAAAGGAACATAATTTGTTTTAATTTTTTTTTCACGACAGGCTACCACAGCCCGGGTTGTACAAAATTTAACGTTTACGGTCAGTTACTCATTTGCTTAAAGAAATTAATGTTTTAATTTTACTTCAAAAACAAAAAAACAACGAAAACTGTCACTGGTGTTTTCTTCTCTTTTTTTTCAGAGATTTCAACGTGTTTAAGGAGAAGGGTTCTCACGATATTGCTGATGCTCTACTGTCGCTGAAACACGCGGTAGTGCATCCCCAGTTCAACGGATCTCTGTCGCCGTTGTCGCCCCCGCCGCCGCCTCCGCCGCCATCTATGCCGCATCTTGGCTGCGGTCAAGGAATGAACGGCGGCGTCATGAACCCACAGACGCCCACGGGCTTCAGCTACACCGTCAGCCACAACAGCCCGATGTTTCACAACGCGTACGGCACGCCGGCGCCGCAGTACAACCAGTACGCGGAGCAGGGTCAGAGTCCGGCGGGACAGCCGCTTCCGCAGGCCAGCGTCCACTTCCCTGCCATGAGCGTCAACGTGTCTATGAGCATGAACGTCGGCATGCCGCCGAGTCTCGGGGGCGGGCAGTACAACAACCTGCCCTCTCAACAGTGGCCCGCCCAGCCCCCAACTCCGCCGCTGGGGCAGTATCACTCCTCCAGTCAGAACCAGGCACCTCCGATGCCGAACCAGTACGGCGGGTACACACCGACCAGCAACTACGGCCCGTCGTACGGGTTTCCCGGCGAGTACCGCACCCTGTGTGACGGGCGGGGAGGCTTCTATTGTAAACATTTGGATAACTTCAAGGACGACGCCAGGTTCTGTTCTATGGGACACATCAAACGGAAGTTCCTGCCAGACAGAAGCCCTCCCGGCCCACCCGAGATCGACCCCTCCACCCTGAAGACGAACCTGTGTCGGATCTGCGGAAAGACGTACGCTCGGCCGAGCACGCTGAAGACCCATCTGAGGACCCACTCCGGGGAGAAACCCTACAAATGTTGCACGTGCTCCAAGAGCTTCTCTCAGGTTAGTGGTAAATTCTCTTTCTTTATTTTGTGAACTTCAATGATCTACATTACACACCGGCCTCGGTGGTGTCATGGTTAAGCCATCGGACATAAGACTGGCAGGTACTGGGTTCGCAGCCTGGTACCGGCTATCTCCCACTCAGAAGGAGTTTTAACGACTCAGTGGGTACGTGTAAGACCACTACACCCTTCTTTTCTCTCACTAACAACTAACCCACTGTCCTGTACAGGGTGTATACTACCAAATCAAATCCCATAGATGACAATAGTAACATATGTGGCTAAAACTCCTACCTGCAACGTATCAACCGACATAAACGCCACGGATATAAATACTACCACCCCTTACACTTAAAGTGAATCAGAAAAAATGGGGGTCAAGCTGCTCGTTTCTGAGATAACAGGTAGCGTCTTTGACTACCTTAGTTTCGCACAAAATTCGAGTACTTTTTTTTTACAGGTACCCCATACATGTTTCAAGCACAAGGCTACTTGACACATTGGTACTAGATGAAATAAAATTGCACATTTTTTTTAACCAGATGAAACTATTATTTTTTACAACCAACACACTCACATTTATAACCAATCACAGGACTTGTGGTGTTCACTTCTCTATCAAAAGTTCGGTGCACCTCGAACTTTGACCCAGCCGGAAGTTATTTGGTTTAGTACTACCTATACTGATAACATACATTTTTCAAAAAGTGTCCAGCTATGTGTCTTTATGACAACCAGGGTCTGGTGTATTCTGACATAAACTGACAACCTCACTGAAACTGTTGTTTCTACAGTGCAACCTAATATAATGTACACCTCATAAGGCTTATATATTGCACACAGTTTTGTACAAATGCAATATGTCATATTAAACAACAAAATGTTTTAAAATAAAACTCCTGAAGATATTTACTTTCAGTTGGGTGTGTGTACTCAGGTATATATGTAGAGACAACAAAGATAGTCAGAGTACCTCTACCCCTTTAAAGCATTCCATTAAAACACATGCACTTGATTGGCCCCTACATTTTGAAGACCTTAACAGGCACATCAAAGAAATATCAGTATTAAAAAACTACACTGTCTGAAGAAGGAAACACAAACATGACTGTACCTGTATGAAGTAATGACTTAATGTCCTGTACATTAGTGTTGGGCGGAAATCCTGTATGCTGGGTGTGGGTGTCTTCAAGTTACCAGGTGTGGGAATTTCAAATCCATCGGCCATGCTGATTTTCATAATGAACCATCAAAACTATTGGCAGCCACCAATATTCCTGACTATATTTTATTTATAGCCTACTGTAGTTGGAGGTTTTAATAGTTGTGATATCTGGAATAATCATGCAGCTTTAACACATTTATTTTTGATTAATTACTGAAAAAAACTATTTTTAAATGACAAAATTACCCGAACATCTATTTTCTTGCATTATTTTCTTATCCGGATGAATACAATATGTACATTAGATGTATTCCTACAATCTGTAATCCAGCATTTTATTTAGCTAGTAACATTAGGTAATACAGCTTTAACAATAAAATAAATTATCAACTTAATCCAAGGCAGATAATCAAATCTGAAAAAAATTGGTTCTGAATCTAGTATAAACTCAAAATGCTTTTCATGAGAGCTAACTAAGTGATTATTAAGAAAAAAAATGATCTGGAGATCTAAGTATATGTTTAACAACCTTATTGTTATGTACAAATAAGAACAGAAGGCACAATAGTGACAACAAATTTAATTATGTTTTTGGTCAAGCTTTTCTTCAAATTTACTTTAAATTTTGCATAAAACTACAAATTTGTCTAAAATATAACTTAGCACCCTATAAATATGTCAAAATGACAATAAAAATCAACTTCTTTACAAATTTGAGTTTTCAGAATTTCATACATAAAACATTAACAATGTTAATGGAAACTAAAGACATTAACCCACTATTGGCACATGCTATTTTTAATATAAAAATAAATTGCTATTAAAATCTTAGTTCAGGTTGCCTATATATAATACCATATTTAAGAGCAGTTGTATATGGCAAGTCAAATACCATGTAAAAAGAAATTATTGAAATCTTTACAGTACGAATTATAGGCCAAAACAAACTTTTCTTCAGTGATAACTTTGATTCAAACTCCATTCTGAGCCATGTACAGAGATTATTGTCAAGGTCAAGGTCATTGTGAACTTGCATGATCGAGTGATGGCTAATTAATCAACCAGTATAGTTTAATTAAATAAAATGACAAAATCATAATATTTTTTATTATGCACTGAATATGTGCTATAGGGTGTAATACTACCAAATCAAATCCCATAGACGACAATAGTAACATATGTGGCTAAAACTCCTACCTGCAACGTATCAACCGACATAAACGCCACGGATATAAATACTACCACCCCTTACACTTAAAGTGAATCAGAAAAAAATGGGGGTCAAGCTGCTCGTTTCTGAGATAACGGGTAGCGTCTATGACTACCCTAGTTTCGCACAAAATTCGAGTACTTTTTTTTACAGGTACCCCATACATGTTTCAAGCACAAGGCTACTTGACACATTGGTACTAGATGAAATAAAATGGCACATTTTTTTTACCCAGATGAAACTATTATTTTTTACAACCAACACACTCACATTTATAACCAATCACAGGACTTGTGGTGTTCACTTCTCTATCAAAAGTTCGGTGCACCTCGAACTTTGACCCAGCTGGAAGTTATTTGGTTTAGTACTACCTACAGACAGCCCAGATAGCTGAGGTGTGCGCCCAGGACAGCGTGCTTGAACCTTAATTGTATATAAGCATGAAAATAAGTTGAAATGAAATGAATGATCTACATGGTGTCAGAGGTGTAATTTTCTGTCCTAAACAGACCACATGCTTATCAAATTTACAAAACTATAGTCAGTGAATTTCTGGTCGTTCTAATGTCTGTAGTACCCAGGGGATAGATTATCTTCCTTATTTTGTGAACTTCAATTATCTACATGGTGTCAGAGGTGTAATTTTCTGTCCTAAACAGGCCACGTGCTTATCAAACTTACCTATATTCAATGGATTTCTGGTAGTAGCCAAGAGATAGATTATCTTTGTTATTTTGTGAACTACGATTATCTACATGATGTCAGATGTGCCACTTTCTGTCGTATTTAGGCTATGTGCTTATGAAATTAATTAAACTTATATTCAATGCATTTCTAGTCATTCTAATGTCTATAGTAGCCAATAGATAGATTATCTATGTCATTGTGTGAACTACGATTATCTACATGGTGTCATTTTCTGTCGTAAGCACTCTATGTGCTTACAAAGTTATTAAACTATATACAATGAATTTCTGGTCGTTTTAATGTCTATTAGTAGCCAATAGATAGATGGATTATCTTTGTTATTTTGTGAACTACGATTATCTACAAGATGTCATTTTCTGTCGTAAATAAGCTATGTGCTTATGAAATGTATTAAACTATATACAGTGGATTTCTGATCGTCCTAATGTTAGTAGTCAGAGGATATATTTTCTTTGTTATTTTGTGAACACCGATCGTCTACATGATGTCAGTTGTGTAATTTTCTGTCGTAAACAGCCCACGTGCTTATCAAACTTATAACAACACTATTATATACAATGCATTTCTGGTCGCTTTAATGTCGTCTCTAGTAGCTAGGAGATTTGTTGGAAAAGCTGTGACAGCCGTTGCTATGCTATGCGTTCATGATTTACCATAGTAGAATCAATACATGTTATCACTTTTGAATACAAAACTAAATTTGCGTATGATGTTCAAATAATATTTAATGGTTTATAAATTTCAAAGAAAACAAAATTTCCATAATGTGCCAAGAAAGGTTTTTTTTAGTAAAAATTATCTTTGTTCATTCAGAAATCTTTCATTGAAACAGTTTAATGATAAAACTGAAAAGGTATTACCTTTTTAAAAAATGTAGTAAAACTCAATTGTTTTAGTATGATATGTGTGTGGAAATCGAATATGAAATAAAACACAACTAAACAAAACAAAACACAACAGCCAACAATAATGAATGAATGAATGTTTAACGACACCCCACTACAACAAATGCACACCGGCTATTGGGTGTCAAACTATAGTAAGTCAACAATGATGAAGTCGTTGTAATTATATATAAATGTATATACAATGTAATTATGGTCTTGACGAACCCACTCTTTATTGAATTCTAGATTCGACGAATATCTAATATGAGTTGGATAATTTGTACCCAGTCCTTTTGTATATATACACGTATATACGACATGTATATGCAGTCAAATATGCTTCCATCATGAGCTTTTAAGGATTAGTTTAACGTGTTAAACGGGCATCTCAATTTTGAATGCAAATTGTATTTCTTCGTGCGTAGCAAACATATTATTTTGGAATTTAATACATACTACAGAACCAATTAGTTTCAAATTAGTCCTGAAAACGGTAGCAGTTGAATATCAAATTAAATGCATTGTGTTTTGAAACCTGGTTTTTTTGTTCGTTGTAGGAATATTTCACAATTGAAGAATGTTTTTACAAAACTTAAAACGTCCATAATATGGCAATATAAGAAAAGTTCCGTTTTGTTTCAAACGACTGAAAGTATATATATATATATATATATATATATATATATATATATATATATCGCTTATTTATTTCACCATATAAGGGAATTAGATCAATTTTGGTGTAGCCTTGCACATTGTATAACATAAAGCAACTTATGAGATCATCTCTACTTTGCCGAATTTTGAACTTATAACTGGTATTGTAAAGACAATATTCATTTGGATTTTTAGGCATTTAGTTTATGTTTTTATTTTAAAACACTCATTATTATTTTACAATTATGAATGATTTATTTGTGATAAATCCCAAACCACCAAGCCCTACACTTACACAGGATAACTAAACATCCATGGGTAATGTCTATTGGATCCCGTCGTTCTGTATTGGTAACAATTTTGTTTGTGACCGACAATATGACTTTGAATAATATAAGTACTAGTAATTGCTTGTTGTTGTTTTCTATAACCTTTTAGAAAATGTTGTCATGTAATAATGATTATTCTGACTATATTTTTATATTAATTCTTTTAATATACAGTTTATTTTCGTGTTAGTTTGGTATACAGTTTATTGCCTAATAATGACTTACAAGCTTTTGTAATTATGTCAGTGTAATGCAAATTCTATATACAGGTATTAGCTAATGACCGATCGCGACAAAGGCGACCTCTCCTAGGGCATACACTTGCAATCTATAAGTAGTAATCAAGGTTGGCCACAGACCACAATTAATTACGCTATATGTTTCTATATAGCGTTAGTGGCTATAACATTTTTTAAATTAATATCAGCAGGTCCGTGGATTTTTATATGTACCTTTGTCTGCCTGTGGGAAACATACCCTGAAAAGGACAACCCCTGTTGTCCAGCTCTTTCTCCAAGGATATTGGTTTAAATAAACACACCCATTAAACCTGGCCATAGTATACCCATTTTACACAAAAAACACTACTTTCGCATGAGCCAGAATTATCACAAACAAGTCTTCAATGTCAACAAATTACACATGTTTACAAACTACATGCTCTCCCCGGTCAACTTCAGTCAAATAGTTGCCACTTCAAAGCTGTCTGCCATGAAATAATCACAGTCAAACAGCAGACTACATGCGAGGAAACATTTCCGGATTTTGGACAACCAAATGGGAAGATAACTGTGATCTGTGGCCGGTTATAATTCGTTGAATACTGACATCTGAAGGTTTACCAAAAGTTCCGGTTTTCGTCTTTTGATTTACACAGCAAGATATTTAGTCAGTTATGAAGGCCACAGGACCATGATAACTATTTAAAAAACAAAACAAATAAGTAGTGCGCAATGTATACAATACATATATATAAACTGACAGATTTCTCTTTAAAAACAACAATATTAAGATTCATGTGATACATTTGACACTTTGGTTTGAAAGTAATTAATTAAACGTGTCTCTTGAAGGATTTATTATAAATTATTATGATAAAACATATTCCCTGCTTAAGCTATAATATGGACATGTTAAAAGAAACTGATATTCATCTTCAACTTGATTGAGATTACACTTTGTACATGTACATAGATTCATTTTGTACATGTAGACATAATAAATAATTTGATACTGTTACATTCTTGAGCAAATTCTGTTTGAAAAAACAATAGTGTTCTTACACATGATACTCAATTATTATTTCCCATTTTGTCATACCGTTTAATCTGTCTTAACAAACGTTGGAATATCTATATGAATATATATGTAACAGTTGACATCAATATTCTATACAACGGCTGAAATATTTCACATATGAATTATTCTTACCTATTTCCACTAGCACAGCATTTGATGATACTCTCTTTGAAATTTCTAGATATCTTTTTAAAATATTACTTTGTACTTTTCAATCGATTTTCGGTAGGTAAATCCCACATTTCATAATTATTTTAGTATCAAATATATTCTGGGCAATATTATATGGTAATGTAGGGCATCCCGTTATTTGCGCTAGATTCGAAAAATCCAGGTTAAACGCAAACTCGAAACTGTTAGTGGTTCAGTGCAAATGAACTAGGAAGAAAGTGTCATTTCAGGTATGACTATACCAAATAAAATCCCATAGGCGACCATGTTAACGTTTGTGTTTAAAAACATATCGACCAAACTGTGACCCATATATATCAGTACTACAAATCCTACAGGGTCCAGATCCCATATTACCCCTTTAGATCTATTCCTGGGAGAAAACCCCACACACACGTTTCTCTTTCAAACGAAAAATAGATCGTCAAGCGCATTTCAGCGTCGATCTCTCCATCCGGTAAATAGAGAGTTATACATGGGTGGTCGTTAGATACCATTTATCTCACAACGAGTTGTTTTAAAATGTATCTAAATAGCGAAAGCTAGTTTGATACGTTTTTAAACAAAGTTGTGAGATAAATGGTATCTAACGGACACGGTATTCTATTTCTTACATACCCTCAAAGACCAGGTTTTAAGCAAATTCTAACATCTTTTTTGACTAAAAGTTATTTACAGACCTTGCATTTGTGGCTAACGTACGTGTCACAGACAAATGCTTGTCAGGTCAACTATACGTCAGTGTAATCGATTTCGATCGTGTTGTTGGATCCATATTCACAAAAAAAGTGTAAATTTACGTCTACGACTAGCACTTACGTCTGCCGTAGATTTACGTTTACGTGCAAGAAGCACCTTATTCTCAAAGACGGCCGTAAATGTAAACGTAACTTAGTTGGACGTAAATCTACGATTTAACACTCTCACTGGAGTAATTAATAAAAACACATTAGAAACGATGGCTACCGAGTAAATAATAAATCGCAAAACGCAATTTTTTTTGTCGTCTGCTAACAATAAAATCGCGAACAGTGAACCATGGCATTTTGGTATTGGTGGGGATCCGCGTTTTGGTACGAACTTGAGGATATTTCTTAAAAAGGAAAAGATAACTCAGGAGAAATTGGCCGAGTCGAAAACATTCGTTCGATCACCAACAAAAACAATAGTAAATAACGGCGATCGTGCTTGATTTATAATATGTACACAACTTACGTGCAGCGTTAGTTGCAACGTGAGGCACTCTTATATTTACGTTCAACTTTACACGTAACTTACGTTTTCGTTGTTTCGTGAATAGCTCTTCAGTCGTAGATTTACGTTTACGTGTAAAACTAGGCTTACGATGTTTTGTGAATATGGGTCCTGGGGCCTATTTCACAAAACACCGTAACTTTACGCAGCAGTTATACCAGTCACACTTACAAGTGTTTGGCATCTATTTCACGAAGAAATTTACATCATTACAGAAGATGGAGCATTTTAAGTACAAAAGAAAATGAAATACGTGTACTTTTTAAATGTTAGTATATTTGTTGTACTATAATAGTAAATAAAATTGTGGTTTAGTCGTAGATTTATGTTTACGTGCAAAACTAGGCTTCCGGTGTTTTGTGAAATTGAGCCCTGTATATTTGTGTACAATTTAAATCCTGTGAACGACCCCTTGGAAACAAAAACATTTTGCTTATATTTTGCAGTCATTTATTATTATTTATCTTTATAAAGTAACGCTTATTTGTTTAACGACACCACTGGAGCACAATGATTACTTATCTTTTTATAGTCAAAGTGATTATTTCATAACAAATTATATATTATATTTTAGGCAGCAAATCTGACGGCGCACATCAGAACACACAGCGGGGAAAAGCCGTTTCGGTGCCCCGTATGTGATCGCCGCTTTTCCCAGAGTTCCTCCGTCACGACGCACATGCGCACACACTCCGGGGAGAGACCGTACCGCTGTCGCCTGTGCAAAAAGGCTTTCTCCGACAGCTCCACGTTGACGAAGCACCTGCGAATTCACAGTGGAGAAAAACCATACCAGTGCAAACTGTGTCTTCTGAGGTTCTCACAGTCAGGCAATTTAAACAGACACATGCGAGTGCATTCCAACAATGGATAATCACGGCCCTGACATTTTTTTCTGGAAGGGTGGGCATGTGGGTTGGCAAAAAAATTGTCAAGAAATAGCAATGAACAGGACCGTAGCTAGGATTTGTTTTTGAGTGGGTGGGCAGATGAATTCTTGAAATGAAAGACATAATATACTAGGTTGTCCGTGTGCATGGCCCCTAGGAAATTTTGAAATCTAGAAGCTCTGAAATACCATTTTGCAGTCATTTCAGGGAGGTTACATACTTAAACCATCAATATCAATAACTAGTAAAAACAAATCGTCCCCGCTAGCTACGGCCCTAATCAAGGCATTTTATTTAATCATGATTGTTCATGGTTGGGAACATGACAAGATGCAGTATTTGCCCCTCCTCCACCTGCTTCTACTCTATAACAGCTGTACCTGATTCACCAAGTCAGGCTTGCGTCCTACTGTCCTAAGAAATGAAATGTTAGTATTGGCAGCAACAATTCAAATCATTCACTACATAATCCGTTTTAAAGATTATGATATCCTCGCCGAACTTATCTTTTTTGTTGGAATGTGACAACAACAGTAATTGTGCAATATGACTTCTTCATAAAATTTCAGTCTTGGTTGATCTATTTCTGAAATCTAATATCATGACCATAGTGCTACATAATTTTGATATATTTTGTGATTATGACATGTAGAATAAAACTTCTAAAATTGTTTAAAGTTAAAAAAAAAAATCGACGTATTATCAGTAAAACCCCCAACAATCATGGTTATGAGAAGAAATAAACAAACTGATGGGCATTTAAGCCAGTAAGGTATAAAACTGAGAAGGCTAGCTTGGAAATTCTTCATAACATGTAGATGAATTCATATAAAACATTCGAGGTGTTTATTGTATTTTGTTGTTACCATTATCAAATCACAGTCTTGAAGACACATCAACTATACTGAGTATAGTATGGGTATTTTACAACAGATAAACGTATTTATTATCCACATAGTTCAAGATATTCAGGGAAATATAACCAGTATGACATACGTGTGTCATAATGATTTAACGTGCACAACGAATGACGTAATATTGTGATGTGAAGTCATAACTTAATGCGGCTTCCCCAGTGTAAACGCTTATCAAAATGACGTCGTTTCGTAGTCTCTTTTTAGTTATGTTTAAAACGTTTTGACATGGTCCTAGCTTGTTATTCTTGAAAATAATATTTTGAATAATGTGGATGATAAAAAGTATTACTCTCGCGTATGAATTGTACTGATTTTACGAAACTCGTGTCAGGATTAATGTATTACCCTCGCTTTCGCTCGGGAAATACAATAATCCTGACACTCGTTTAGTAAACTCAGTACGACACACAAGCTCGTATAATAATCTCTATATATGGCAGCAGAATACAGTTTGCTCCCTTGTGTACCTCGGTCATAGAGTTCGTTCTTTGGTTTTACATAGATCCATGTTTGTAGGCTAATAATTTGGAATAAGGAGTGAATTCCTAAGCTTAGTGATAGCCAATATGTTCTTTGAATAATTACAATTGTTTTTTCACCAACATTGGAAACGGTTTAGCTGTAATGATGCTTGGTATTCATACACCGGTTTTTCCTTTGTTACAAAAGTGGGGCGCGATCCTTTTGGGTAATTTTCAAACCAGCTAATTTTGTGAAAAATTGAATAGCTAAACCTTTATTCAAATGAGGGTCTTTGTAAGGTTTGATCAGCAAAGGTTCCATAAACGTATGTGTGTTATCCGTCAACTCGCACATGGGTGTGGTTTGTATGGGTGTGAATGTTGTCAAAAATGCATCCATGGACACATTATGATGAAAGTAACACAAAAATTTAACTAAAAATATTTAAAATGAGTCCTCTTGATAATTATTACCCTGTTTGTAATTTCTATCTTTGGCCAGGGGTTGGCATGCATAAATCTCAGCTGAAGATTCACAAATACCCGTGGTCTTCTACGTATATTGATGGAGTCAAAGCGTATATTCGAGACTGCGTTCGCGAATGGCTGAGAAATCGTTCTCGTTACACCACTATCCAATACATCCACTAAATTTTTTTCACCTTTTCGAAACTTTTAGTAACATCTTGCCTGCATTAGAACGGTAAATCGTTCTCGTTACACCACTATCCAACACATCCACGAAAATGTTTTCACCTATTCGAAACTTTTAGTAACATCTTGCCTGCATTAGAACAGTTTGGTTTACGATTGGTGTATGTATCCAAATTGTTGTTTCAAAACGTTTGCTGGTGTATACAAAGAAAGAAAGAAATGTTTTATTTAACGACGCACTCAACACATTTTATTTACGGTTATATGGCGTCAGACATATGGTTAAGGACCACACAGATTTTGAGAGGAAACCAGCTGTTGCCACATAGGCTACTCTTTTACGACAGGCAGCAAGGGATCTTTTATTTGCGCTTCCCACAGGCAGGATAGCACAAACCATGGCCTTTGTTGAACCAGTTATGGATCACTGGTCGGTGCAAGTGGTTTACACCTACCCATTGAGCCTTGCGGAGCACTCACTCAGGGTTTGGAGTCGGTATCTGGATTAAAAACCCCATGCCTCGACTGGGATCCGAACCCAGTACCTACCAGCCTGTAGACCGATGGCCTGCCACGACGCCACCGAGGCCGGTGGTGGTGTATACAAACTAACAAACTAACAGTAACTGCTTAGTAGTTAATTTTTTACTTTCAAATAACTATATAACTATAACTATATATATAACTATAACTATATAGATAGATAGATACATACATACATACAAACACACAAACACGCACGCATACACGTACGCACGCACGCACACACACATATATATATATACATGCAATGTATTTATGGACACATACACGCACACACATTCATACACTGAAATTATGCACTTCTTTCTAAAATATATCTAACCGGGTGTTTTAAACTACATTCAGTATACACATAACTATTATGCTTATAAAATATATTGTATGTACATGGTTCTTGTATGTTTAAATTAAGTCAGTCCATGCAATTTATCCAGATGAACACATACATACAGCTCTATGTATAGGCTGCATCTTCCTTTTATCCCAACGGCAGTTCTACGTATACCATGTTTAGTGAGGCGAAACGATAAAGTCTTCTTTCTTTCACCCATTCTTAAAAGATTTTCCACCATGGGAAATTAACTCCTAAAGTCGACTAAATGGAAAGACAAACCCCGTGATTCAACATGCAAGTCAGCTTTTCAAACGAACATGGTGGCGGGTGACGTCTGCGTCTGGGCGAACGCACGCGCGCGCCTGGGGCTGCGGATTTGAAGTGCACGGGTCGGATGTCACGAGAGCCAAGGGGAAGCGGCGGGGAGTGCGACTATTGATTCAAGCCCCCCTTTTCTTGTGTGTAATTTAAAGCCGTGCGACAAATTACCAGCAAATCGCTCGTTTAAATGCGGAACTTAAATATTTGTTTGTCCACTCGATCTACGCCCAGCCAATTATATCTATCGTAAACCCGACCATGAAGGCAGTGAGCGAGAAATCATCATTATTTGTAGACGGTTCATCGCACTCCGGGAAATAACTAAATACTTGTTGTACAAACGGATGGACAGTATAACTGTTGTCATTGGGAAACCATTGATTTGATCAATTGCGGTTCACATTGTGCTTAACACAATCAAAAGCTAGTTTGCAACAAGTATTAATTACTTTTAAAAAAATATTACGGATTTATATTTTATATATTTAAAAATTATTTGTCTAATACAATTTGATTGGTTTGGTTTCACTTCCACAACTGCACAGTTTAGTGAAAGTTTATTTAAATGCCGCAATATCATTCCCTAAATTAGAAAGTAAAATAGAAATCACTGGATTTGCTCCATGTGAATATTTTAGCCCGCACACAAGAAGTGTAAATAGGCTGTTCAAATGTGTACTCAATTCCGTGTTGCATATCGCAATGCGCAGTAAAAATAAGTACCCCAAATGAGTACATTAATTTAACATAATTTAACCCCGTACTCAATTGTGCGTCAACCCATGGAATCGTCGCTGACACGCTTGAGCGACAAAATCGACCCAGAATGCAAAATAGTTTTGTCAGTGTTGGGTCTTTTTCATCGGCGACCAGCCAGTTTTGACAAATTATATTTTAACTGTTTTATTTTCACGACCAACTGAATACGAAATGCACACACATAACAAAATTCTTAATTTATAGACATCCAACCACGAATTAAAATATGAACATGAAGTGTTTTTCTTCCTCTTTAGTTAAAAAAAAACAAAAAAAAAAAAAAACCCAACAGTTTCGGTTTTGTTTGTTTTTGGGTTTTTTTTTAAATATTGATTAAGTCTATTTCAACTCGATACCCAAATAAAAAAACTTATACACCTTGATGTTTTAAAACATAATTAAGAGGATTATCACACAAAGAACCAAGTGTTAAACGTGCGTATGCCATTTTAATTACATGTTATTCTCTCGGATCAGATCGATCGACCAAGATAATATCTTATATTTCCCCGAAAGCTTGGAAAGAACATCTCGGCGGCCATATGTCAAACGAATTTGCAATTTCTGCGCAATCGCACTAATCTCGACCGAGGTTAAAGTTCGCAATATCTCGTGTGATGGTCTGTAATTAGTCGATTAGGTATCTCTATAAATATATCGCATTTCCGCCAATCGTAAACAAGTATTCTGTTGGGAAAACAGTATCCAGGGGGCGACACACTCTGGCCGGTCTGGAAACGTGAATTTAATGACTTCCGTGGAAGAGTTGCACGTGCATATTGTTTGAAGGGGTCTGTGCGTCACAAACGCTGTCCCTTACAAATTACCACGCCATATGATATAATATCTCGTTTTGAAGTATTACTATTAAGGAATACTGTTATACTTATTTATCAATTAGTTATTTCCCAATCGGAAGGAATCTGGAAAATGTTACTTGAATTATTGAAGGCCATTCTGAGGTCACAAAAGTTCGAATTTGCATACAACCATATAAAAATGAACGTAGGTGATTATGTAAAATACAGTAAAATTATTAAATATGTTTTTCTTGTTATTTTATTATTTTTATTAATTAATTAAAATATTGAAATAAAAGTACATATATGCATGCATATTTACATGCGCATACGCGCGCACACATACAATGGGATTGCACTGGAACGACTTTTGGTTGGCCTATTTTTAGATATGTAGAATATTTCTTTGAAAATTATTAAAATGTGGTTATTTTAAGAATTATTCTTTAGCTAGACTAAATGTTGTAGCCACTTGGTGAGCCCTGCATACATACATACATTCATACACACACACACACACACACACACACACACACACACACACACACACACATACATACATGCATGTGGTTGAGTTAAAGAACATCCTTTTTATGGATGATTCGATAGCTCAGAGCGCATCGTGGTTAGTCCACCAATCTGCAGGCGATTCGGTGCCACAGGTTCGAGTCCCAGCAACGGCACGGGACAATTTGTGAGGCCAGAAAGGATTTAATTATCCCCTGCGCCAGTGCGTTAATACTATGTATGTAACAGTCAACCTCGACATACATACAATATATAGATATTCGTACATCAATACATACATACATACATACATACATACATACATTAAATATTAAAAAATAATTTTAAAATGAATAAATATATGCACAGAAGAATAGCAGTGCTACTTTCTACATATCAAATAAACCAAAGTGATGTCTCTTCGGGCTCCTAACTGGACGTCCTGACACTATGGTGCAAATATATGTGATCACCACTTTTCTCCAGTCTTATAACCAGGGCATGATATTTGCCGTGACATGTCGACAATATAACCCTCAAAAGAACACCGAGGTCATCCAAATATTGCACACGCTCTGGTACGGTGTGAGCCAAAAACACACCTGGGCTGGGGACGGGGATGGGACTGAGGCTGGTGAGTATGGTTTTAGTTTAATCCCCTTCGTGCTAAGAAGCACAAACGGCTGTAATCAGATATCGCCACTGTTGCCTGTCTTTTGTCAGCTTCTCCAGCAGCTCCCAACTCAAACTTGTCTCTCGAATTTCCTTCTCTACTGTCCTCCATATTTCTTTCTGTCTTCCTCGTTTCCTTTTTCCAGGAGGGGTCCATCAGAGTGCCACTCTTGGTAGGGCTGTTTGAGGCATTCTGATGGCATGACCAATCCAGCGCCATCTTTCGCGCTTGATCTCCGATATGGTGAGTATGTTACCAGATCAACAAAAAAACGCACCGAATCGAATGTGATAAAACACAAGGCATCTGTTCTGGCGTAAACCATAGATCTTTCAGCAGACGGCATAGAACATGATCTAACATAATGTGACATCACCAGACTAACCAGACCCAGCTTTGGTGTGTGGTGGACCTTAGTTTTTCAATGTGTTGAAGTTCGGCTCTAGGACGATGCGGTCTATAAATCTTGGCTTAAACGTATATGTAATTGACTTGATGACTAAAGTAGATATTGGTCAACATTGAGCATCAAGTGCTGGGCATCTATGTAGCCGGTGCACGTATGAACCTATATGCCTTGATCTCACCAAAGAGAACCATATCCAGAAAACCAAAGAAGCTGTCAAGGTTGCTTGTAAGAAGAACCTTATGTGGATCCTTGCAGGCAAACATGGTCAGAGGGTCGGCGAATCCCAATGTAGATCAGATTTAACATCAACCAAATGCCAAGCTCAGAAGATACTGGGTATCTGCCCTTCTCAATGCACCAGCCACAAAAGTTAACCACAGTGTTTGAAATCTTCAAACAGAACTAATCAGGGAGAAAAATCATAGTAGTTATGGATCAATCGCTTTTTGTAAAAGCTACTGAAAAAAGTGAGCACATTTTAAACATTCTTCTAAGATGTTCGTCACTGGGGTCCATGCTTGTAAACACTGTAATCATGCTGTCAGGTACATAAATATGTCTAAGAAACCATTAGGAAATTAGTACTGTAAGGGGGATTTATAATGTGGATGAAGGACAATGTTTAAGGAAACAGTGATTTGATCATCATTCTTAGCATGGTCGCAGATTTGAACAGAAATTTAATAGTGTCTTGTAAAGTCCACTCTTATGTGAATTGATAACACTGTGGATATATTTAATACAACACCTAATTCACAAGAATGGAGAGTTATCCACATACTGGATGTCGTACATACACATGCTAGAGGATGTAATACTTTATTGGTGTGCTTTTCGTATTGGGAACTGGAATGTGCACCTTAATGCCATAAGAACTATAATCTCATGGTGGTTTGCCTGTGATAAGATCAACTATGCCAGGTACCTATATATAGCCCCAAACTTTGGCCTGAAGACGAATTTCCCAGAGATGAATCTTGATAAGAATTAAGCTTGAAACATGGGCCACTCCTCAGTGCCGATGTTGTTTTTGTTTTTCGTTTGGGGAAGGATACTTACTGATTGTAATATACGAATTGTATGAAATATATTCACTTATTTGGATTCCTCTATAAAATAACCACAAACGTGTAATTGTATATATTCCAAAACTGTTATTAACATTATAAAACTAAATGATACATAAACAATATCTGAAATTGAAATACTGCATTATTCAAAATTTAGGCACCGCAATGTATGTATTACCAATGCTAAAATTTTCCACTTCAACATTTTATTAAATGTTTTCTGAAATATTGTTTGACATTACCACATGTGTGACAAGTGTCATTGACAAGGACTCCTTAATGATAGCACTGTAGCACAAGTAACGATATTTTTTTTTTTTTTTTTTTTTACCGCGTGTTGGTAGTATTTTTAAAATGATTATTTGAGGGTAGGGTCAGGAAAAGGGTGATAATACTCAAAATATACCACTATTCCAATGCTATCACATATTTTCCAACACTAGATATGCATACCTTGCTAAAAAGTACTGTGAGCCTTATTCCCCAAATTGATACAGATAAACCCTATTGGCTCATGGACTATAAAAAGAAAGAAAGAAATGTTTTATTTAACGACGCACTCAACATATTTTATTTACGGTTATATGGTGTCAGACATATGGTTAAGGACCACATAGATTTTGAGAGGAAACCCGCTGTCGCCACTACATGGGCTACTCTTTCCGATTAGCACAAGGGATCTTTTATTTGCGCTTCCCACAGGCAGGATAGCACAAACCATGGCCTTTGTTGAACCAGTTATGGATCACTGGTCGGTGCTAGTGGTTTACACCTACCCATTGAGCCTTGCGGAGCACTCACTCGGGGTTTGGAGTCGGTATCTGGATTAAAAATCCCATGCCTCGACTGGGATCCGAACCCAATACCTACCAGCCTGTAGACCGGTGGACTAACCACGACGCCACAGAGGCCGCTCATGGACTATAACGTCCTGTTATCGGTGAGGCGACTTCAGAACCTGGATTTATTAAATATCGAATTAAAATGTTATTTTAGAAGTGTTATAGGATAAATAGAATTCGCTACTCGTGTTTTTTTAATATGTCAAATATCAACCTCATCTAGTTGATCTGTATTTGTCTCGACAGAGCCTCGATAAATATCAATTAGCATAGACTCGGTTGATATTTTCAATATTAAAAAACACTCTTGACGAATCCTCTATATATCAAACTTTATTCGTGTTCAGTAGGTTAGACCTATGGTGTTTTCGGTCTCCCATCACACTTTCTCCTCGCACCACCTCTTATATTTGCCTACTTCCACTAACACGTGCAAAAGCAAGAATTAAAGGGACATTCCTGAGTTTGCTGTAATTTTTAAGATGTTGTCGACTAACAGAGACTTTTTAACGATTGTAATTACATATCAAATATATTTTTCTGCATAAAATATTAGTGGCTGTATGTAAAACGTGTTTCTGATCGTTCTAATATTTGTACTAGGTTAAATTTCGTTTTATTTCCTAAAATATAGTTTTTTCAAGACAAAATCTAGTTTGGGCTTCTTAGAAATATTAAGTCAACCAGAAACAAACTGAATATACAGACACTGATATTCTAAACCAGAAAATATATTTAATATGTAAGTTTAATCGTAGAAATATTTTATTAGTCTTAAACATCTTACAATGGAGCAAACTCAGGAATGTCCCTTTAAGAGACTCAGCCCCCACCCTCTCCCCAATGTGGATGTTGCCAATATAAAACCCTGGTTACGCCAATGTTTAAGTATAATTATTTTAACTTAAAGGGGCGCGATTTAGCTCAGCCGGTTGAGTGCTCGCTTGAGGTGCTTGCCTCGCAGGATCGAACCACCTCGGTGGATGCATTCAGCTGATTGGGGTTTTTTCTCGTTCCAAACAGTGCACCACAATTGGTCAAATGCCGTGGTATGTGCTTTTCTGTGTTCTGGAAAGTGCATATAAAAGATCCCATGAACCTAATGGGAAAAACAGCGGGTTTCCTCTCTTAAGATTCTGTGTCAGTTACCAAATATTTGACATCCAATATCCGATGATTAATCAAAATGTGTCTTGTGTGTCCCCCACTTGAGGCTGTCTCTCCCCCTCCCCCCTCCCCGCTTCAGACATCGTTCCTACGTGCCTGATTATGGAACGTTCTTGATAGTTACTTTAGTCAAACTGCACGTTCTGTGCGTTTATAATGCGAACACAATTTGTAAACAACAAAAAACAACAACACTGTAGTCCTTTTGGGATTTTTGTTTTACTAACAATGTTAACAATGAGTAACAATTTATAATGCACAACACAAAGAAGGCTATATAACAAAACATCATAAGCAATAATGTAAAAAGCAAACAGCAAACTGCCATTAATTACATAATGGACAAGATAAAAAGTAATTTTAAAGCTGTCCTATCGTCTCGTCTCATAACTTTATTTACTAATGCAAAAATAAAAATAAAAATAAAAATAAAATAAATAATAAAAATTAAATACAAAAATTAAATAAACAAGTAAATAAATAAATGCTTGCAAAAATTAAATAAATAAAGTAAATGATTAATAAATAATAATAATAATAATAATAATAATAATAATAAAATAATAATATAAAAATAATAACAAATTTTTAATAAATAAATAAATAAATAAATTAGTTAATTAATTAATAAAAGGAAACACAAGATAGAAAGGAAACGAAACTCATCTGCTTAATTAAAGAGAATACCTTAGTTAGTATTCAATGTATTACAAGTGATTTACATGTGGTCATTATTATAATGGCCACCAACTTAAAACAGTTATTTAAAAGGCAAGGTCACACGGCATAACTTAACCTGCTAAAAAGGCGAAAAAAGATATTGCCTTAAGAATATACTGAACTTCACTGAAAACGCACTACCCAATTTCTATCGTATGAGTGAGATTGCTAAAAAAAACAACCTTCAAACCCACAATTATCTTAAGTATTGTATACAATTAAGAGTTATTTGTTGCCTACCAGAATACATCCAATTATACACAAAAGTTAAATATATTATTTTCTTCTTCTCATCACCTTGTTACAACTACAGATCTGACTATGTTTTTAATGAAGTTCAGTATACATGTGTGTATATAATAAATATATATAAACACACACACGTACATACATTTAAGTTGTTGCGAAAAAGTATTTCATTCAATCAGCTACAAGGTAGCCATAATCATGCTTCTTATCTATAATTTGGTATATACATATGAAATATACTCTTCAAAAAAGTAGGGGAACTCTAATAAGAATTTACAATTGCCAAAATTGTAAGGTATATTAGCTGTAGGGAATGGCTATATGATAATAGTGAATTAATTGGGCAAACATTACAACCGGTAGTTCAGTATTACAGTAGGTTTTATGACCACCAAAGATCTTGAAGGACGATTGGGGTCAGAAGTGAAATTTGAAAGCTGACGTTTTTTTTTATCCTAGTAAAGAACGTTCAGGTCTGTTTATTAACACACCGAAACACATGCCATAGTTAGCACATGCATCACGCAGTTGTCTCGTACACGTGCGTGGGGTGTCATTCTCGATTTTGACAATTTCCAGGAAGATCCATTAATCACTGTAGAACATTATTTCTGTCAATATTTTTCATTCTGTTGATCATACAGTTGTTATTGTTTTGTTTTTAGTCATTTTTATTGTTTGAATTTGCGATTTACTGATAAAAACAAAACGTCAACTTGCAAATTTCACTTCTGGCCCCAATCGTCCTTCAAGATCTTTGGTGGTCATAAAACCTACTGTAATACTGAACTACCTGTTGTAATGTTTGCCCAATTAATTCACTATTTTATCATCCATTAAAGCTTTTGTAGGAGATATGGCTGGCACCATAATTTGCGATATCTCCTGCGATATCTCTTATAATCTTGATTGGTCAAATTTTAATCACAAGACAATGTTTTGTTTCGTCGCTGTGTTTGTTTCAGCGTTAAACCTACCATTAGTGACGTCACGACACTGCCGTTCTACTAGTTAACGAGTCTACCGCTGACATTCAACCCACATTCTGACATTGTTTACAACTGTCGCAAGGGAAAAGAATGATAATGGATGATAAAAAGAATACCCCCTCGTGTCTTGTAATATCATAGTTTATCAGCACTCGTTGATAAAAGTATAAAATCCTCGGCTTTATACTTTTATCAACTCGTGCTGATAAATTATGATATCACAAGACACTCGGGGAGTATCCTCTATATATAACCATTCCCCACAGCTAATATACCTTACACTTTTGGGAATTGTAAATTCTTATTAAGAGTTCCCCAACTTTTATGAAGAGTATATATATACACATACATACATTTAATTTTTTGCGAAAAAGTATTTTATTCAATCAGCTACATGGTAGCCATAATCATGCTTCTTATCTATAATTTGGTATATACATATGAAATATATGGATAACATAACAACAGCAACAATAATACGATTAGTAACAAAAATAAAATATAAAAAGATATAATAACAATTAAGAAGTTTTGTGTGCAAGCATAAACTAACAAGTATATTGTTTGAATCAAACAAAACCAAAGACGACGAAAGCAAAAGACGATTATTTTACAAAGACTGCAAGAAAACCGATTTGAGTCAATTGTAAATTGTTCCGAAAGTCGCCAACATGCATCATAAAATTGAACACATTTTTAGTCAACAGAAAGTCATGTGGCAAAAAAGCAAAAAACCCAAAACAAATGTTTGTTTTTTTAATTACACAAACAGAAAAGTAAATATTTTTGTCGTTACTTCGAATGAGAACCCATTCTATTAGCATTTCTGACTTGCAGTTGGGCATGGTAACATTGGTTTCTATGACAGAAAGCATATGTGTAATACTTACCCTAGTGCTATAGTTATTATATGTTCAATATGCACTCATTACTCCAGTAGTCCTTTTCAATATGTTTAATTTACACACCATCTGTATAATATATACTCTCATCAACATTATAACTTAAGACGTTCTCAGTTATAACCAATTCTAGGCATTTAAAACATAAAGACATTACAAAGATACCATGTCAGATAGTCTGTTTCTTTATGCAGACCGGAAGCACCTAACCAATTACAAAATTCCATCGATTTCGACTAGGAACGTGTTTCTTTTGAAAATTACTATATAGACGTTCGACTGTCTTTTAAATATTCTAGCAAGAGCAGTGTAGTTCCTGCCATATTAAACACATGAAACGGTCACGATTTGTTTAAAACCTAAAGGCCCCAGACCACCATTTGTGGTGGTGTTACGTGTTGTAGCAGCTTAATGTAGTCCGGTTTAGGAAATAGTTCCTCATTTAAAAAAATACTACAAAATTCTGATATGCTTTTGAAATCTTTCTTTTATGATTACAAGTAGAATGACCTTTGTAGTATTTAAACATCCCATTGGCTTACAGTTATTTGTTATATGTAGTACTAACTGATAACAACTGAGCAAGTGGTATAACAGCAAGACTAGGCGGTCCTCTGACATGAGGGTTGCTAACTGAAATATTTCATGGTCGACCAATGTTGATTTGTTTTTACACGGTACTTGTTAGTTGAGAGCACACCCTAAAATTAGTAGTCCCGCGACCCTCTCGATAGTGTTATATTTTTCACAGACTATATTCCGACATAGAAATTGTATGGAATAATTAATGGTGGTATGGAACCTAAATATCAGATGTCACTATAACACACTGATTAACTAGCCCCTGTCAAGACAATGTCTTCTTCTGAGATACTATTTTAGTCAGATTTAAGCAAAGACGTACCCAGGAAACGTTTTGATTTTTAGTTTTTTTGGGGGGAGGGGGGAAAGGGTAGAAGGGCGCATATACCAAATCAATCCCACATTACTGACATTACACATTACAGTTTTGTTTATTTCTGATATACAGACATTAGGCGACGACTCCTGAGGTTTACAACTGGGAGTAACTGACAATCAGCAGTATATTGTAAGAGTAAAATAGTTTAATATGTTTAATGGGAACTGTATTAAACTTGCATCATTACCAACATTATTTATTAAGCAATTTTCTTACGAAATGTTAAGGACGAGCCCCATTAGAAGCCTTTCTAAATCAGGAACGGCGGAAGCAAGTAGACATTGGAGGGGGTGGGTGGGGCTGACTGAGATCGAAGGCGTAAAGGAAAGTTTCTAGGATGTTCGGGGGGTATACTCCTCCATAAAATGTTGATAACTAGATGTCCAGAAAAGCAATTTCCTGCATTCTACAAATAAAGTTAATCTTTGCCTTAAGATTTACTACCAATAATATTGGGGGGAGGGGGACTAGTGTACCCCCAGGGCCCCCCCCCCCCCCCCCCCGGTATACGAGTTCGGGCCAAAAAGATATAAATATTCGGGCAAAATGAGCTTGCTGAAACCTTTTCCATCATTCTACTCACTATATTAGTTTGTTATTGATGTGAAAATGCATAATTATTCGTTGAAATAATGTTAATGACTAAAATTTGTTGTCCAGATTCGTGTATTTTCAGTTAATTAGGGGGAAAAAATTAGCCTGCAACCCGCCCCCCACCCTCACCCCGTTACAAAAATTACTATTATATTTAAAACAGAAAGTAAAAAAAATATATATTTATATCTATAACAACAGTGCACCAATAGTGTGCCTCGTGACATCCCCATCAAATGGACGAATGAATGAACCCAGTCTATCCGTGACTAAATCTGCCGAAGCAAATATCCTACACCACGACGTCTCTGAAGCGATCTGCGACGGGCGGCGGGTGGCCAAGTTACTGCGGCCACCGAATCCCGGGATCGCCTCGACTACGATACGGCATAAACGTGCTAGTTGGCCAAGTATGGCTGATGTGGGTTTAAGAAAATGGGTCGAATTTTCTCCTCCGGTGGGTCACATTTTACTGAAAAAAGAACAATAAAATGTATGCATTTTAAAATGGAACGATTCCTACCATTTTTGTTTATGAGGCGTTATCATTACGCGATTAGTCGCACCGACCTGTCGCATGCGATCGAATCGTACCGTGTGAACACCTAATACACGTTCCGATTTTTGTACGGCCGACAAATCGCATGCGACAATTCGACTAATTGCACAGTGGGAACGCCGCTTAAAGCCAACAGATATTTGGTAAATATCTAAATGAGCAAAATAATCATAATGCTATATTTTAAGGATAATCTGGCGCACTGCAAAGACTAATGCGTTTTCGGCCCTAACTTCATCCAGCGAACGTTTCGCTAACGTTCGCGAACTATTTGATTGATACCAAGATATTTTTTTAACCATGTGGGTAATACATACCAAATACTTGTAACCGTTGGAACAAAGTGATACGTCCCACTAGAACGCCAAGTGCGACGTAACAGCGCACTACAATCTTACAGGAACGTCAACCAAACGAAATGAGTGATCTAAATTAAGATCGATTATTTATAATATGGTAATAAATAGGACATTAAACTCGCTACCATTTCGTATCATGTTTATGTCTCTCGTGAAATAATTTTCATTGTCACTCGCTAAAAACTCGTGACAACTGAAAATTATTTCTCTCGGGACATAAATATGATACGAAATGGAAGCTCGTTGAATATCCTATAACTATTACACGCTGCAAATAACGTAATATGGAACAGAGAGAAAAAGATATTTATGGATATTTTGAACTAACTGAATTTTTTTTTTATCGTGGATTTGGTATCGTACATGCAATTTGCACGTAAATGTAAATTTATGACTGTTATCCTATTGTTATAAAGTTAAAGTTGGTTTTGTTTAACGACAGCACTAGAAAACATTTATTTATCAATCATAGGCTATTGGATGTCAAACACTTCGCTATTATTTTGACATAGTCTTAGAGAGGAAACCTGTTACATTTTTCCATCAATAGTAAAGGATCTTTTATATGCACCATCCCACAGACAGTTTAGCGCATACCACGGCCTTTGATATACCAGTCGCGGTGCACTGACTGGAACGAGTAATAGCCCACAGGCGGGAATCGATACAAGACCGACCACGCATTAGGCCACCGATTTACCACTGGGCTACATCTCGCTCCACAGCACATGTTAATTAACTACTGCGGCAGTACATGTGTCAGCATAGTATTAATACAGATTCCAAAGTGTATTGTGTTTTGTTGTGTTTTCTAGTGAACTAAACGTGCTATATATATATACATATACTTCATATAAGATCGTATCTCTGATATACATAGAGCCGAGCCACTCGGGTATACACTGCCCGATACAGAGAGATCTAATAGATATACAGTTAGGAGAGATATTTGGATAATCGTGTTTTATTCAGTTACGGGTATTATAGGATCCCAGTGACAGGAGTAAAAATTGGGGCGCTCGTCCCGGATCTGAAACAGTGTTTCCGGTAACTGACGAAGTAAATTGTAGGCTTCACTGTTCTAAAAATATAAAGCTTAGCCGGTCATTCTAGAGGACATAGGTAAACTGTAGGTTATTGTCTTTATTGTCATAGGTACCAGTATTAATTCTGTATTACAGGTTACTGAATGAGTAGTTAAGGGTTAATTAAAAATTAACCAGTTAGGAATAGAGTTGTAATTCCTTTATTAATTAAGTTCCCCTGGAAGCGTTTCTCAATTATCACACATGTGCGTGTTGTATCACGGCGAAGTGATTAGAATGTTGTGTAAACTAGACACCTAGAGATTAACTAATTAAGTGATCAGTTCTGGGTTGTTATTGTTTGTTGTTGTTAATTAACTACTGCGGCAGTACATGTGTCAGCATAGTATTAATACAGATTCCAAAGTGTATTGTGTTTTGTTGTGTTTTCTAGTGAACTAACGTGCTATATATACATACACTTCATATAAGATCGTATCTCTGATATACCTAGAGCCGAGCCACTCGGGTATACACTGCCCGATACAGAGAGATCTAATAGATATACAGTTAGGAGAGATATTTGGATAATCGTGTTTTATTCAGTTACGGGTATTATAGGATCCCCGTGACAACTAGTCATGGGACTGGACCAACTTTCCATACTGACGTCATTTCTGCGTGTAATAGATATACCAAATATTTGTTAACGTACGACCGCTAACCCTAGACGTAAAGTTATAATGTTTGTGAAATTCACTTCTGGTAGTAAAAATGTGTGTCCATGACAACGTTCTTGAACCTTAGGAGGAAAATAAATAAAACAATTAATACAAATAACAGGCTTCGAAAGTGGGAGATAGGGAGCACTGTTTACCCAACTCTGGAGATTACATTATTGCCAGTGCATCACAACTGATATATCAAAGGCCATGGTTTTTACTATCCTGTATGTGGGATGGTGCATAAAAAAAAAAAATCCTTTGTTATTAATGGAAAAAATGTTGCGAATTAGACTATATATGTTTAAATTACCAAATATTTAACATCCAAAACCCGATGACTAATAAATCATTGTGCTCTAGTGGTGTCGTTAAATAAACTTTAAAACATTTTTTTACAAATACGTAAATTACTCTCTTTAAAACATAAAAGTGTCTTATTTAATTTTAAAGTTTGAGATTAAAAGTTAGGCCTACTTGGCTCGTGTGCTCGAGTGTTCGCTTGGCTTTGCGACGTTTCCGCGTCATGGTCGCTACTGTGGTCGAAGGGAGAGAACTCGAATATGCTGGAGACAACAGTATTCCTCTGCTCGTGGCTTCCCAGAGAGTAGTTCCTCATTTGTTTCTTCGTCAATGGCTCGTCCTTCTCGCCGATATCTGGAAATATTGGATAAAATAGCATAATTTTTTAGTGGCGGATCTAAGGGGGACCCACGGGACAGTTATATTTTTATTTCATTTTTTTTGCTTTTTGGTTCCGAGGAATCCCTTCGGGAACATTTGTGCCTTTCAGCTATATGCCATTGCCATACCATCCCCTCCCCGTAAATGGATTTTCTGGATCCGACAGTGTTTTTTTTTTTTTTTTTTTTTTAAAAAAAACATTTAATGGGTACAACGGGCGTTTAATATACAATGCTTTTGCGGAAAAGTATCGGGACACCCTAAGGGGACTCTAAGTTGGCAGTAATTTTTTTTTTTTTTTTTAACTATTAAATTTTATAACACCAAACATAGTGTGCCCCCCCCCCCCCCCCCCCCCCCCCCCCCCCCCAATAGTGGGTTCCCTCCAATCTAAAATCCTGGCTACGCCAGTGCTTTTGCCATCATCAAAACTAGCTTTGTTAGTCGGAAATATCTTACATTTGAAACAAACTCAGTACTGTTCCTTTAACAATAAAACATCTCTTTGTGCATTTGCAAGGCAAATTGCCCGGACTCTCAATTAAGTGCCACCCCACACTCCTTGGATAAGCATACCAAGACATTTCTCCAAGGCAGAGCCAGGCGATACTTCAGGTGTGTGGGGTTTTTTTTAATAAAACGTATATTATTATTGCACATGATAATTATTGTTATATACACCTGGAAAAAACAAACTTAAGCTCACCCAGAAATGTTCATGACTGTCGCGCGAATTGGTAAAATAATTTTGATATCTGAGATAAAATAACTTAATGACTCACTGACTTGTATCATCGATATTGTAGCATTTACACTGGCTGTCTCTTGCAGACACTAAAACATACTGAGTTAAAATACTTACATGCTATAGTGTGACGTCGTTTGACATTTTGTTTCTTATCTTTGGCACTGAAAACAATTATAAACATGTCAAATAGGAAAGATATTTTGCATGACAATCACACACAAAGGACACTGTGCACAGTGCAGTTTATTATTTGAAGACAAGGTAAGAAAAAAAAAGAGGAATGTTTGTATAACGATACTTAAGCCTATTATAGTTATATTGGCAGAGAGAGAGAGAGAGAGAGAGAGAGAGAGAGAGAGAGAGAGAGAGAGGGGGGGTTGAGAGAGAGCGAGCTACTGGTATAGAGGCAGAGAGAGAGAGAGAGAGAGAGAGAGAGAGAGAGAGAGAGAGAGAGAGAGAGAGAGAGAGCTACTGAGATAGAGAGACAGCGAGAGAGACAGAGATAGAGCGCGAGCGAGCGAGAGAGAGCTACTGAGAGAAAGGCAGAGAGAGAGAGAGAGAGAGAGAGAGAGAGAGAGAGAGAGAGAGAGAGAGAGAGAGAGAGAGAGAGCTACTGAGAGAGAAAGGCAGAGAGAGAGAGAGAGGGGAGAGAGAGAGATTGAGAGAGAGAGGGGGAGAGAGAGATTGAGAGAGAGCGAGCTACTGGTATAGAGGCAGAGAGAGAGAGAGAGAGAGAGAGAGAGAGAGAGAGAGAGAGAGAGAGAGAGAGCTACCGAGATCGAGGCAGAAACGCAGATAGGGAGAGAAAGAAAAACACACACACACACACACACACACACACACACCCTTCGTCTTTTTGTCTGTCTATCATTGAGACCACCACGACCACCTGTTACTGTTAGCACAAACAACATACTCGTTTAGGTCGAACACTCTGAAGGCTTTAGCGAACGGGTTATTGAGGATCTTCAGTTTGGTGATCATTTCATTTTGATAGGCGGTCACTGCGACAAACTTGGTTTCAGTGAGAGGGAACCAGACCCTGGTCGCTTGCCGCGCCTCCGAGTCCTCGGTGTGACGGACGATGGTGACACCAGTCATGTACTGGTGCATCGAGTTCAGCAAAATCTGCAACATACATTTCATTTTTCATTTTCAACTTATTTTCGTGCTTATGTCTAATTAAGGTTCAAGCACGCTGTCCTAGGTACACACAGATAGACACGCACACAATTCACACACACACACATACACACACAAACACCTCACACATACACATACACACACACACATCACACACACACAAACACAGACACACAGACACAGACACACACACACACACACACACACACACACACACACACACACACACCACACACACAAACACAGACACACACACACAACACACCCACACCCACCCACACACATACACACACAAACACCACACAGACACACATACACACGCACGCACACCACACACCCACACACACACACACACACACACACACACACACACACACACACACACACACACTCACCTCAGCTATCTGGGATGTCTTCCTGAACAGTGGGTTAGTTGTTAGTTGGTTATTGGTTAATGAGAGAGAAGAGGTTGCAGTAGTGGTCCTACACCTACCAATAGAGTCGTTAAAACTCGCTCTGGATGGGAGCCGGTACCGAGCTGCGAACTCTGCACCTACAAGCCTTATGCCTGATGGCTTAAACACGACACAAGGCCGGTGCAACATAAAAACACCGTCACGACTGGATAGAGGGATGGAGGGAGGGAGGGAGGGAGGGATTGGATGGCTGAATGCATTGGGTGGGTGGATGGATACATTGGATGGGTGGATGGGTAGATGAATGGATGGATGGATGGATAGGTGCTTGGATAGGTTAAATAGTTGATTGATTGACTGAATGTATGTACATACGTACGTACGTATGTATGTATACGTATGTATGTATACATATGTATGTATGTATGTACATGTATGTATGTATGTATGTATGTCGAGTTTAACTGTTACATACATAGATATCAATGCATTGGCGCAGGGAATAATTAAATCCTTTCTAGCCTCACACATTGTCCCATGCCGCTGCTGGGACTCGAACCTGTGGCACCGAATCGCCCGCAAATTGCAGACTATCCACGATTCGCTCTGAGTTATCCAGACATCCATGGGGCCTATAATCTACGCGATCGATCCCGCTTACGTGCATGGCACTGTGCACAGACCTGGCACTGGTTAGTATGTATTGATGTATGCATATCTATATATTGTATGTATGTCGAGGTTGACTGTATGTATGTATGTATTGATGTATGTATGTATGTATTGATGTATGTATGTATGTATGTATGTATGTATGTATGTATGTATATATATATATATATATATATATATATATATATATATATATGTTTTGTATACATGTGTAAATATGTGTGGTTGGGTCTCTCTCTCTCTCTCTCTCTCTCTCTCTCTCTCTCTCTCTCTCTCTCTCTCTGTGTGTGTTGGTATGTTTTTCTCTCTCTGTGTGTGTACGTGTGTCTTTGCGTGTCTTGTGTGTGTTTGTTTGTGTGTTTCTGTATGTATGTATATATGTGTGTGTGTGTGTGTGTGTGTGTGTGTTTTTCTGTATGTATATGTGTGTGTGTGCTTCTGTGTTCTGTATGTGTGTGTTTCTGTGTGTGTGCGTGTATGTGTGTGTGTTTGTGTGTGTGTGTGTGTATGTGTGTGTGTGTGTGTGTGTTTCTGGATGTGTGTATGTGTGTGTGTCTGTGTTTACCACAACTTACACTCCCCCACCCCCCCCCCCCCCCCCGACGACCACCACCACCACCACCAGCACCACCCCCTCTGTTGAATATCAATATATGTATGTCCTGGTAACCGACATACTGCGCTTACATTCGCGTCCGCAGAGTCTTTGTTATTCGTGAGCTTCATCTTGGCGAACGATATTTTGTTCTTCTCCCAGAACCTGCCCGTGCTGGGGGAGTCCGGGTGCTGATAGGCCAGACTGACAGGCTCCACTTCCGCCCGGCTGATGGGGATCCAGTTGTTGCTGATGAACTTAAATCGCCTGTCGCCTGCGGAGAACACGTCCAGAAATACGTCATACAGCAAGCCCTTGTCCAGACCTCGCACTGAGACAGTCACGTGGGGAAACATTCGTCTGCGGGCACAAAAAGAGGAAATTCACCAATGAAATAAATATGGGTCTTTCTTTGAAAAAGGTACCTTAAAATGTGACATAGGAGTCAATGTTAATCGGTATTTGTCGAGGCTTTGCCGAGACAAATACCGATTAACCAGACGAGGTTGATATTTTACATATTATAAAACACGAGTAGCGAATTCTATTTATCCTATAACACTTCTAAAATAACATTTTATTTTTATTTTTTTAGTAAATCACAGTACTAAAGTCGCCGCCATCGATAACATAACGTCATCACGATTAGCACAGATTAGTTTGACGTTACGCATTTTAAACAAATCTTTGAAAACGTTACGCTCAGGTACACGGGTCTTGTTGTCTTGTAAGCAAATGACCCATCACCTGCAACACATTACCTAGAGAACTTGCAAATTTGCATACCATTATTAACCGGGTTAATAAAGTAAATTATCACTTGGGTTTATAACATGGATATCATGGGTAAGTTATAGGATAAATTTAAATAACCCATTGGTTTGAAGTTACTTTCTATAATGTAGTACTCATAACAACTGTGCCACTTGTATAACAGCAACACCGGGCGGTATTCTGACATGAGGGTGACTGACTGAAATATTTCGTGATCGACATATGTTGATGTTTATACACGGTACTTGCCAGTTGAGAGCACTACCTCAAATTAGTAGTCACATGACCCTTTCGATAGTGTTGATTGTTTTTTGACAGAAGATATTCTGACATAGAAATTATATTTAACTGCATGGAGTAATTAATGGTGGTATGGAACCTTAAAGTAGACACCATTGGTTATATACCGAACCCTGATTTGGCTTACAGATTCAGTTAAAACCCGTTCATATGCATCACACAAAAATCTACATAAACATCTAATTTCAGATCTATTCTTTTTTTGCATTAGTGTTTGGGGAAATTTGATTCTTATATTTAATGATAAATAACATTAAAACAGTGGTCATTTCTAATGTCCAAATATAGATCTGCTACTTGCTAGTATGTGTATGTATTTTATATATTGACAGTATGTTCTTGTATATTACAAACGATTATGTATATGGGCCGATGGCCTACACACAGAAATTAATAAACTATATAAGGATCAGACCGGGCCTGATGCTTCTAGACTCGAGACTCTAATAGAGTCTGAGACACTAATGTCATGACAACACCATGCAAATTGTATGCGTGTGACGTCATTAGAGATTGAGTCTGGACTCTAAAGGTTTTATAAGCACGGGCCCTGATCAGATTTGGAGATCTAAGATGTGTTTCTACTCACCGTCCTACTCGATTTATGATCATCTCAGTGCCCAGATTGTTGAAGGAAGACCAGAGCAGCGTGTCATGGAAAGACAAGTGAACTCCGTTCGTCTCTCTTACAGCGGTGTCCCTGTCGACGACGTTCGTTAAGGGACTACTACTGATGCTGCTGCAGCTGATGTCACTAACGCTGGCTTTCGCCGGCATTTGCTGCGGCGGCGTCAGCAGCAAAGAGGTCCGAACGTTTTCGATCCTTGGACTTTTGTTAAGTACAGATTTGCCAACACGCTTAATGACGCTACTATCCGACAAGCGTCGCCTGCAGTCGCCGACGGCAGCTAGGGTGACGACTTTGAGGACGTTACGTTCAGCTCTCTTGGGCAAACGACTGCCATCGTGACAGTCTAGCGTGTTCAGCTCTCGTCTCATGATGGACAGATCTAGCGCTTCCTGTAAGTTGAAGTAACTTATTAATACATAATGTCGTGTACAGACGTTACAGCACTTGCCGTCGTCGTCGACAGTGATGTGGGTAAGCTTTCGGACGTAAGGCTAGTAGGTACTGGGTTCGCACCTCGCTACTGGCTCCCACTTAAAGCGAGTTTTAATGATACAGTGAACTTCATTAACTTCTTTCTCACCAACCACCAGTTAACTTACCGTAAACAACTAACGCCTTTCTACGAAGCGATCGTGGCGCTAAATCACCTTAAAGGGACATTCCTGAGTTTGCTGCAATTTTTAGGATGTTATTGACAGACAGAGACTTTTTAACTATTGTAATTACATATCAACTGCATAAAATATTAGTGGCTGTATATTAAACGTGTTTCTGGTCGTTCTACTATTTGTACAAGGTTAAATTTCATTTTATTTCTTGAATATTATTTTTTCGTACGTACGAAATATTTGAAGACACAATCCAGTTTGGGCTTCTTACAAATATTAAGTCGACCAGAAACACATTGAATATACAGACACCGATATTCTAAACAAGAAAATATATTTATATGTAAGTTTAATCGTATAAATATTTTATTAGTCAGAAACATCTTACAATGCAGCAATAAATGATAAGAAAAAACAAGTGTACAGAATATATGCATTTAAAAATAATTATAAGAAATAATCTCCTTTTACATGTTTCATCATATCTTCAGAAAGGAACTGCTAAATAACTGCTAAATATGACGTCATACATATTACGACGTTACTGCAGTAGAAGAGGATTGATAATTACTTAATTACGTCATGGTTGCTTTTATCTAACGAAGAGAATTAAGAAGTGGACAAAAGTTTCTAATAAAATACATTTCTTTTGTCTTTCTTTTCATTTCATCATTGGTAGCTATGTGATAAAATGGGAAAATGGTAAATGTAATATCTTTTTATGCCGCACGTGTATTTAAATGTGAACTCAAGGGTATGCATCTTGTTTCTGGTTATTTTATTTGTTGTTTGTGTACGCGTACTCTGGCTCTCAGCTGAGTGGCATGACCAATGTATTGTTCTTTGCATCCTTGACATGTAATTATATAAATAACGTTGTTAACCGAACAATCGATATCCCTGTGTACCCAAAATGAACCTTTTGGTATCCCAATGATTTTTATAGGATTTGTTGAGGTATTAACATATATGTGAATACATTTATTTTATAAAATTTTATGTTGAAAATCTGAAAATTTAGTTTTTTGGTCAAAATGTTGTAAAACAATATGGCAGAAAACAATATGGCGGCCATTTGTCATACAATTTATAAAACCGACATCCAAATTTAATGAAAGGCATTATTTGCTGCCATAAATGCAAGAAGGTATCGCACCATACCACACATATGAGTGCAACATATGTGTGCAATGATTCAAGATGGCCACCATATCATAAGTAATTATAACGAAGTCTGTATTACATCAAATATGATGCTAGGAGTCTTCCTAAAACTTTAACATAAACTGGAAGCCAAGTCCGATGGCATTCTTATGTTGTTCATGATCATCCATAAAAACCCATCCACTGTTGAAGATGATGGAAGGTATATGTAAGCGTGCTTTGTATGGTAATGACGTGAAACACAATGCTCATCCGCGAACACCACAGTTTGGACCTTTCAGTTTCCCAGGTGGAACATTTAGTACTTTGACTATGCTCAGGCGCGGATCCAGGATTTTTAAATAGGGGGGGCCCGAGGGCATGCTCCCCCGCGAAATTTTGAAATAAGTGCATTTTTGTGTAATTCCACTCTAGTGTATGCTATAGTTAAAAAAATGTAATAACTTGACGCCAAAAATAGGGGGGGGGGGGGGGCCCCTTGGGCCCCCCACTAAATCCGCACCTGATGCTCTCTACTGCCAGGTGATACACTTTACAAATTAACTGTCATTTTTTTTTTGAATCCATATGAAATAATAATATTGCATCTCGGAGACTGAAAAGCAAGCAAACTCAACATTATGTAGCTGGTACTAAGAGGTGTGTTTCCAATATTATGTTTATTGGAATGGTTTTCTAAAATATGTCCAATTGTTTCATCTATATTTGACATGTGAAAAAGCAAAACCCAACAGGACATCAGTGTCTTACTAATATGTACAACAATATTTAGTCAGGTAGTTTTGAACAGTGAACTGCATGAACTACTATTCTGGTATTGATTCCTCGTTGTTGATGTTTATTGTTCAACATTTAACTCAGTGTTACTACACTACATCTTCCTCAGTGAAAGCACTCACACACTGATACACCCATTTTGCATTCAAAGCAGTCTTTAAAAAAGGGTTTTTTAAAGAGGAAATTATTTATATTTAACATTGCTTTTTGTTCAGTATGAGATATTGGCATCCTTCTCACGGGTTTGTATATCTCTAATTAGTGCATTTAGTTTGGTTAACAGAGACTTGTAGCGATCAAATACAACATGTCAGCATATTTCTCAAACATTTTCTTCCTTTCGTGTTTTGGACTTTGAACCAATGCCTGTCCGTCAACAATCAAGACAGGCTTCCTGGGTAATTTCTTTGGTACATTTGGATCTTGGGCTTGCCCAGACAATGGGTATTGGTGTTGGTAGCAAGTCATTCTTTATGATCAGCAAAATATTAACTTCCTGGCTTTATATATAAATAGTTATACCTGAAATTATACCCGCATTGAATTTTGTGCTTTGGGCCTTCTGACCATAAAATTAGCACCTAAACATTTGCGAAGGATTCCATGTAAATGCACATCTGCATGATAAACAGTACACCATCGACTAGTCCATGTGATAATTTAAACAGATGTATGTGTAAAACCATGGTAACATTTACCAATATGAGTAGAACTACTGACCCCAGTGTTCAGCAATCACTGCTCTTTGTAAACATCAAAACCTTTTATCAAAAATGTGAAATCAGCATACTGGTTAATATTAAAGATCCTTGTGAACTTATCTTCTTGGACAACAGCAATAAGAACATATATCGTTGTCATACGAATATTTATATATTTAATCAGTATTTCTTTTCTATGAAAATCATTAATTGCAAAATGATTAAACGTGGGAGTACTCGAGAAGCTAGCTTATGATCTTTCATTTATTTCATCTATTGTTTTCCTGCCAATACCTCATCAGCAGCTACAGGGCCAAATATATCGGTCTGTCCATATTTCATATATACCGGAACCTGTCCTGTGATGTTAGTTAACTTTAGTGGATAGCGATGTGTGAACCTATACGTTTGATATGATACTTTCATAGCTCATATCATATCTTAAATTTGAGGTAAAGTGCATTAACGAGAGTACGGTAATGACCGTATGGGTATATTTAAAACTGTTCGGAGACATTCATACGGTAAATCTCTGAACGATAATGTTTAAGATACTGATTTTAGGGGCTGGAGGTTGAAAATTAGCCATATATCTTTAGGAATAATAATAATAGACCAATTGAATGTCAACAATGTTGGAGGCAAATCTTTATCATTTTATTGCCAGGTTTGGCTTGATTTCATAATTTTGCTGATCCAGTTTAGGACATTGAATATAAACCAGGCTTCAAAATCGGAAGAGATCGTAACTGCAGGGGGGGGGGGGGGGGGGGGGGGGGGGGGGGGGGGTGTGTGCGTGCGTCTCTCTCTCTCTCTCTCTCTCTCTCTCTCTCTCTCTCTCTCTCTCTCTCTCTCTCTCTCTCTCTCTGTGTGTGTGTGTGTGTGGTGTGTGGGTGTGTGGGTGTGGGTGTGTGTGTGTGTGTGTGTGATTGTTACATAATTATATATAAAATATGTACATGTGTATATATAATTGTATTAAAACATTTTCTAATAACATGAAGAATTATGAGCTAGGCCTGCAGTCTAGATTGCCGCATTTAGATGGTCTTTAAACGGGGGGTGGAGGGTGGGGGGTGGGCGTGGGCAACGCAGATCCTGGTCCCTCCAGGCCTATCTGTGAAATAAGATATCAATATTGTTTATCACTTACAAATCCAAAGTTATATTATTCAACTGATCCCCATTACATTGATATTACTCTAGCCCGCCTCGCTAAAATTTAGATCCGCGCTTGTACATGGTAGGTACAAACATAATAATTTAAAAAAAACCTAATGTTAACATGTGGATTTAGGCATAAATACATACATACATACATAGATATGTATGTATGTATGTATGTATGTATGTATGTATATATATATATATATATAAATACATTGTTTTAGCTATTAAAATACATTAAATAATATACAAATTCCTCTTAGAATTTCGTTTACACGGTCGCCTCTTATTTCGATGCCTGTAAACATTATACAATATTTATATATATTTGTATCTACAATGTTTGAAAACATAGATGTTTTATTTTTGTATTCTAAAATAGGTTTGCTTAATAAAATAAATAAATAATAAAAATTACATTACTGGAGGTCATAATATGAGCGTCTGCAAAATTATTATTGTGTCAAAAATACGTTGTATCAAAGTATAAAAGCGGGGGTTTTTTATTTCGTTATTTTGACTGCATAAGCATTATTTTTCAACACGGTTTTGGATTCAGCATATTTAAATTTGTTTAGAAAAATATGTTGAATACAATCCTGAAGAAATAATCGAACAAAAATAAATAAGAACATTGTATGTGACACTATTATATTGAAATGCAATATGTATGTACGTTCATCTATATATTTAAAATATGTTTATCTATTAATAGTCTCTCATGGATCCTGTAATGAATGGCTTGTGTACTTTTATACTGTATTTTAAATTGCATTTTCTTATTGTGTACATACGGTGAGACTTTAGAAAATATATGTCTGTCTGTCTGTCTGTCAATTTGTTTATTTTGAAAAATGGGTATTTGTTATTCCTGGTATTCACAAATATAAATTAACAGGCCCGTAGCATGGTGGACATTATTGGGGGGGGGGGGGAGGGAGACAATTAAGGGGTTCGGGGGCATGATTCAAAGGTCATTTGCCCGTTACTGTAACTCTCGCCGTTAATCTCGATCCGTTAGTCTCGCTACAACTTTTACATTCAGTCGAGATATAAAGGTTATCACCCCCACCCAAAAAAACAACCAACCCACAAAAAATTCTACAAATAGCCGTTGTCTTCTAAAACATATTGCCTATCGTCATGGGATACTAGATCGTGATAGTTCAATCAGCGTGTTTTAAAGATACACATATGCCACCATAGTCCACTCCTTGTTGATCAAGGAAATGCAAAGTTTCGGCAGTCTGCTTCGGGGGTGTGAACGTATAACATATTGGTTGCTACGAGACAGTTTTAAACCGTTTCCAAATACAACATGGTCAATTAAACAGATACACTATCTGACTTGGTTAGTCATTCGGGGGTTGCTATCGATCAACGCCATCGAACTACATACATGTACATATAATTATGTACGTTTTAAATTTATTTCACTGTATGTTTTTTATTTCCAATAACGATCCAACCAGTGCACCATGACTGGCATATCAAAGGCCATGGTATGTGCTATCCTGTCTGTAGGATGGTACATATAAAAGATCCCTCGCTGCTAATCGAAAGAGTAGCCCGTAAATTGACGACAGCGGGTTTCCTCACGCAATATCTGTGTGTTCCTTAACCATATTTCTGACGCCATATAGCCGTAAATAAAACGCCCTTCCTTCTCAATAACGAATAAAAAGTGTTATTCTTACTTTGGTTTTACGTTTCAAACTTTATAATACAGCAAATCATAAGAACTATGTCACTATTCAAGAGAGTTAACTCTTTGTCCGTTTTCCGTTTAGCCAAAAAGCAGTTTTTATGCATGATTTTCAATAATTTGTATAATATTGAAAAATCTTTTACTGGAAATGGAACCATAGTACGTAATGTCGTCTCTTGATACTCAACTACAACTTGGCAAAACATTTTTGTCTGGCTTTAACTTTACTTTATTCTAAAGTTAACCTTTAAGACCTACACAAATTTATCAAATCTGGATTGGGGGTTTTTGGTGTCAACTATTATTGTGTCAAACAATATTTTTTACGAAATACGCTTTTTGTGTCGACTATTAATGTGTAAAAGAATATTTTCACGAAATACGCTTTTTGTGTCAACTATTAATGTGTAAAAGAATATTTTTATGAAATATACCTTTTGTGTCAACTATTATTGTGTAAAAAGAATATTTTCACGAAACACGCTTTTTGTGTCAACTATTATTGAGTGAAACAATATTTTCACGAAATACGCTTTTTGTGTTACCTATTATTGTGTAAAAGAATATTTTTCAAGAAATACGTTTTGTTTTTGTTTGTTTTTTTTTTTTTTTTTTGGGGGTTGTTGTTTGTTGTGTTGTTGTGTTGTGTGTTGTTTTTGTTTTTGTGTTTTTTTTTGTGTTTTTTTTTTTTGGGGGGGGGGGGGGGGGCTCTTGGTCAGCTTATATTTTGTAAAAGAATATTTTCAAGAAACATGTTTTGTCAAATATTATTGTGTAAAAGAATATTTTCAGGAAATACACCTTTTTTGTCAACTTGTATTGTCAAACAATATTTTCGCAAAATACGCTTTCTGTGTCAACTTGTATTGTGTAAAATATTTTCAAGAAATACAGGGGTTTTTTATCAACTAATATTGTGTAAAACAATATTTTCACGAAATACGCTTTTTTTCATATTGTATTGTCAAACAATATTTTCAAAAAATACAGTTTTTGTATCAACTAGTATTGTGTAAAATAATATTTTCACGAAATATGGCCTACGAGGGGCGGGATTTAGCTCAGTCGGTTGAATGCTCGCTTGAGGTGCTTGCGTCGCAGGATCGAACATATAGCTATTTACCTAGTCACCATGTTTGACCAATATAAACAGTGATTACAGGACACATATTAGTATTTAGGTATAGGAACATGGCTACAAATAACGAGGAAATAAAACAAAAAAGGAATTGATCAATATATTGGTGCTTGCGTGCGTGCGTGCGCGTGTGTGTCATTATCGATTCTTCTACCGGCCTCGGTGGCGTCGTGGTAGGCCATCGGTCTACAGGCTGGTAGGTACTGGGTTCGGATCCCAGTCGAGGCATGGGATGTTTAATCCAGATACCGACTCCAAACCCTGAGTGAGTGCTACGCAAGGCTCAATGGGTAGGTGTAAACCACTTGCACCGACCAGTGATCCATAACTGGTTCAACAAAGGCCATGGTTTGTGCTATCCTGCCCTTGGGAAGCGCAAATAAAAGATCCCTTGCTGCTAATCGGAAGAGTAGCCCATGTAGTGGCGACAGCGGGTTTCCTCTCAAACTCTGTGTGGTTCTTAACCATATGTCTGACGCCATATAACCGTAAATAAAATGTGTTGAGTGCGTCGTTAAATAAAACATTTCTTTCTTTCTTTCTTTATTGATTCTTCTGTTAAATTAGTTAGATAGAAATTGTTATATTCTGAAGTGATTTAGAAAGGATCCCTTAGGGTTGGTAAAATGAACTATCATTAATGCTGATGCTACAGGAATACTTTTAAATGCCAATACTGTAGTATTATTTAGACATATTCTCTGAGTAACTATTCTCTGTGCCGGGGTGTCGTTAAACATTAAGTAATTAATTCGTTCGTTCATTCGCTCGTTCGCTCGTTCATTCATTAAAAAAATGGCTCTCACATCCCAATGGGGTTATAACGTTTCGGTAATTATAAGCAATATGGAGATGACGTCAAATCAACCCAAAATGATATGACACTATGTTCATATATAAAGAAAAACAAAACAAAACAATACAAAACAAAACAATACAAAAGAACACACCACCCCAAAAAACAACATAAAAACAATATAAAGACCAAACTAAAACAAGAGAGAGAGAGAGAGAGAGAGAGAGAGAGAGAGAGAGAGAGAGAGAGAGAGAGAGAGGGGGGGGGGGGGGGGAGGGAGAGAAGGGGCGGGGAGGTCCAGGGGGTTGCCCATCTACTCTGATCCACCTTCATACGCCAATTTGTTGAAACATTATTGGTTTTAACTATACATCTATTTTACACTGTTGCAAGAGTACAAAATATATTTCCAAATTATAAATTTGGTGAATAAAATATATCACTATACGTTATAAATACATAGTGGAGTGTCAATAAACAAAAATAATATAGCACACAATTTACAATATTTGTGTCATTTTTACCACCTTTTTTAATATATGATTACTTTAGTGTACAAGTAGCCTTAATTTAAAAGTTACCTCTTGATACTCGAACATGATCCAAACGAAAACGTGAGTCCAACTAAATCTGAGAATATTGACAGCGATGTGACAAAGCTGGCGATGGCAAGGACTGTCCGTAACATAATGACTGGCAGCGCAAAATGTCACACACTGCCACTCGGCTCGTGAAAATAGTCCCGTTAAATAAGCTGACAAGTTCACAGCCAATCAAAAGACTATCTTAAAAAAAAAAAGAAGCGTAAATGGCAGGTGAGGGCGGTCGTGTCTTGTCGTTAAAAATGGTTGATATGCCGTGTACCAGACCGTGTCAAGATAATTCGAGAAAAGATATTAGAACGATTATTATTATTATTATTATTATTATTATTATATTAAATTAACTTTGCTGTTACTGTTTTAATTCTGTTGTAGAGTATTACATAAATAAAAGTAATAGTGTACAACGCGATATATAAATCTGTCGCGCCGCACGCGTTCGGTTAGGATACGGCGATTAAAATCAATGATTTCTAAAATAATCGCTCGCGTCCAGTTAGGATAAAGCTTTAGCCTCGACACCTGTTGGATATTGGATAGAACTAGAACTAGAACTAACCTAGTGGGTTTATAGGGCCGTAGCTAGGATTTTTTGTTTGGGTGGGGAGTGGGGGGTGGGGGTGGGGGACTGAGTAGTTAATAGTCTAAAACTCCTTTATCGTTTAAGAAGATTATTTTCTTTAAGTTTCTATACTTTTTTCCGGATTTTTTGCCCTCTCCCCTCCCTCCAGCTAGCTACGGCCCTGGTTTACCAAGATCCACCCACGATAGATCTAAAGCCGGGCACATATCTTTAACATTCCGCCCTACGATATATGTCGTACCATAAAATCGGAATAAAACAGCCGATTTCACTATTATGATCAGCTTTTTGTCGGAGTAGAGGTTGTCGTACGATGGAATCGGCGTTGGGAGAACGTCTGACCTGATGAAATCGGTGTCGTTAAGACAGGTATACGGGCTCCCATTTTTGTAGTGGGAGGGGGGATGAGGAGGCTGGTTTTAGCCCGAATTAAATAAAAATGCTGCAATCCGGATAACAACATTTATTCATATTAGCCTTTTAACCAACCAGCTATATGTGTGTTTTTGGTTTTTTGTTATATATACATATATATATATATAGTACATTACGCTTTTAGTAATGGTATAAAAACGTATAGAGCTGAGTCAGATATTTCCTTGTCTCAAATCTTTTTTCCTAATGATGCAATTTCTTGTAAAACTCCAAACTGCAATATATCTGGTCATCTACATGGTATTTATAGTTTATATAATGAAATTGTTAATGCATTAAAATTGGTATCTCAACATTTGATTAAAGGTAATAGTGACAATCACAAAAATGTGCCTGGGTGGAATAACTACGTAAAAGATCTACATCTCATTGTTCGAGAGGCCTACTTGTTATGGCGAGACAATGGTAAACCTAGAACAGGACTTACATGTGAAAATATGAACAAAACACGTAGGCAGTTTAAATACGCTCTTAGAATGTGTCAAAATGAGAACGATAGAATGAAGGCAGATGCTATAGCACAAAATTTGACCGACATGAACTTTCGTGAATTTTGGAAAAATATTTCTACAGAAAATAATAAACGAACTCTATTGGCAACAACTGTGGATGGTGTGACCGGGGAAGAGAATATTGCAGGTTTGTTTAAAGAACATTATAAAGAACTTCTAAATTCTGTGACAGGTCAGCATCATCGAGCATATGTTGAAGAGTATATTGCTAATGATTCAAGTTATGTTGCTGAAATGAACGTAAATCCCAATGAGGTAATGGAGTTTGTTTTTAAACTTAGCAGTGGGAAATCAGCAGGGAATGACGGCCTCTCAGCGGAACACCTCCAATATGCGTCCAAGAGATTATTCGTTCTATTATCAGTTTGTTTCAGTGCCATGCTTGTACACGGGCATGTATCTAGTAGTATGACAGATGTTATTCTTGTTCCTATTGTGAAAAACAAAAAAACCGGAGACATAACAGATAAAGGCAATTACCGTCCAATTGCATTAGCAACTGTGATATCAAAAGTTATGGAACATGTACTGTTATCACGAACAGACCTGAGTACATCGGACTATCAGTTTGGTTTTAAAAGTGGGACATCCACCGATATGTGTTTATTTGCTTTTAAGGAAGTTATTAACTTTTACATTTCACAAGGTAGTCCTGTGTATGTTTGCTTTTTGGATGCGAAAAAAGCCTTTGACCGAGTAAATCACTGGACATTATATATGACACTTTTGAAAAAAGGCGTGCCTACTTTTGTAGTTCGCTTTCTCAAAGCATGGTATTTAACCCAATTGTTTAGTGTAAAATGGGGTGCATATATTTCCTGTAAGTTTAATGTAACAAATGGCGTCCGTCAAGGTGGGGTAATGTCACCCTTATTATTTAATATATATATATTGATGACCTTAACCTACAGTTGTCAAAATGTGCAGTTGGGTGTAATGTTGGTGGGATGTTTCTAAATAACTTCAGTTTTGCTGATGATATGTCACTTCTTTGCCCATCTATTTCTGCATTAAGAAAAATGTTAACGATTTGCGAGAAATTTGCAGAAGATTATGATATTATATATAATACAATGAAAACTGTTTGTATGTGTATTGAGCCAGAAACTCTGAAGTTGATCAATGTGCCTTCGATATATTTGTGTGGTGATGTACTGAAATTTGTTGACAACTATAAATATCTAGGTCATATTATATGCAAAACCATGAAAGACGATAAAGACATTAAAGGACAGTTTTTTAGCCCTTTGTGTACGTGCAAACATGTTGTTGCGGCGATTTGCAAAATGTTCAGAATCTGTTAAAACACAATTATTTGTGAGTTATTGTATTATTTGTACGCGGGTGCATTATGGGTGAAATTTAAGAAGGATACCATGAAGGATCTGAACATATGTTATAATAATGCATACCGATGGATGATAGGACAACGACGACCATACAGTGCCAGCAAGATGTTTGTCAGTCATCGAGTAAAAAGCTTTGGCGCTTTACTTCGCTCAACAGCATATTCGCTGAAGAGCAGAATCGAAACAACTTCAAACCACCTACTTGCCCACCTGCGGTGTACAACTGTGTACGTCAAATCTGTATGTGTAAATCGCTGGCACAAGCTGCTGTATATTATGTAATCAGTTTTGTATGTGATGTTTATATATGTTCTATGGATCTCTGATCTGAAATAAAAATCTATTATTATTATTATTAGTAGTAGTAGTAATGACTATTCGTACATTTAAAAAATAAACATTTCTTCTGGGAATAACAGAAAAGGAAGAAAGAAAGATTAAATTTCAAAATGGAGAATAGTACACATTTTATTATTAATCCATGGCTATGGGAATAATATTAAATGATATAATTTAACAGGAGGAAAAAGATGAGTGAATTTAATGTAATGTAATGTAACAGGGTTGGTGGTGGTGGTGGTGGATCTGTTGTATATAAGTCCATATAGTATTTATTATCGAACTGGTGTTTTGGTTTAACTGAATGTTTACTAACTGCGGTCGATAATACAGAATAGGCGACCTCCATCACCTATGTATCTCACAGTTATGGCGATGACTTCCTACAAGAATTAGATGGTGTATCATTGTCGTATATCGGGTCTGCAGTCATAGGCGTACGAGGCAGGGTGGCAGGGGCGGCCAACTGCCACCCCAGTGCTGGTGCAACACGTCAAATTCGAGAAAAAATGATGCAGATATTCGGGGAAAATGTGCTAACCTGAGACCTTTTTATCATTCTACTCTCAAAATTAGTTATTAGTAATCCATGTAAAAATGTGTACTGATTGGTTTGCAACACTATATAGCTGTTTGCTATAATGCTAACATGAATCGATGTTGTTATTCAGATTCGGGCATTTTCGTTTAATTCGGACAAAAGCCAGCCTGCCCCCGCTCCCACCCCCCTACCAAAAAATGAGAGCCCGTACACTTATGTCTATAGTTTGACACTAGACAGAGATACTGTCTCCATCCACGTTACTTTCTCACTCCAGCCAGTGCACCACGACTGGTACATCAAAGGCCGTGATATGTGCTATTCTGGGATGGTGCATATAAAAGATACCTTGCTGCTAATCGAAAAGAGTAGCCCATGAAGTGGCGACAGCGGGTTTCCTCCCTCAATATCTGTGTGGTCCTTAACCATATGTCCGACGCCATGTAACCGTAAATAAAAATGTGTGTGAGTGCGTCAAAAAATAAACCATTTCCTTCATTCCACGTTATTTTATGCGAGTGTTCATGGTTTCCGGCTGTACATACACATTAGAAAAGAGACGGACAACATTTCAGAGAGACAGCTGGGAGAAGAATCTTTATCAGACATCGATTAAGGCTGATACAGACTGTTGCTACCGATGTAATGCATATGCCGCTTGCTTATTGGACATATACACCATATACAATTATTTCATTGCGGCTAGCCGCATGCGTTTTATAAACGCACGCTTCGTACACATCCAGTCAAGACGCTCTTTATTTAAAATGTCTGACGCCATAATATAACCGTAAATAAAATGTGTTGAGTGCGTCGTTAAATAAAACATATCCTTCCTTCTCTTATTGAAACTATCTATATACGAGCCTTAATGTCCATTAATAATACTTCTTTGTTTCTTATAGAAGTTTCATGCATGCCACGAATGGTGTTTCCAAGATAGTTTAGGTAGTTAAAAACGCAGTTCGCCTACACATAATCACACCGATCTGTGACAAAGGTCAAATACACGCTTTGAACGCAAAATCAGGGCATGGGGAAGAATCTACACATTCAAACGCGCATCTATTATTGAACCTTTAATCTGGTAGGTACTGGTTTCGCATCCCGGGTGGTGTAAACTCCGTACCTCCCCCCACCTCTCTCTCTCTCTCTCTCTCTCTCTCTCTCTCTCTCTCTCTCTCTCTCTCTCTCTCTCTCTCTCTCACACCACTAACCACTAATCAAATCATCTGTCCTGGACACACAGACCAGATAGCTGAGGTGTGTGTGCCCAGGACAGCGTGCTTGAACCTTAATTGGATATAAGCACAACAATAAGTATGAATTCTAGAATTGCATTTTTTTGGACCATGTTATACCGCCTACCCCCTTTCCACCTCAAATATCATATCGTTTATCAGTTGATGTCCACCCCCTCACCAATCGCAATTCCCCCCCCCCCCCCCCCCCCCCCCCACCTTTTATATTTAATTGTCGTCCCATAACACGACTCTGAGACAGTGTGGTTGCCCACATCCAATGTTGGTGTCCCCCAATATGACATCCTGGATACGTCAATGCGGTATGCTCTTTTAAAAGCAGGAGCTCCATCTCTTTTAGCTCAAGCAAATTTTCCTTTATTTAATAAATTTTCCGGGAAGCATGCATCAACCTTCTCACCCCACCCTCTGTAAATTTCGCAGTCGCCGCTATCTTTAATATTATAGTACATACTGACAACAAAATGTAGTGAAATTTAACTCTTTTCAGCCTTGGAAGATATCATGTTATGTTATGTTATGCTATGTTTTATAGGGATTAACGTGCACATTCAGAGCAAGCTGTTTGAGCGCACGCCTGTCATAGGCACAGGTACCGGCCTCGGTCGGCTCCTCCGTCCAAGACAGGAAAGGGTAGGGTGGGTGGGAGAAGGGACCGCTTGTACTGACAGGTGCAAGAGAGCACCAGCAGCCCGACCGGGGTCGGTAACGGGAGGGGGGGGGGGGGGTGTTATGGAATTTGGAATGTCCCGTAGGATTAATGCCAAAGGGAACAAATGCGCAGTTTGAATGAAGAAAATTTGGTGCATTTTTAATCGGTCCACCAGATGCAAAAGGGGGTGCTATATATGTTTTGGAACTTAGTTTGCCAAATGTAGCTCGTTACTAGAACCAAGGAGGTGTTGAGAGATGTTTCCCTAGGTTGCCCACAGGGGCCCTTATAAGGGCCTGATCTGTTCAGATCGTGCGATGACAATCCAGGGGAGACTCAATAGCAACGTCCATGTGTCCGGGAGCTAAAGGTCGGTCTGCATTCGTTGTTATCCTTTCTAGCGCCCATCCTTCTTTTCTTGTGTCCGATGTAATCGTGCCTCATGCAAGTTGCCCAAGGAAAGTTTTATTTTATTTATTTGGGTTTGGTTTTTTGGGTTTGGTTTCTTTTGTCCAAACCCCCTCTTGTACTTGGAGCCGGTATTCTTTTGTCCGACTCCATTTAAGAATGTGCTGGGCCATTATTTGTTTATTTGTGGTTGGGTGCATTGTTATGATTAGCACTTCATGTTTTGCCTTTACCATAGTTAGACACCCAATAGCCGATGTATTTTTCGTGCTGGGGTGTCGTTAAACATTCATTCATTCATTCATTCATTCTGTTATCATTAGTCAGTGCAAAGTGCCTAGATACAAAGTGTTGCAGTTAAAGGTGAATGCTGCTTGTTTATTGACCTAATTAAAATGTTACGGTCGTACCTATTTCCCTAAGTCCCTAATCGTAAGTTCATCTTACCCAAAAGAGAAAAAGCCCCCCACCCCACTTTCTCTTGAGTTTAAAGAAATTCAAGGAGAGGGGAAGAATTGTACTAATCTAGCTAGCTATTGAAAGCTATTATTCGTTTTATAGTGCGGGACGTAGCCCAGTGGTAAGGCGTTCGCTTGATGCGCGGCCGGTCTAGGGTCGATTTCCTCTCTAAGACTATATGTCAAAATTACTAAATGTTTGTCATCCAATAGCCGATGATTAATCAATCAGTGTGCTCTAGTAGGGACGGGACGTAGCCCAGTGGTAAAGGGTTTGCTTGGTGCGCGGTCGGTCTAAGATCGACCCCCGTCGGTGGACCCATTGGACTATTTCTCATTCTAGCCATTCTCCAGAACTGGTGTAACAAAGGCCGTGGTATATACTATACTGTCTGTGGGATGGTGCATATAAAAGATCCCTTGATGCTAATCAAAAAGAATAGTCCATGAAGTGGCGACAGCGGGTTTCCTCTCTTAATATCTCTGTGGTCCTTAACCATATGTCTGACGCCATATAACCGTAAATAAAATGTATCGAGTGTGTCGTTAAATAAAACATTTCCTTCCAATGTGCTCTAGTGGTGTGGTTAAACAAAACCAAATCCCCAGGCCGAAGACAAATTGTTTTTCACTTTTAATAATAAAAACGGTGTAACCAGTTAGCATGATATTATTCGTGTTAGAGTAGTGAGCAATGCTCTGTTCATCCGTAAACAACACAGAACTAGTTGGTTTATTCATATTATCTGCTAACAAAAAACAACAAAATCAAACAATGACCGTAACAACCTCATCCCATTGTGCGGTCAGTTATTAAACATATCTTTTATGCGAGTATGTAGATCCCAACCGTAGCAGCATATGAGTGGATACCAAATTCTCACTTTCGCCTTGATTGATATTTCGAATAAGCGTCAACATTTAGGTCCCTAACAGGAGGGGGTTCAGGAAAAAGAGAGTTGTCTCTCTCCTACTGCGAAAAATACAAAAATTCCATTTTAATTTAGAATTGCTCTTTTTTTCCTATTTATGGAGCACAAACTACTACGTTCTACTCCCTTCCCTCTTTTTTATTGTCGAAGTGACGCACCACTTATTTTAAGCCAAGTATTGCCCTGACATTTAAGCTGTGAATATTACTGTACGGAGTTGTTGGCCAAAGGTAATGTGCGTCAGTAATGGGCTGAATGTGCTAACCAGAGACTCAATGTGTGAACACCTACTTCCTCACCAATTTTGCAGCCATCTTTTGAAAGGTTTTCTGTCACCAGGTTCACAGTTTTTGATCTCCATTGTTCACCCGTTATCACCAGAGATAGGCGTCAACTCATTACGAAAAGGATGAGACTGCCATTGCGAGTGAAGTGAATACTTGCGCGTGAAGTGAATAAATGAGCGATGCTATTTCAATTTCTTATGGTCCATCGTGTAATAACACAGGCGTATGTAGCTGGGGTGTCAAGGGGGACATGTGCACAGTGTCCCCCCCCCCCCCCTCACACACACACACTTTGTAGCAGCAGCTATGGTTTTTATTTAATTACATTGCGAATTATCCTGAGGGTATACGATATGTTTCATGTGAATTACGATAGCCTTATTTAGACGAGTAGAACTAATTTTAATCAGATTGCTAACAACACTGCGTAGTCTCCAATGTCCAGGTAACATTTCGTCTGTAAATAATAATTTAAATATTGACCAATCACACTTCGCCTTTTATAACGTTATTTGGGAGCATACAAATTCTAAAAATATCGGGCGAGTCTATTTTAGTGGCCGCAGTACAGCGAACCATACCAATACGTACGGGATGGGTTATCAGTTTTCAATTTTACATTACACATTATTTATTTATTTATAAAAAAAAAAACTAAATCAGTCTTCAGTTTTACATTAGAAATTATTTATTTTATAAAATAAAACATGTTTTAAGGCATTCGTAATTCACACGAAACATGTCGTATACCTCAGGATAATTCGGAATGTTTTCAAATTATTTTTAAATCACTGGCATGATTCTGCAAGTAAGGTTTTGATTGGTGGGCATGAGCTCCAACTGGCTGCTGTTAGATCCACATGTAATAGTGGAGCTAATTTTAATTAGATTGATCTGATTGTTTTGTTGTTTTTAAAAATTCATTTAAACAATTGTACCTTTAAGTTTAACTTCGCGTTCGATTCATATTTTATTTCTTGAGAGATGGCTTGGTCATGTATGTTTTCACATCAGTATTATTAAATAACTATTAAATTAATAATTAAATAAAGGTAATTTGTATTCATATTTTCTTTAAAAAAGAAAGAAAGAAAGAAAGAAATGTTTTTATTTAACGACGCACTCAACACATTTTATTTACGGTTATATGGCGTCAGACATACATGTATGGTTAAGGACCACACAGATTTTGAGAGGAAACCCGCTGTCGCCACTACATGGGCTACTCTTTCCGATTAGCAGCAAGGGATCTTTTATTTGCGCTTCCTACAGGCAGGACAGCACAAACCATGGCCTTTGTTGAACCAGTTATGGATCACTGGTCGGTGCAAGTGGTTTACACCTACCCATTGAGCCTTGCGGAACACTCACTCAGGGTTTGGAGTCGGTATCGGGATTAAAAAACCCATGCCTCGACTGGGATCCGAACCCTGTACCTACCAGCCTGTAGACCGATGGCCTAACCACGACGCCACCGAGGCCGGTTTTTCTTTAAAAAGTCCAAAGTCAAGTAAATTTTATTAACCGGCAAAAATATATCATGGCGTTAAGCGAAAGATGTTAAAAAAGTGAAATATTACGATTTATATGTCAACTCGAAATGTGTGAAACCCATATTTTAAATATGAATTTGACATATCAATCGTTGACATCAAAATCGTATTCGAACACACACCCCTCCCCCTCCCATGGAAATGCCTGTATTTATTACTGAAACGTCTATTAAGTGTGACACGTGACGTCACACTTTGAATTTAGATTGCATTCTTTCATTGACAAATTGTATTTTGTTTAATGATACCACTAGAGAACACAGACGCACGCACACGCACACACACACACACACACACACACACACACTAAATGCAATAAAATGTTTCAAACAAACCAACAAATTGCATTTCAGGTCTAAATATTTCGATATATTCCTCGAACGTATGCCTCCAAGCTCCTCCATAATTAACGTAAATGCTTTACAAAGTTCAATTAAACTTTTTAAATACACTAAACTAAAATTATTATTAATATACATGTATATTATATTTGCGATTGTAATTTGTAAGGAATTATGTCATTGTATCGTACAGTACAGTACAGTACAGTTAAATGAAAATTATTTCATTTGTAATTTGATCCAACAATTTGTTACATGACCGTAGCGTTTATACTCGTATCTACAGCATAATATATGTAAAAGTTGTTTTGTTTAACAACACCACTAGAGCACATTGATTTATTAATCATCGGCTATTGGATGTTAAAAATTTGGTAATTTTGACATAGTTTCAGACAGGAAACCTGCTACATTTTTTCATTAGTAGCAAGGGATCTTGTATATGCACCATCCCACAGATAGTATAGCATACAGCATGATATGTACATGCAGTACACATTGTGTATACTCGCAGAAACAAGTTGCTGTGCATCATTAAAATCTCAGTGATACTTATAGTTTATATAAGTCAAAACTCTTTGTTCGCCATGCATTTATGATTTATCTATGAAAGATACAATGGTGCAGTCTGGTCTTTAAAACCTAAAGTGTGGTCTATTCCATGCTTGGTGCATCGTCGGTGACGTTATAACAGAACAACGTATTGCTGAACAATCGTGGTAGTAATATGTGTTCACGTAACCGGTTGCGTGCAGTCTTATTTCAGAGATGTTTCGAGATGTCAGGCTTGTCGTTTCCAAATGATTCCGTAGGTGTTCTAGTCTGATATAGACGATTTACAAACGTGACGTCACACTTAAAGGGACATTTCTCAGTTTATGGCAGTTTAAGATGTTATCGACTAATAAAATATTTCTACGATTAAACTTACATATTAAATATATTTTCTTGTTTAGAATATTAGTGGCTGTATATTAAAAGTGTTTTTGATCGTTCTAATATTTGTACTGGGTTAAATTTCATTTTATTTCCTAAAATCCAGTTTGGGCTTCTTACAAATATTAAGACTACCAGAATAATATTGAATATACAGACACTGATATTCTGAACAAGAAAATATATTTAATATGTAAGTTTAATCGTAGAAATATTTTATTAGTTGGAAACTTACAATGCAGCAAATTCAGGAATGTCCCTTTAATCTCCCTAAATATAGAAGATAATTATTTAGTGTACTGGTGTTTTGATAATCGCACTGTAACAAGTGTTGTCCTATAACTGCGTGCTAAATGGAAATCTATAACAATACAGTCAGCCAAATATACTATAACCTAAAATTAAGTTATATTTAATTTTGTTATCGTCTTGCAATTCTGTGTGCAAAGGCAACATAGATTGCAGACCACTCTTCTAAAATATACGCATTATCTGCATTTTATTTTTGGTGAACCATGTAAATTTGTGCCCAAATTTTAAATTAGTGTACATTTGTTTGGTTGAATTAAACTTTATTAGTAGACTAAATGCATTGCAAATTTCTGTCTGTTGCATTTTTCCTCCTACTGTGGGGACAATCCCTGATTACAATCAGAGGCTGTGCCCACAGTAAGCGTGTTTGAACCCTCGGGATATAAGCACGTTAATACTTACCAAACAAACAATTTAGTACTGCATACGCCTTCAGTTTTGTGATCTTCAGCGTGTAGCTATATGTTTAATCATTGCAGCATCCATGTTCGAAAGTAAATCTATAACAAGTTATTAATTAGCATCATTATCACATACTTGTGATGAGGCACTGCAAATGTATTTCGTTTGAAATTATTCAAGATCTACGAGATTGACCGGGAAGATGCAGTCTTCTTCCTAATTCACTCCATGTGTGTTCTACAGGGAAAATATCGGTTGGACATACAACAAGTCCATTCTGTTTATAACGTAACTGCTTCAAAATATCCCAAATACTGGGTGGAATAGGAGTGGATATTATTTGTTTTCATCTGATTCAAAACATGAATGACCGAGCATGTTAGTAAACCAACAATGATACTCATATATGTTTCATCCAGAAAAAAGTAGGCATCACAAATGCTGGCATGAGTAGTATAGATCTATATATCTATTGCACTTCAACAACAAAACAATTAACGGTTATAGAAAGGATCCTTTGATGGCAGTGTCTATGACTGATGTTGGAAGATATACACATATATGGGGTTTTTTTCTGGTTGCACAAGGGGTCAAGTGTCGCTGTCTGGTCTTTAGACAATAGACCACAACAGGAAAATATACCGAAGAAAACAATTTGTACACAAATAATCTCGATTTGCATTTGAAGAACCCATACTGAGGAAGGCTGCTTGGACAATCGTGAATCACTTGTTTTGAAAACGAAAGGCCAACATGGATCTGATGCCATCGTGCATTGTCACTGGGTTACGTTCGGAGATTCATGATTGTACACCACGCCATCAAATGGCCCTCGTTTGACAGATAATTGTGTATCTGGCCTCTCGGTAACGCAGTAAGGTAAACTGCTGACAGTGTTGCTGTTCACCTTTCCAAAAACTTGATTACTGTTTAGATAAACATGGTGACAATAATTTCTACAGTACTGAATGGCACAACATAAAAAAACTGTCAATGGTTTCTTTAAAACCTTTCTCAGCGCTCGCACTCTCGCGCTTGCTAATATGCAATAGTATTAGGGTTAATACTCCCAACACATTCTAGAATGGGAAAGACAAAAGACGAACGGTTTATAAAGATCCGAAAAGCAATGGTCTTGTAAGCAGTTTCCCTGTGCGACAGCTGGAACCATCAGTACAGCGAGTATTGTAATCTGTTATCAAATATGTGTACCCAAAGGCCCAAAAGGTAGCGGGTCCACAGTGTTACACTGACCACTGACACTTGATACTAGTAATATTGCTCTAGACACGCCATTATCAACCACCAATAATAAGATTTACTGTAATAGGCACTGGTGTAGCCAGGGAGGACGAAAGGGGATGGGATATTGCTCCCCCAAATCACCACTATAGTCGCAATAAGATACATACATGTAGATCTATACTACTCATGCTCCCTTGGTAACGCGTTCGAGGACATCTTCCCGAGCAAATTAGACATGTAGATGTCTGTATTTTGGAATACTCATGTAAATGTCTGAATTTTGAAATACACATGTAGGTGTTTGAATTTTGAAATACACATGTAGATATCTGAATTTGAAATACACATGTAGATATCTGACTTTGAAATACTCATGTAAATGTCTGAATTTTGGAATACACCTGTAGATGTCTGAATTTTAAAATACACATGTAGATATCTGAATATTAAATACTCATGTAAATGTTTGAATTTTGGAATACACATGTAGATGTCTGAATTTTGAAATACTCATGTAAATGTCTGAATTTTGGAATACACATGTAGATGTCTGAATTTTGAAATACACATGTAGGTATCTGAATTTTGGAATATACATGTAGATGTCTGAATTTTGAAATACTCATGTAAATGTCTGAATTTTGGAATACACATGTAGGTGTTTGAATTTTGGAATACACATGTAGATGTCTGAATTTTGGACATGCAGAATGAATGAATGAATGAGTGAATGAATGAATGAATGAATGATTGATTAACAATACCCCGGCATATTGGGTATCAAACTATGGTAAATGCAAACAGTGAGTGGTTAACATCATCAAGATAAACATTCAAAAATAGAATAGAATAGAATATTATATTATAGAATATTATATTGTAGAACAGAATAGAATAGAATAGAATAGAATAGAATAGAATAGAATAGCATAGAATAGATGTTTAAAGACACCCCAGCACGAAAAATACATCGGCTATTGGGTGTCAAACTATGGTAAATACAAAAAATTCAGGAGTTAAATAAAAACACAGAGTAAAATAACTGTGCATAAAATACAAATATCACAGAGAGACACAATTAAAATTTTGAATAAAAGTCAGTATCTTGAAGAAATTGTAATGCAATTTCTAGATGGAATCGAAATGATTCCATCACATTTCTTTGGCCAAATATATATTTTCTACTTTCTTTCAGATGCGTACACTCCACCAAAATGTGGCGTACCGTCAGAGTACACTGACAGTGATATACAGTCTGCAATGACAACACAACATGGCCGGTTACATCAGACTGCAAGATGCAGCTACTTTATATAATAATCTCACTGACTGGGTTTTTTAGAAGTAGTCAGTTATGTCAGTTGGCCATTTAAGGCCAGGTCAAATGCCATAGTTATAGCATACAATCGTTACATACATTACATTTCCTTCCTTTAAGATTAATTGACAGCAAACCAATTATTTTAAATATTATAGTGAACTCGGCATCCAATATTTTAATGTCAAAATGTATTTGACCATACCCAAGAATGTTCAGTCTTTCACGGCGTCATGTTAATAGTGATACAATTTGCTGATAAAACAGTTTTTCAAATAATATTCCCTGAAATAATATTCTCTGAATTCATGTTCTTTAAAATCAAAATGTCATCAGTCGTAAAACCTTGATCAGTCACTATGTAGTTAATGCACATATGCAATATCATGATTTCACACAAATAACACAATACAATACCGCGGATTTCGACAATACACACACATTGAATCATCACACATCAGTATACATATCCATGTAGATGTCTGAATTTGAAAATACACATGCAGATGTCTAAATTTTGCAATATACACGTAAATTTCAGAATTTTGGAATACACATGTAAATGTCTGAATTTTTTAATACACATGTAGATGTCTGAATGTTTTAATATATATATATGTAGATATCTGAATTTTTAAATATGCATGTAGATGTCTGAATTTTGAAATATATATGTAGATGTCGTAATTTCGGCATGCACACGTAGATGTCTCAATTTTGAAATATATATGTAGATGACTGAATTTTGGAACAGATGTAGATGTTTGAATTTTGGAATATAGATGTAAACTTCTGAATTTTGAAATATACATGTAGATAATCTGAATTTTGAAATATATCTGTAGATGTCTTAATTTTGGAATACACATGCAGATGTCTCAATTTTGCAATACACATGTAGATGTATGTCCACATTTTGTACTATATATGTAAATTTCTGAATTTTGACATATACATGTAGATGTCTCAATTTTTAAAAAAGAACATGTAGATTTCTGAATTTTGGAATATACATGTAGATGTCTCAAATATACATGTAGATGTCTGAATTTTTTAACATACATATATATGTCTGAATTTTGGAATACACATATAGATGTCTGAATTTTGGAATACACGCAGATGTCTGAATTTTTTCAACATAGATGAAGATGTCTCAATTTTGGAATATAGATGAAGACGTCTGAATTTCTGAATTTTAAAACAATCATATAGATTTCTGAATTTTGGGATACACATGCAGATGTCTGAATTTTGGAACAGACATGTAGATGTCTGAATTTTAAAATATACATGTAGATGTCTACATTTTGGAATATATATATGTAAATTTCTGAATTTTGAAATAAATGTAGATGTGTCAATTTTGAAATATATCTGTAGATGTCTGAATTTTGAAATATACATGTAGACTTCTAAATTTTGGAATATACATGTAGACGTCTGAAATTTGAAATATACATGTAGACGTCTGAAATTTGAAATATACATGTAGATGTCTGAATTGTTTAGCATATATGTATATGTCTGAATTTTGGAATACACATGTAGATGTCTGAATTTTGAAATGTACATGTAGATGTCTGAATTTTGGAATATAGATGTAGATGTCTGAATTTTGGACTATAGATGTAGATGTCTGAATTTTGGATACACAAATAGATGTCTGAATTTTAAAATACACATGTAGGTGTCTGAATTTTGGAATACACATGCAGATGTGTGAAATGCAGATGCCCCTTCATGAAGTAAAATGAGAAATGCAGGTACTTAAGTTAAACATGGAAAATGCAATATTTGGTTATCTTTTTTTTTCCACGAGAGCATAACACGACCCTATTTATAAACTTCGCTCGCCACAGTCGAGACCCTAGCACACATATCTGATAGGTTTACACAGGCCTTTGGGTGTCACGGCGTTTTCGGTACCGTGTCGGTAAAAGCACGAAACCGAAATATATATATATATATATATATCGCAGAGAATAGATGAGTGGCCGTTAGGTATCATTTATATCACAACGAGTAGTTTTAAAATGTATCTAACGAGCGAAAGCGAGTTTAATACGTTTTTAAACGAGTTGTGATACATATGGTATCTAACGGACACGAATGTATTATTCTATTTCTTACATATCCTCAAAAACCAGGTTTTAAGCAAATGTTAACATCTTTTTCAACTAAAAGGTATTTACAGGCGTTGCACTTGTAGCTAACTTGCGTCACAGACACATGATTGTCAGGTTAACTATACGTCACAGTGTAACCTATTCCACCGTGTTGTTTTTAATTGGCTGCATGGCACTGGTGACTTGGTCATCACCTAGGAGCAGCCAGTCGTATATCTTGAAATTGTTAACACACGTGTGACGGGACATGTTCTTATCTTTTCGCCTGTGGCGATGCTATTGTTTTAGAGGGTTGTGTGCAGCTTGGTTACGTAATACCCCCGCGCGACGGTGGTAGTCTTGTGTCCCAATATGCACTTAGACCAGGTGGGCACTTGGTTACGTAATACCTCTGCGCGACCGTACCCCCTAATACACACCCAGATCAGGTGTGAAGGCCATGTGGAGAGTGGTTACGTAATAACTCCGCGCGACCATGGTATCTCTAGCGAACTAGGCGACGACCAGTCTAGGCTTCTAAAAAAATATACCGTCTCTGGGAGTTGTGGCAATATCACATGATAGGTGAGGTACCGCGTTGTGCCCCCAGGCGATATTCGCTGTCTCCAAGATTTTTGAATAAATAGATAGGATTTTAGATATATCGGGGAGAAACATTGGAAGTATCCAGGGGAAAGGACGTTGTCCACTGAACGATCTATATAAGTTCAGTCCAGACGTGGTAAATATATTTGTCTACTCTGTTGTATAACCTTGATGTGATTGATGTGACTTTAAATATTTTAATACTGTATTATACCAATATTCTTTAGACAGTGTTTCCGGTAAACTGACGAAGTAAATTGTAGGCTTCACTGTTCTAATATTTTTAAACGAGTATTTGGTAATATAAAGCTTAGCCGGTCATCCTAGAGGACTTAGGTAAACTGTAGGTTATTGTCTTTATTGTGATATGTACCAGTATTAATTCTGTATTACAAGGTTACTGTATGAGTAGGTAAGGGTTAATTAAAAGTTAACCAGTTAGGAATAGAGTTGTAATTCCTTTATTAATTAAGTTGCCCTGGCAGCGTTTCTCAATTATCACACGTGTGCGTGTTGTATCACGGTGAAGTGATTAGAATATTGTGTAAACTAGACACTTAGTGATTGACTAATTAAGTGATTAGTTCTGGGTTGTTATTATTTGTTGTTGTTAATTAACTACTGTGGCAAGTACATTTGTCAGTGTAGTGTTAATACAGATTCCAAAGTGTATTGTGTTTTGTTGTGTTTTCTAGTGAACTAAACGTGCTATATATATATATACATATTTATATAAGATCTTATCTCTGATTATACCTAGAGCCGAGCCACTCGGGTATTAGACTGCCCGATACAGAGAGATCTAATAGATATACAGTTAGGAGAGATATTTCGATAATCGTGTTTTATTCAGTTACGGGTATTATAGGATCCCCGTGACAGGGGTGCTCGTCCCGGACCTGAAACGGGACATGCATATTTAAAAAGTATTGTTTGTAAATGGGGGCTTTATAAATTATTTTTACAAATTTACTGGAAGTAGCAACGTTGTTCACTAGAAAATTAATTAATAATAAGTGCGTCATATCTAAACATGGATAAGAATTTACTGGATACGCTCAGTGTAGTGGAGATAAAGCAAGCGCGTAAGGCCGAGTTAGTTCAAATCGCGAGTGAGCGGGAAATTGATTTAACATCAGCTAAAACATTAGGAGTATAAGGACAATTATTATCCATGAAGTTTTTGGTGATAGTCCTGCTATGGAAGAAAGTGAGATTGTTCCAGGGATAGAGATAAATGACTTGAGTATGGAACAACAGTTAGCTTTTAAAAAGCTTGAGTACGAAAGAGAAGAACGTGCATTAGATAGAGAGAGAGAGAAAGAGAAGGAGGGATAGAGAAAAGGAAGATAGAGAAAAGAGAGAGAGAGAGAGAAAGAAGAGAGAGATAGGGATAGAGAATTCCAGTTAGCAAAATTAAAAGTGGAACAGGAGTTAAAGTTGGATACTGAAGAAGTTAGACGGGAGGAAGGAAATGGGTTTAACATGTCGGAGGCTTATAGATCAGTGCCTGTATTTGAAGACCAGAAGGTAGATATGTTCTTCCAACTTTTTGAACGGGCCGCTAAGCAGCTAAGTTGGCCGCAGTCTAAGTGGACATTGTTAGCCGTGTCTAAGTTTAAAGGGAAGGCTAGCGTGGCTTATAATTCAATGAGTGATGAGCGAGCAAGTCAGTACGACCTAGTTAAGTCTGCGGTGTTGAGGGCTTATGAATTACGACCGGAGGATTATCGTTTACGGTATAGCGAGTTGAAAAAAACGCAGGGTCAGTCTTATAGTGAGTTTGTGGCTAAGAAAGCAGGGATGTTTGATAAATGGGTGGTTTCTCATCAGGTAGGGTCATATACCGAGTTACGGGAATTGTTGATCTTACAGGACATTAAAAATGGATTGCCGGTTAGCTTACGTATTCATTTAGAGGATCGTGATATCACAAAAATAGAGGAGGCAGGCATAGTGGCAGATGATTACGTGTTAATACACAAAGCTCAGGCAGCACAGGGTAGCTCTATACAACAGGGTGATAAGAGGAAATTTCAACCAGGTTTTTCCCGGGAAACTAATTATCGGGGAGAGTCATCTAGTTGGTCAGCTAGTCAGGCAAGGAATGCACCTGGTGGGCAAAGTAAGGATAAACCTGCATTATCAGCTAATGCACGAACTTTTCGTCCACATTGCAGTTACTGTAAAGAGGATAACCATCTTGTCGGGGACTGTTTTAAAAGGAAACGCGATAATGCGCAAGTGGTCGGTTTAGTGAGGTCAGCTCCGTTAGCGAGAGAGTTAATGGTTAGTCCCATGGCAGAGAAAGTAAACCCGTATGTGACCACTGGTATGGTTTGTGACGTAAAACAAGAGTTGAGTGCTAAGGCAATATCAATCTATCGAGATACAGAGTGTAGCCAGTCGCTTATAACATCCGAGTGTTTAGCTGGTATTGAAAATTCAGATACAGGACGTAGTTTGGCCTTAACCTCAGTTACTGGAGAAAATATGGTTGTCCGGTTACATAACGTTTTCTTGTGTTCGAAGTTTGTGACGGGACCAGTCGTTATGGGTGTTGTGAAGGACTTGCCTTTTGAAAACATAGGAGTTTTGTTGGGTAACGATTTGACTAGTCAGTGTTGCCAGCCGCAACGGGACCAATTGTTAATTGAAGACAGCCCTTTACCATAGAAGAGTATGAGATTGATGAGATTAGATATCCTGCGTGTGTAATGACTAGGGTTATGGCCAGAAGGGTAGCACGAGACCCAGAGGAAAATTGTGATTTGTCTGATACGTGTGTGAGCCATGAAATTGGAGTGGATGAGGTTAACAGTAAAATGGTAGATAAGTCAACTGATGAACTAAATGTGGTGGAACCTGTTGAACTCCCGCAGAGGGGAAATGAACCAGTTGTGTTTGATAGAGGGGACTTACCTTGTAATAGACAAGAGTTACTCCTAGAGCAGAGGGCTGATCCAAATTTGTTGGCAGCTCGCACTACATTGTTAACTGAGGGTGAGATGGAGGATCAGATGTCAGGTTATTATATGGACAAGGAAGTATTAATGAATAAGAGTGTGGAGAAGGTTGTGCCTGATAGTGAGGTAAAAGATAGTTGGTTAGACAAGGATAATACCGAAAACCTGCCGATTTCTGTAGGGAGAGTTAGAGATAGGTTGTGTCAGGCGACTGAACTAGCTAGGAAGCATCTGAGCTATGCTCGGAGCAAAATAAAATCAGTGTTTGATAGGAAGGCTAAGAGTCGGGAATTTAAACCAGGGGATAAAGTGCTGCTGTACCTTCCCATTAAACGGGGTTAATTACAGAACCGGTATTTCGGTCCCTGTGTTGTGCACAAACGGGTTAATGAGACAGGGTATGTGATAAACACTTCTGATAGGGTTAGGAAAAGTAGGTATTGTCACATCAATTTGCTAAAAGGTTATTTTGACAGACTGCCGATAGTTCCAGTGTTACCTGTCCAAATTGAGAGTCACTCAATTTCCTGTGATGACGTCAAGACTGCAGAGATCAAATTAACCAACAGCCACATTCTAGCAGACTTGAGCCCCCGGCGAGCAGAGTTGACTACGTTGATACAAGACAATGTTTCCATTTGTCCGGACTTTCCAACGGTTACCAATACCTTAATCCAGGATGTGCGCTTGGAACACAACGCTACACCGATTCGATAGCATGCCTATCGGAGAAAACCTGTAAAACGTGCGGCACTGAAAAAGGAGATAGATTACATGTTGATGGCAGCACCAAACTACCGAATGCCTTTCAAGCTGGCTGTGGATGCCAGTGACGTGGGAGCTGGAGCTGTGCTGTTCTAGGAAGACGAAAATGTACTGGACCATGCTGTAAGTTTCTTCTCCAAAAAGTTTGACAAACACCAGGTGAACTATTCCACTATAGAGAAGGAAGCTTTGGCCATGGTACAAGCTCTGAAGCGTTTTCAGATCTACGTGAAATCGGCATTGCATCAAGTGGTTGTCTTTACTGACCATAATCCGCTTACTTTCATTTACAGAATGAAAGCCACCAACCAGAGAGTTTTGAGATGGAGTCTTCGTCTGCAGGAATTCCCAATTACCATTGAACATATCAAGGGCACATCCAATGTAATCGCTGATGCCCTGTCCCGAAGTTGAACGTTGTGATAATGTGTTGACGTTCTTGATTTCTGTTTTTGTTCTTATATATTTTATTGAATACCAGGGACTCATAGACTCAGTGTGATTACTGGTAGTCACCTTATTACTATGTGTTATAAATGCCCGGATGCGTCGGTTAACGCACTCTTGTTTGTTTAAATGTAGTATATTTCCCTGTTCCTAGAGTAGAGGAAATATCTTTTTTGAGGTGGGTGTGTGTGACGGTACATGTTCTTATCTTTTCGCCTGTGGTGATGCTATTGTTTTAGAGGGCTGTGTGCAGCTTGGTTACGTAATACCCCTGCGCGACGGTGGTAGTCTTGTCTCCCAATATGCACTTAGACCAGCTGGGCACTTGGTTACGTAATACCTCCGCGCGACCGTACCCCCTAATACACACCCAGACCAAGTGTGGAGGCCATGTGGAGAGTGGTTACGTAATACCTCCGCGCGACCATGGTATCTCTAGCGAACTAGGCGACGACCAGTCTAGGCTTCTAAGAAAATATACCGTCTCTGGGAGTTGTGGCAATATCACATGATAGGTGAGGTACCGCGTTGTGCCCCCAGGCGATATTCGCTGTCTCCGAGATTTTTGAATAAATAGATAGGATTTTAGATATATCGGGGAGAAACATTGGAAGTATCCAGATGAACGGACGTCGTCCACTGAACGATCTATATAAGTTCAGTCCGGACGTGGGAAATATATTTTTCTGCTCTGTTGTATAACCTTGATGTGATTGATTTACTGTATTATACCAATATTCTTTAGACAGTGTTTCCAGTAAACTGACGAAGTAAATTGTAGGCTTCACTGTTCTAATATATTTATAAGAGTATTAGGTAAACTGTAGGTTATTGTCTTTATTGTGATAGGTACCAGTATTAATTCTGTATTACAAGGTTACTGTATGACGTAGTTAAGGGTTAATTAAAGGTTAACCAGTTAGGAATAGAGTTGTAATTCCTTTATTAATTAAGTTGCCCTGGCAATGTTTCTCAATTATCACACGTGTGCGTGTTGTATCACGGTGAAGTGATTAGAATATTGTGTAAACTAGACACCTAGTGATTAACTAATTAAGTGATTAGTTCTAAGTTGTTATTATTTGTTGTTGTTAATTAACTACTGCGGCAAGTACATTTGTCAGCGTTAATACAGATTCCAAAGTGTATTGTGTTTTGTTGTGTTTTCTAGTGAACTAAACGTGCTATATATATACATATTTATATAAGATCTTATCTCTGATTATACCTAGAGCCGAGCCACTCGGGTATTAGACTGCTCGATACAGAGAGATCTAATAGATATACAGTTAGGAGAGATATTGGGATAATCGTGTTTTATTCAGTTACGGGTATTATAGGATCCCCATGACAACACGTAAACGTGTGTGGTGACAACCCATGGTGTTCTCACCAACGAGTGTGTGAAAAACACACCAGGGTAATAATCTCTTTATCATATAATCTCATTTCATTTGAATTTATTTTCGTGCTTATATCCAATCAAGGTTCAAGCACGCTGTCCTGGGCACACACCTCAGCTATCTGGGCTGTCTGTCCAGGCCAGTGGGTTAGTTGTTAGTTAGTTAGTGGTTAGTGAGAGAGAATATAATGTAGTGGCCTTACACCTACTCATTGAGCCTTTAAGAACTTGCTCTGGGTTAGGGCCGGTACCGGGCTGCGAACCATGTACCTACCTGTAGTTCGATGGCTTAACCAGTGCGCCACCGAGCTTAATACAACGTGTTTTTGTAAACTGTACACGCAACTTTAATTCCAGTCCGTCATTATTAGATATCCAATGAATGAATGAATGAATGAATGTTTAACGAGGAACAAAAGATAGCCTCCTGTCAAAAATAACCCCCAGAAATTTGGTCTCTTCCACAACTGGAACCGGAGTTTTGTCCAGAAACAGCTGAGGATCTAAATGGTGACCTCTTTTCTGGCAGTTATGCATACAGACGGTTTTTGACTTTGAGAATCGAAATCCATTGTCAGTTGCCCATTGTTGAAGTTTATTCAAACAAAGCTGCAACTAACGTTCAATGATACTCATACTGGACGACCTGTAGGAAATCTGAAAATCCTCGACATATAACGAGCTATCAAAGCCAGGTTTTAAACACTGGATAATGCTGTTAATTTTCACGGAAAATAAAGTTACTGACAGGATGCTACCTTGAGGCACACCCATCTCTTGGGAGTGAGAATCAGATAACGTAGATCCCACTCGTACCTTGAAAGACCTATTCTGTAAGAAATTTGAGATAAAGTCAGGCATACGGCCTCTTAGGCCCATGCCATGGAGGTCTTTCAAAATCCCATACTTCCGCGTGGTATCATAAGCTTTCTCGAGGTCAAAAAAGACCGATACCAAATGCTGGTTATGGATAAAAGTATCGCTACAAAACGTTTCAAATCTAATAAGATGATCAACCCTGCTACGTCTAGTCCTGAACCCACATTGCATGTTAGTAAGCAAGCTGTGGGACTCGAGATACCAGACAAGTCTACGGTTGTTCATTCTTTCCATGGTTTTACAAATGCAACTTGTCAAAGCAATAGGGCGACAACTGGTAGGATTTGTTGGATCCTTACCAGGCTTAGGAATATGAATGACAATGGCTGTTCTCCAATCGGAAGGAAAGTCACCCGAAATACAGATTTTGTTAAAGATATTTAATAGAACCATTATGGATGATTCAGGTAAGTGTTTTGAGAGTTGATAATGTATTTCATCTAGTCCTACCGAAGTATCATGGGCTCTACGTAGAGCGTCCTGCAACTCCTCCAAAGAGAAGTGTCTGTGGTATACTTCAGCATTTTCAGATGAAAAGTTAATAGGTTGCTTTTCAGCTTTATTTCTGACAGATATAAAAGCATCTGTACTGAAAGAAGAAGAAGAGTTATGAGAGAAATTGTCTGCCAATGCATTGGCAATGTCACGATGAGACGTCACATCCGTGTCGTTGACAGACAAATGGCGAACTGTATTATTGGATATTTTTCCCTTGATTTTACGTATCCTATTCCAGACAGATTTCACAGATGTTTGAGAAGTCAACTTGGAGACATAATTTCTCCAAGATGATTTCTTACTCTGTCTGATAGCTTTACGAGCCTTTGCCCGATAGAGGTAAACAAAGACATGGTATCATCGGCACCAAGCATGGCAGTTTGTTGCAGTCGAGCGATGCACAGATCCCGAAATTGATCCCAGTTTGCCCCTGTCAACCTCCATCTCTGAGCCCTTTCAAGTGATGGAGGTCCATCATTCTCCAAAGTAATTGGAAAGTGGTCACTACCACAAGGGTCTGGACAAACTTTCCAGGAGAAATCAAGACAAAGTGACGGACTACAAAGGGTTAAATCAATGGATGTGAAAGAACCACTTGCAGGATGAAAATATGTATGACTTTTATCATTAAGTAATATTAAGTCATTTTTAAGAATTAAGTCTTCTAATTGTTTACCTCTATTATTTAAGTCATTGTATCCCCACAAAGTGTGGTGAGCATTAAAATATCCCATGATAATAAAGGGAGTAGGGAGTTGATCAAGAAGACCTTGAAAGTCCCTAGGGTTCAAATTATAATTGTTTTGAGGCAGTAAATAAACTGAACATAGAGTAATAGTTTTATGAGCCGTGATCTTTACGCTTGTAAATTTGATGTTAATATGACTTCACTCTGGGGAATGTTTTCTTTTACAATAATGGAAACGTCCCCAGACGATCTATTTTCAGTTTCTTGACATTTATGGCAGAGATTAAATCCTCTGATGTTAATACTGTCAGTATCCTTCAGGAAGGTTTCTTGAAGACATACTGCAAGAGTATTATACTTTTGAATTAGAAGACTTAATTCATCAAAATTGGGTCTAAGCCCATGACAGTTCCACTGGATAACTTTATTTTCCATCGGGAGGAAGTATGGGTTTTATCTTTGGCTTTGCTGGTGGTCTTTGTTATCGGCAATGATCTGGGGATGAAATCTGTATATCATCATCACCAATATCAGCCAAAGTTTCATAAATGTTGCTGATCGGGACCGAACGTATTTCGATCTTTTTCAGCCTACCAGACAGTATTTCTGTACATTTCTTTGGAGATTTCTTTGTGTCATTTCCTGTCTTAGGGAGACTAGTGGTCGACCTATTTGGTGGATTTTTAAAATCCAATGACACTTGTGTTTCAATTTCCTTTTTCTGGGGTGTAATGTTTTGTTTTTGTGCTGCTTTTTGCACCTGTTTTTGCGTCTTCTCGATATCGGACAGTTTCTTGTACTTGGCTTCATCACAATGCCAGGTGAGATCTCTGTGTTGACTGCAACACTTTTAGTAGCGACTTGTCACTGACTGTAGGTGTTGCTGTCTCCACCAACCTCCTGGCATACGTGAAAGACAGTTTATTTTGTACCTTCACCTGTTGAACTCTTTTTTCCAGCTTCCACCGCGGACACTCTCGCGAGTATGCACAGTGGTTGCCCATGCAATTGAGACAAAGTATATCGTTCTTACATGTCTTGCTGTCATGGTCAAACAGACAACAACGAGCACACGACGTGTTCTGACCATGGCCAAACCGCTGGCATTTGAAGCAACGCAAGGGGTTTGGAATAAAGGGTTCAACGGGAATATTAAGGTAACCGGTTTTGACAGATTGAGGACGGGTAGGGACGTTAAAGGTGAGGATACAAGTATTCGTCGGTAACAAGTCATTGTTTCGACGAACCTTTATCCTCCTCACAGCAGTAACTCCTTGATATTAATATGAACTGTATTAATGATTGTAACATTGTCATTCTCTCATTCGGCTATTGACGGAAAAAGCCGAACCACCATAGGGATTCCGTTAATGTTGAGTATGAATTTCGTGTTACTAAAATAGTAAATAGTTGGAAAATAGAGTTCATTTTTTATTTCAAAGAGCTTTACATTAATGACATGGTTATGTGTTTGGAATTATAACTTTAGTATGAATGGCTTCGCGCTAACGCGCTACGCCATTCATACAGTGTGTAAAGCGGTTTTGCGTTTCATACTAGCATGAAACTCAAAAAAATTCACGTTCAATTCTTAAATAATTTTGTAGAAAATATTTAACCTTCTAACTACTATCACTAAAGTCGACTTCACGCATGTACTTGAGTGCTGAAGGTGGCAATCGAATAGGCCCCACTATTTTTTTTTATAGTTTCATTATGGGAGGAAATCAACTTTATGTTAAGTTTGAAAACGTGTCTCTTTGCACCGAATTTTGCGATAATAATTTAAATCAATGGTATTAAAAATGGGTTCCTATAATGACCTGTTTTCATGGAACCTAAAAACAGTTTTCGATGGGTTCACAGGGCACGGAACCGTAAAAGGTGTTTCCCATGAAATTTGAAATCCTAAGGCCTGTTACACCCGGGCTCCGCGGCCAGGACATGACCATATATATAAAAAATAATGTATTTAACGATGCACTCAACCTATTTATTTACGGTTATATGGCGTCAGACATATGGTTGAGTACCACACAGATATTGAGAGAGGAAACCCGCTGTCGCCACTTCAAATATGGCCATATAAATACACGGACAACAAGATGGAGGACATAGACTAAGAGGCACAGATCGACATGGAAGGGTAAAAGCCAGCGACTACTCGAACCCCTACTGCGTCGACGGCCTCCACCGCACGGGTCTCCCAGCGTCATAGCCTGCAACCACGGCACCTCCCCGACGTGCAGATTATCGATCCGCGACCGCCAAGGAAGTCAGGTGGTTGAAATCATCACTCCTGCTGAGCTGTTGTCATTGAAATCTGTTCAACAGCAGTCCAGTGAACAACCCATAGTCCATCCCATCCTCCTACAAAAATATAAATAATTTCAGTTTAGTCTGACGTAAGAAGAAAGTGAAAGTGTTTTGGAAATAACAAAAAATATACTAAGTTTGTGTTCAATTTAGAAAACAATCGTTTCAGAAATAAATATTTTGTAGTAAATTCCAAAGCATAAAAAAGGCGTTCCCTGTAGGACGAACTGTAGCTAAGGATACGTCATGGCACCTGGATTTGTACGAGGTGCTTGCACGGAAACAGAAGGTGCATCAGATTGCAGAACCCGAAGATGCTTAGTTTTGGGGGTTTTTTCCTTGTCCCAACCAGTGCCCCACGACTGGTATAACAAGAAAGAATTGCTTTATTTAACAACGCACTCAACACATTTTATTTACGGTTATATGGCGTCAGACATATGGTTAAGGACCACACAGATTTTGAGAGGAAACCCGCTATCGCCACTACATGGGCTACACTTTCCGATTAGCAGCAAGGGATCTTTTATTTGCGCTTCCCACAGGCAGGATAGCACAAACCATGGCCTTTGTTGAACCAGTTATGGATCACTCGTCGGTGCAAGAGGTTTACGCCTACCCATTGAGCTTTGCGGAGCACTCACTCAGGGTTTGGAGTCGGTATCTGGATTAAAAATCACATGCCTCGACTGGGATCCGAACCCAGTATCTACCAGCCTATGGACCGATGGCCTAACCACGATGCCACCGAGGCCGGTCTGGTATAACAAAGGCTGTTGTATATATATATATATATATATATATATATATATATATATATATATGTATGTATGTATGTATGTGTGTGTGTGTGTGTGTGTGTGTGTGTGTGTGTGTGTGTGTGTGTGTGTGTGTGTGCGCGCGCGTGTGTAATACATATATATAAATATATATATATATATATATACTACTCAAAAGAATTTAAGGGTCAGACGATATTTTCGACATTATTTTCTGAATGTCAATTATATTAGCTAGACCATAATGGCACGCATGGTATTGTTCCATTTTGACGAAAGTGGGTCTAAGCAACCCATAAATGAATTAAAATCCACTGTCATTGACACTGTCGACTAGTTCTAATGGCGAAAACATGCTTACATTTGCACGTAAATTAGGGCGAAAGCGAAAGGTCTGCTAAGTGCCCATAACATGCTTTTTCACAAAGCGCTTCATTTGCACGCTTTGCACGTGTATTCCATGTTCCCAATGCTGAATTTCCGTATAATTGGAGCTTGCGTTCGTGTACGGTGCACACTCCAAATTCGACAATGGTACGACTTCAACTGACTATCGAAGATCGAGGAAGGGCTATTGCTTGGCTTCAGGATGGCAATACGCAAAGAAATGTTGCTCTGAGACTTGGTGTCAGTCAGAGTGTCGTTGGCCGACTGTGGCAACGGTACCAAGCAACGAATTCTGTTCGAAATCGTCCACGTTCGGGAAGACCCCGAAGCACTACAAATAGAGAAGACCGCTACATCACCAATATGGCTCTACGTCAACGCACAACCACTGCACGCCGATTACGTGACAATCTGCGGACTGCGACTGGAACTCGAGTGTCTGATCAAACCATACGCAATCGTCTGAGAGCCAATAATCTACGCTGCCGTCGCCAGGCTGTTCGACCACCACTCCTACCACGTCACAGAACGGCCAGACGTCACTGGTGTACGCTTCATCAGCGGTGGCAACGTGTTCAGTGGGGTCGAGTGATGTTCACTGATGAGTCCAGGTTTAGTCTCCAGTTCAACGACGGTCGGGTTCGTGTCTACAGACATCCTGGGGAGCGCTTCGCTGATGTTAACGTTAGACAACGTCACCGGTTCGGTGGTGGCAGCGTCATGGTGTTGGGTGGCATCTCTATCCACCACAGGACCCCCCTCTATGTGGTGGATGGCAATCTGAATGGAATCCGCTATCTGAATGAGATTATCCGGCCGTTGGTTCTCCCAGGCCTTCAGCAGATTGGCGGCGGGGCAGTTCTGCAGGATGACAATGCCAGACCCCACCGCGCCAGGGTGGTAACGGACTTTCTCAGACAACAAGGTATCGCCAGGATGGATTGGCCAGCATATTCGCCTGACTTGGCCCCAATAGAGCACGCCTGGGACGAATTAGGCAGGAGAGTTCGGGATAACCATGTCCCTCCGGCCAACCTTCATGATCTGGGTCAACTTCTTATGGCAGAGTGACAGGCCATTCCCCAAGAGTTCTTCAGACGTCTGATCAACAGCATGAGGCAACGATGTGTCGAGTGTATTCGCGCCAGGGGTGGATTCACACACTATTAAACGAATGTTCTAATGTGTAAAATCCATGTTTGACAACCTTCAACTTTGACAGCATGTCATGTGACTTTCTTGTATACAGTGACGTTTATTTGTGGTTTTTTGTAAATATGGAACAATAAATAAAAAATTTGGTGTAGTTTACATCATCAATCTAATACACTCTGAAACTTATTTGGTTATAAATATATAAGATCCTTTTCTGCATTTTCAAAAATGTAGCGGTTTTCCTCTGAAGACCACGACTCAAAATAGCCGAATTGTGAATCGGACAGAAATACTTATAGTTTGTTTAATTTGGAAAAAGCAGATCTAATGCAATTAAAGAAATTAAAACGGATAATATGTTGTCTAAAAAAAAAAAATATACAATTTTTCCAAATTGTGTACACAGGAAAATGTAAATATAGAAAAAGAAGCTAAATAAATTAATAATAAATTAAATAAACCAAAAGGATTTCATAAGAACTGGAGACCCGTAACTACTAAATTGCATTATAAAATGGCTTCAGGGTGCATCCCTAACCGAATAAAGCAAATGTTGCTCAAAGTAATAGATAATGACCAAACTGGTTTTGTAAAAGGAAGGTTTATTGGCGAAAACATACGACTAATATATGATATTATGCAATGTACCGGACTGAATAATATTCCTGGATTATTACTGCTTATAGACTTCGAAAATGTATTTGATTCATTATCGTGGTTATTTAAAGATAAAGCACTTGATAATTTAAATTTTAAATCATCAATAAAATATATGGATACAAAAATGTATAATAATTTTATGTCAAGAGTAATACAAAATGAATTTTTATCTGAACAAATCACTTTAAAACGGGGATTCAGACAAGACGTCCCACTATCGCCATACATCTTTATTATATGTCCTGAAATTCTTGCAATTATTATTAGAAATAACTCAACTATTAAAGGCATAAATATAGATGATGAAGAATATTTAATATCGTAATATGCTGACGACACGTTTCATTATAGATGGATCTACTGAGTCCATAAAGAGTACACTAACAAAATTAGACTATTATGAACAGATTTCAGTCCTAAAAATAAATTATTCTAAATCAAATGCTATATGGATAGGAAGCAAATCGGTTTCTAGAGATTTTTACCACCATACACGATGAAAATTAGACTGGGGCGGAACACAATTCAATTTACTTGGCATCAAGTTTTCAATAGACTTGGAAGATATTACTGCAATTAATTATGAATCTAAAATAAAAGAATGCAAAACTCAGTGAAACTATGGTCTACGAGAAAACTAAGAGTCATATGAAGAATACTTGTTCTTAAAACATTAATAATATCTAAAATAACACTTCTGTCAATATAATCACACAGTCCTGGGAAAATACGTTATTTTATAAATGTATATAGCAGAATAAGCCTGATAAATTAAAACGTGATTTAATAACTCATGACTGTAAAGCAGTAGGTCTCAAAATGATAAAGTTAAACAATTTTATTACTGCCTTAAAATGCCCATGGCTAAGACGATTATTTATAAATAATTCACAGTGGGAAACCTATTTAATTCGGTTACTGCTGTTCAACAAATGAGATATTAAAATATGAAGACTATTATGTAACAAATAATAAAGATATTGCGAATAGGTTTTAAATAGATACCCTACTTAGCTGGCTAAAACAGAGACGATATTTTATACATTTGGCTGAATGATAGAATACTCATTGATCGTAAGTCATTTCTATATAAAAATATTTTTAAAAACTATCTTAATGACGAAAAAGGTGATATTTTAACATATAATCCGTTAATTAAAATACAACATATCCACCAACGTCGTACTAGCTATGCTTTGTTGACAAATGAAGTAAAACATATTTATATGGTTTAGATAACTTGAAAGAACGTCAAAGAGTATGCAAGGATATGTACAACTCATTAAACTCTAAATCCTGAATTAAAAACAAATCGCAATCACAACACACCAATCAAGGTTTTATGTGTTCATCAAGTGAATGGGCCAAATGTTGTGTATTACCGTTTCTGTGCATTAAGGATTCAACCTTAGTATGGTATCAATACAGACTAATTCACCGAATTTTAGCTACTAACACTTTCTTATATATTATTCATTATGTTGAGTCAGGTATAGTTTTTGTAGCATCCATCCAGAAACCATACCACATCTACTTTGCGAATGCAATACGGTTCGAAATTTATGGGTTGCAACAAAAGTTTGAAATAGAAAGATTTATTCTATATAAAGATTGCAAGTACGAAATGTTTAATAAACAAACAATGGGCTCCATGGGTTAATATATTTAATGATAACCAATAACCGAATATATGATGCTAGCTCAATTTCTTTGTTTTTATGGCTTGTTTGCAGATGGCGGAAAACAAGAAAAAGAAACATACACCTGGCTTGTAAACATGTCTCGTCTTCTACTTCTTCCTTCTATTTTTTTTCTATTTTTTTCTCTCTTTTCATTATAAAATCTCAGATCGAGCCAATTACATGTATACATATTTACTACTCAGGGATGCAGAAATGGAAAATATTTCACTAACCCACCGGACCGAAACCACTAGCCCGCCAGCATTTCTACTATTATCCTGTTCAATTATTTAGACCCAAAGTTTTTTGCAAATGTTACGTTTATTTCCTATTCGATATTTGTTTTCTTTGCATTTACATGAAAACAAACCCAAACCCCTACAGGTTTTATATACAAATCATCATATAAAATGCACGAAGTTGACTTAATTCCACTTTTTAAAAATCTCTGTGTCGTTTGAATGCACGTTATTTCGCCTATAAATAACTAAGGTCATTTGCATATCAAAACATTGGGATCTGAGGCTACGTGAAGGCCATTATAGCTTGTTTCACTAAATCAAGGTTATTATTGTTTTGCAGTGTGTAACAGCATTGTCTAATCTTTCCGTTAAACATAGATGTAAACAAACAGAACATGTAACCCTTTCTTGTAGGTGCATTATATTTAATAAATTTAGCTAATGTATTATGTATTTTTATTTTATTATAACAATTATATATTAGCATACCATAGCATTAGCATTAGCCTAACCTAACACAACTGAGGTGTAGCACAGTAATAAACACAAATCACCTCACACACCGCAGGAATGTGCCTTCCAAATTTATAAATAAATTTAATGCAGGGCCGGACCGAGAAGACCACCAACATCAAATAATAATACAAATGTTATTTAATTTGCCTCTAAATTGGGAACTCATACGTATATATATATATATATATATATATATATATATATATATATATATATATATTATTTAGGGGCTGGGGTTTGGGGGCGGGATGTTACATTTGTAATGCGAAAAACCAAAGGGCTATTGTTCGGACTCGTATGGGTTCAACCACTTTTTCATCCCGCAGACACAGCCCTGAATGTTCAAAATACGATAGCATTGCTTGGTCAATAACATCATTATTTCGATCTATGACTGCACGTGCTATTGTAGCAATGTTTAAACCACGTAAAATACAAATTAGGTAGGGTATATAAATTCATTGAAAATGTATTAGTCGACATTCTTGTTATTGTTATTTGAGGAAAAATATGGGTAAATCGAAAAACACTTCAGTTGATGTAAAATCGTGTAAGGGGAACTTAATTAATAAAGGAATTACAACTCTATTCCTAACTGGTTAATTTTTAATTAACCCTAACTACTCATTCAATAACCTTGTAATACAGACTTAATATTGGTACCTATCACAATAATGACAATAACCTACAGTTTACCTAGGTCCTCTATGATGACTGGATAAGCTTTATATATTTATTTAGACAGCGAGCCTACAGTTTACTGCGTCAGATGACCGGCAGCACCGTCTAAATAATATTGGTATAATACAGTATTAAATATTTAAAGTCACAACAGAGCAGAAATGATATTTACCAAGTCCGGACGGACTAACGTTCCCTGGTGCCTTCCAATATGTTTCTCCCTGATATATCTAAAATCCTAGCTATTTATTCAAAACTCTCAGAGACAGCGAATATCGCCTGGGGGTACAAGGCGGTACCTCACGTATCATGTGGATTTTCCACAGCCACCGCGCCGGCATTTTTTTTTCTGATCGTCAGACTGGCTGTCGCCATTCCGCGAGCAATCCCCTGGTCATAAACAGTACTAGCGGTGTTATTACGTAACTACTGGTCACATGGCCTCCACACCTGCGCTAGGTGTGTACTAGAAAAGCTCGACGACCGTCGCGCAAAGGTATCACGTAACAAGTTGCCCATCTGGGCTAAATGCATTTGGAACTGCACACGGTCCTCTAAAACAATATCGCCACAGGCGAAAAGAAATTAAGAGCATGTACCGTCACAATTACATAAGATTAACGTGGCTTTAAGGGAGGAATGTGGAATCAACATATCCATATCAACTTTACGAAGAACACTCCATGACCTCGAGTTTAAATACCAACATATGTCTACAACCGGAAAAGTGATTTTTGAGGACGCCAATATATCAGACAGGAGACTGTCCTATCTCCATGAAATATCCAGTTTACGAGAACAGGGGTATTTAATAGTGTATCAAGATGAGACCTGGGTGAATGTCAACCACACAACATCCCACCACTGGACAGATATCCACCCGGGCACAAGTACCGCCAATCACCTGCCGAAATCAGACGCTGCTGATCGAGTTCCTAAACTCTGTTCGGTGACTGGGAAGGGAAAAAGACTTAATAATTGTCATGCTGGCTGTGATAAATATGGATTGATAGATGGCTGTGAATTGATCTTTGAGGCTAAAAAAACAGACGGAGACTATCATGGTGAGATGAATCATGACAATTTCATCAAATGGTTTGAAGAACAACTTATGCCTTCTCTACCAGAACCTTCTGTTATCGTCATGGATAACGCAAGCTACCACAACAAATTAACTGAGATTACACGATGTCCTGCACTAAACGCTAAAAAGGAAGAAATTCAGTCGTGGCTACGAAACAAAAATATACCTTTTGAGAGTAACATGACAAAGACAGTTCTTTATGAACTTGTGAAAAGTAACAAATGTGCAAAGCAATTTGTTACTGATGATATTGCTGAACGCCATGGGCACTTGTGTCTAAGACTGCCGCCAAGACATTCTGAACTCAATCCGATAGAACTAATCTGGAGTCAAGTCAAAGGGCACATAGCTCGTCATAATGATGGTTAAATGACCACGGTGCGGAGAGAACTTGCACATGCATTGAACTCTGTCACACCTACACACTTCTCTGACGCAGTTAAACATGTAATAAAGATCGAAGAAGATTTTAGAAAACAAAATAGTTTTATAAGAAATAAAATACCCCCTGTGATAGTCCCCCTTAACGAAGATAGTGATGAAGAAATGAGTTCGTCGACTGATTAAGTTATTTCTCCATACCCATCAGGAGTATTACTTTAATGTATGCATGAACTCTTTAACACCAAAAACTATTTATTTCCATATCATTCACTATCAAACAACCTAACAACCTATAAACTAATCGACTAGAAATGCATATAGACTACAAATACATACGAGAAAAATGTTTATTTAACGACACACTAAACGCATTTTATATACGTTTATGTGGCGTCAGACAAAACGGTTAAGGAACATTATGACAGTGAGAAAGAAACTCGCTACCGCCACATGGGCCACTGTTTCCGATAAGCAATTTTGATAAGCAACAAGGGGCGTTTTATATGCACCATCCCATAGACAGGATAGCACATACCACAGCCTTGATACATCAGTTGTGGTGCACAGGCTGGAACTAGACACAACCCAATGGGTCCACCATGTGGGATCGATCAGTCGACCTACCATGAGCGAACGTTTTACCTCTGAGCTACGTCCCGCTCCATATACAAAAGAAGCCTTAAGTGGGGTTGGGGTTGTGCAGAGGGTTACACCTCCACCAATCGCATGCATACCATATTCTTCTCTCTCTCTCTCTCTCTCCCTATAACCATAGATTAAAATCAGTTGAGTGCGTCGGTACATAAATGACGTCTCTCTCTCTCTCTCTCTCTCTCTCTCTCTCTCTCTCTCTCTCTCTCTCTCTCTCTCTCTCTCTCTCTCTCTCTCTCTCTCTCCCTTCAGCGCGCGCGCTTGTGTATTCCACAATATAATTATAATATTTGATACATATTTATTTTTCAAACTGAGGTTTTGTCAATTGAACCTGAATCTGCGCCTGCTTCATGTTTACAGATATTTTCTTAAATATAGGTCATACTACGATTTGTGCGGATAGGACGGTAGAACCGAACATTAGTTTGAAACGCACTATAGAATGATGCTTTTGATATGCAAATGACCTTAGTTATTTATAGGCGAAATAACGTGCATTCAAACGACACAGAGATTTTAAAAAAGTGGAATTAAGTCAACTTCGTGCATTTTATATGATGATTTGTATATAAAACCTGTCGGGGTTTGGGTTTTTTTTCATGTAAATGCAAAGAAAACAAATATCGAATAGGAAATAAACGTAACATTTGGAAAAAATTTTGGGTCTAAATAATTGCACAAGATAATAGTCCGCCAGACTGTAGAACAATATATTAATTATTATTGTTTATTGGCATTTCAATGTATCGGCGAAAATGGCGTTGGGGTGTTAAAGGCGCTCAATCACGGATGGTTGACCTAATTATTGACCAACAAAGTATTATATGACAATATATACATTCGATATGTACGTAAAAGTACTTTATTGAACCATCTACATAACAAGCATATTCCACTTATTATTGATATTTTATAAAAGTAATTGAATTATGTCGACGGTCCATAATTCAGAGAAAAATAACGGCTATTTGGAAAGGAGAGGTGTGACGTATTATTTTGAGTCACGTGACGGGCACATCCCCCCCCTCCCCCCCCGAATAACCGCAGTGTCAAAACGATTTACCAAGCTCGTGTAACAAGACAAGACAAGAATTTATTACACTCGGGCCGTATTCTGCGGCATATGAGGACATGTGTTCAATGGTTTACAGGGCAAAAATAGTATATTTATAATATTGGTAGTAGTACAGATATAATACAAATGCAAAAATCAGTAAATGAGATATTTTATCAGTGGTATATAAATATAGCTTATAATGTAGTAAATAATAATAATAATATGTAATATGTTTGCTACATATAAACTTACGGTTTCTTAAATATATTCATGATTTCTTTTATAAGTTTGCACGTGTTTTTTAAATAACTATTATTATTTCATTATACTTCAATGTACTTGGTTTAACATAGAAATATGGTTTCAAAAGTAGTTTGCGGATATCTGTGCAAAAATTACATATAAACAGGTAATGATATTCGTCATCTATGTCGTTCGTTTCACAAAGTGTGCAAAGTCTGTATTCTAAAGGGATATTATTCCATCGTCCGGTTTCAATTGGTAGGTAATGGTTCGCAGTTCTGTATTTAATAAGGTTGGACCAGATATGTTCGGGTAAAATGTTAAAATATTTTTCTAAGCTAAGATTATCTTTAATAATATTGTAATTTTTTCCTTTGGAAGATATATTTTTATCACTTGACCGCTCTCTGCAACGTATGGTAAATAGAAAAAAAAAAACAATAATGAAAATAAGTTATTAAAAATTAATAAAAACATAAGCTTATACATTAATTTATTTTAGTAAAAGAAGCATGTTAAACGTCGACAATCCCGACTAGTTAGGCCTTTGCATCTATAGGTAAATTACCACTTGCACCGACCAGTGATCCATAACTGGTTCAACAAAGGCCATGGTTTGTGCTATCCTGCCTGTGGGAAGCGCAAATAAAAGATCCATTGCTGCTAATCGGAAGAGTAGCCCATGTAGTGGCGACAGCGGGTTCCCTCTCAAAATCTGTGTGGTCCTTAACCATATGTCTGACGCCATATAACCGTAAATAAAATGTGTTGAGTGCGTCGTTAAATAAAACATTTCTTTCTTTCTTTCTATAGGTAAATTTATCGTTAGTCGTACGCAAAAAAACTCTAAACATCTGAATCACAAACACCTTCATTTTCCACCTTCTCAAATTCATTTTATGCAAAATATGCCATTAACAGCTAACTTGGGATACCGGCCTCGGTGGCGTCGTGGTTAGGCCATCAGTCATCGGAGGGGGGAGGGGAGGGGGGAGGAGGCCTATATGAATCTAGCGGGCCCTTTTTTTTTACGTTTTCCATAGACATGAATAGCGTAATATTGCCCCTACAGTACTAACAAAAAATTGATACTAAATAAATAGATAAATAAATAAATAAATAAATAAAAATAAAAATTACAAATTATCAGCTGCTGACGTAGATTATCTGAAAGAGAAACTAACTTCGGACAGTACACAAACTAACAACAGGGCTTGAACTTAATAATTTTTCACTAATTGTAATTTTGAGGCTCCTGACGTAAAAAAAAATTAAAGTTAATTTTACCGCAAATAAATATGACTAAAAGGTTATTTTGCTGTATTTAGTCGTATTTCAAATGTGCAAAATTGCAAGGGGCAATAAAACTCAAAATACATATTTTTTTGTTACTGTGACCAGTAACGCTGAGACCACTCCCGGTTCCCCTTCTAAAATTATGTAATGTTTCTGTAACAACCGCCCCCACCCACCCCACCATGACGTGATTTTACCAACATGATAATACATGTAATAATAATAATAATAATAATAATAATAATAGTGTCTTGTTATTATTATTATTGTTATTATTATTATTAAATAATACAGGCCCGTAGCAGAGGGGCCCGCCCCCAATAACTTTGGCCTTTTTTTCTTCTTTTTTTTAATAACCTTTACATCTCGACTGAATGTAAAAGTTGTAGCGAGACTAACGGATCGATTAACGGAGAGAGTTACAGTAACGAGCAAATGACCTTTGAATCATGCCCCCGGATCCCCCAAATCCGCTCGTTCCATTACCCCCCCCCCCCCCCAATAATGTCCACCGTGCTACGAGCCTGTATTATTAGCCTACTACTACCTTTTTGGGGGTGGAGGGAGAGTTGTTTTATCGGGGGGGGGGGGGCTATAAAAATGCAAAATTAACGTGCGTGCTCACACGCACAAACGGCAGGCTGAACTTGTCCATGCACGTAGAACTTGATTCATCTGTGTTAAGTAATAATTAAGCCAACCTGTGGACGGCAAAACATGCGACACTAGGCCCCTATACTTTTTTGTGTTTTGTGTTTTGTTTGTGAGGTATGTTGTGCGCCCAGTGTCTCCACGAACGGTTAGGAATCGGTTGCGGGAGTTCAACTTAAGGCCACGACGTCCCTACGTTGGTCCGCAACTTGGACCCAGGCGACGTCAACGTTGATTGCAATGGCTGTGTGCACATGCTTCAAATTGGTTTCACTTGGCCCACTGAAGACGTGTGTTATTCACTGACGAGTCCTAGTTCTCACTTTACAGGTCAGATGGCCGACAAGGTGTCAATGACATCTCGATATTCAGACACCTGCGTTCAGGAAAACGTCATAGTTACGGGAGGGTCTGTTATGTTTTTGTTTTTTTATGTGCTTTTTTTGTTGTTGTTTTTTTTTGGTTGGTTTGTTTTTGTGTTTGTTTGTTTATTTGTTTTGTTGTTGTTGTTGGGGGTGTGGTTTTTTTTTTTTTTTTTTTGGGGGGGGGGGGGGGATGGCGGGTTGTTTTTTTTGTTGTTTTTTTGTGTGTTTTTTTTTAGTTATTTTATTGAAAGTGGTACGGTTATTGGCTGATATTGTTTATGAAGTTATAGTAATACCTGGGGGGGGGGGGGGGGGGGTGTTCCGTTTTCACTGTTGTAGAAAATATTCAGGGAAAATGTCCTGAAATAAAGCACATATTTCGTTTGCTTATAATGTTATTGTTAACTCGCTTCCAGATGAATGGAAAACCCTTGTTATTAGTGATAATAAACCTGTATCTTTCTAATAACTACCGACGCCATATAACCGTAAATAAAATGTGATGAGTGTGTCGTTAAATAAAAATTTCCTTCTGATAACTAATATATTAAATTGTAATTGCTCAAAATTTCTAATTACCTACATTTTTAGAAAAATGGACTAATTTAAGTTTTTATGTATCATGGAAGCTAGAAATCCATTCATTATTGTGATAAATCTCCTAAATTCATTGATTTGGATTTGATTACAGCATAATATTATTTTTACATATTGTAAATTGTATAAATATGGGGATATTCTAAACAAGAAAATATATTTAATGCGTATTTTTAGACGTTGAAAGAGTTTATTAGTTGGAAAAATATTACAATGCAGGAAACTCAGGACAGTCCCTTTAACACGGTGTTCTTTACAATAGTTACACACATTATTAAAGGGGCATTCCCGAGTTTGCCGCATTGTAAGATGTTTCCGACTAATAAAATATTTATACGATTAAACTTACATATTAAATATATGTTCTTGTTAAGAATATCAGTGTCTGTATATTCAACGTGTTTCTGGTCATCTTAATATTTGTAAGAAGCCCAAACTGGATTTTGTCTTCAGATAATTTCGTACGTACGAAAAAATAGTTTTTAGGAAATAAAGTGAAATGTAACCTAGTACAAATATTAGAACGATCAGAAACACGTTTAATATACAGCCACTAATATTTTATGCAGAAAAATATATTTGATAAGTAATTACAGTCGTCAAAAAGTCTTTGTTAGTCGATAACATCTTAAAAACTCAGGAATGTCCCTTTAGTATTTGGTTATGTTAGAATACAACATTGTCCGAAATAATTGTTTTAATATTATGTTATCCATTTACAGACCTTGTATTAGCAGATTTTAAAAGACGTGTATACGTAATTTCTGTTCTTTGGATTACTTATATTCGCTCAAGAGCAGAATCGAAACAACCTCAAACGACCTACTTGCCCACCTGCGGTGGACAAATGTGTACGTCAAATCTGTATGTAATGTGTAAATCGCTTGCACAAGCTACTGTATATTATGTAACCACTTTTGTATGTGATGTTTAAATATGTTCTATGGATCATTGATCTGAAATAAAAATCTATTATTATTATTATTATTATTATTATTATTATTATTATATCGTTTTAAAATAAACTTTCTGTTTTTATTAACAAATATATATATGGTGATGTAGTAATCTTTAAATATCCTCTTGAAAATTATTATTAGCAGTCAATATCCCTCAGACTTTATAAGATGTTAGTAAAGTTTAAGTAAATGTTCAAGTTTGTTTGGCGTGAGCCACTGAGTGGTTGTTTGTGTATGTATGTATTATTTATTTATTTATTTATTTATTTTATTTATTTTATTATATTATATACATGTTGTATTTATTTATGTATTAAGTCATATTTTAAATACAAATATTTTGTTTAAGGTGCATCTCTCCTAGTGCTCGCCCCTCAATCAAACCTCTTTTTTATTATATATAACTCATTTAAACTGTATTAAATTTTATAAAATCATAAAATCTATCAGTTCTTTCTGCACATTTTTATGAGGGCGAAAGAAAGCTACAAATACTGCACTGCAGACTTCGATTAGGAATAAGTGGTCTAAATGGACACACATTTACACGCTTCATTGGAGAAAATCAATATGGTACCTGTGGTCACAACGTTGAAGATTCAGAACATTTACTGTTATTTTGCTCCCTATACCATAGAGACTGCCAGACGTACTTATCCAGGTTAAATTAGTTAAATTTACATATTAACACATTGGTATATGGCGATCCCAACTTAACACTACAAAAAATAGTCTCATCTTCAAAGCAATCCACAATTTTATTGTTGAAAGCAAACGTTTTGACTGATAAAACCGTCCATCTTCTCCTTCATGTTTCTTGTCTCCCTGTTCTAATCTATATACCGGTACAAATATTTATATTTTGACAGGTTTAAAATATAATAGTTTAACTTTTTTCAACACTAAACTGGATTTTTTTACTTCAAAATGTTCATGTTGACCAGTTAATATTTCAATTGGGTAATGTAGAGTAAGGTCTTGATATAGACTATGCCTGTTGACCAATCCCATCTGTTAATATATAAACAGAAATAAATATTGTTTAAATCAAATTAATTTAATATTTTGCATTAAAGAGACTGACGTCCCTAGCAATGTTACTGAGAAATACTTTTATACTTTCTAGTAATTACATTTTGTTTTCTTCTCCTAACCTAAACTGTCATTTAGGTGATCGACTGGCAAATTATCTAGTATTTTGCAACCTGGGAGATAATTCGAAGGTGCTTAACTATCTAGCTGATTCAAAATCTGAAGGGCCGAATATGTTATTAAACCAACACTGATAATCGTATTGGTTTCAACTAGAAAACAATGAAGTTGCCATGAAACATATCCCCCTATTAACAAAACCTCTTGTGGCTGAAGCCTAACCTCCTAGTCACCTGGCACCCCTATTTTGAGGGCTAATTAATATATTTAAAAAACAAATTAAAATATATTTATATTTAGGACTGCCCGATCTAAATTTGCGTTACAAATTGTTAGTTGTTTGCTGTATATTAAATATTGTTTGGGAAAATAACGCACAAAATTATTTATTGTAAAGTCCTTTTTCCCTGTTTGTTTAAATATCAAAATTGCCCCAGTAATTGTTCTGTCCCAGGTTGGACTACTGGCATCCGGTGGCCTAACCTGGGATAGACATGCTCGAAACCTTCGTGGTATAGGAGCATGTAAATATTTTATTGATGGATTGATATTTGCCATGACTAAATGGAGAAGTAGGTAGCACAAAGCCTAGCATGAGCATTACAGATTGCACAACAAAACAATTAAATGGTCATAGAAATGGAAAACATCCTTTGAAGAGAATGACCCGATGACCTATATTAGAACATATATGTTTTTTTTGTGGCTGTGCAAGAAAGAAAGAAATGTTTTATTTAAAGCCGCATACCCTAGTTCCATCCAGCGAAAACAAATTATAATTTGGTTAATCTACAAACCTGTAACACACTTAGATCACGTTTTTATCAAATGGAGTGAAAAAGCAGGTTTTATATCGATAAATACCATGGGAATCACCATGTCCCAATTGCTTGAAATAATTTTGAAAGTTTGTATTCTGATGTCACCGGTAGATGTCGCTCGAAGCACAACAATGCCTACGTCACGACAAATTTCACAGACTTGGGGTGCGTTCTTTTCACCTCTCCTGGACATGTTCCAACTGTTCTGTCCTGGTTGTATCCCCTCTCCAGATATCGTAGAACTTAGCAAAATTATTGGTTTTAAGGGTTTGTAACGTTTTGTATTGCGATACTTACTTGTCTGAACTTTATTGTTACTGAAAATGTTCACGAACTGTGAAGAAAAATCTCACAAATGAACAACAACAAATCGGATGTTGATTGCGTGAACCGTGCACGAGAAAACAAACCGAACCAAAATGATAACGGCCACGTGGTATACCAACGTCTGTGACATTGAAATGGAAATATCCCCTCTAAAAATAGATTAGACCTCGTCTGCTCAACGGTTTTTTCTCAGACGCGCGTGAGTTTTTCAGAAATACGAAAAATGCATTTTGTGGTATTACAAACACCAGGATTACCAGGATTACCAAAAAACACTTCAGGTGAATGGAAATGTATATTCTAAATAATAAACGGTAAGTAAAGTTCAATTTTATTTGTGAAAAAATGGGTTTAATAGCGAAAAACAACTAGCCGTAACTAGGGTGTGTCCCTTTAACGACGCACTCGTCACATTTTAATTACGGTTATATGGCGTCTGACATATGGTTAAGGACCACACAGATATTGAGAGAGGAAACTCGCTATCGCCACTTCATGGGCTACTCTTTTTCGATTAGCAACAAGGGATCTTTTATATGCACCATCCCACAGATAGAGTAGTATATACCACGGCCTTTGATATACCAGTCGTGGTGCACTAGCTGGAACGAGAAATAGCCCAATGCGCCCACCGATGGGGATCGATTCCAAACCGACCGCGCATCGAGCGAGCGCTTTACCACTGGGCTACGGGTTGTGCATAAGGTCAAGTGTCGCACCCTGGCCTTTGAACAATAGACCACCACATGCAAAACCATCTGAAGAATTCAGTTAATCTTGCATTGCATTTGAAGAACTCAAACTGAGAAAGGCTACTTGGGCAGTCTTGGATCAAGTTTTCAAAACGAATGACCAACATAGAAGTGATGCAGTGTCAAATCGAGCTTGGGGTCACAAGGCGGCGGATGGGGAAGGGTGGATGGTAGTAATATTGCTTTTTAAAATATAGTCATAACAGGCAGGGGCGTATGCAGGATATTTCCAGCGAGGAGGTGAAATGCTTAAAAGGAGCACATACTAACGGTATTCAGAAGTACATGAACAATATGGTGGTAACATGTTATCCATATGGTAATCTTCCACAGGAATATCAAGCTCACCATTGTAAACATGTTCCCCACTAAAAAAATAAATGTACTATGTTTATCTGCTAAACAGGATTTGTCTGGGCTCTTCGAATTTTGGAAGAGGTGCGTACCTTCAACACCCTCGAACTGCAGCATGCGGTACATATGATAAAGGAAATAGCTGGAATCACCAAATAGAGTCTACACATTTAATGTACAAGTTTTTAACCCCCCCCCCCCCCCCCCGTCCCCGTGAGAGGGACAACAGACGTATCTGAACATTGTCTCGTGTCCCTCTCACGAATTATTACACCATGTGCAGCAAAGACTCTTAAATAGACCCTAGAATAACTAGCAGAGGGTGGAGGGCATAAAAAGATCTGGGCACAGTAATAGACAGAGATGAAAGTCGGTAACGGACATTTTAATACAGGTGGTAGGGTATTGAGAGTGGCTAGGATTATGACGTTGCACCATGGTCTAAAATGACGACCTTCATTTAGAATGTATGCAAAGCATCAGCCGAAACCATATCATAAGTACTGGGCGGAGAACATAAGCGTACAGGCTCCCTTATTTGTAGGGGGTGGGGGCGGCTGATTTTTGTCAGTATTAAACTAAAATGTCCAAATCTGAATAACAGCATTTATTCATATTAGCATTACTGACAAACAGCTACAAAAAACGAAAGAAGAAACAAGAAAGTGCAAACGAATCGCCACACCTTTTTACATGGATTACAACTAATATTGTGGGTAGAACGATTGAAATACACGGTGAAAGGGCTTCAGGCCAGCTCATTTTGCCAGAATTGATTTGATTCAGCACTTAGGCGCAAACTGCCCTCCCACCCCACACACATCTCGTACGCTTATGACGGAGAATCTTGGAAAATTGAGGCCAAACACCGGAAAACCTGGAAACACTACACAGACGATTAAAACTCCGAAATTCTGGAAAACTTCCATATCTGAATAGTGTTTGGCCCTTCTATTTACGGTTGTGTCCTGGAAGGAGGACGGGGGGGGGGGGGGGGGGGGGGGGGGGGGGGGTGGGGGGGGGGGGAGAGATTGGCCTGAATTGTTGTAAATTTACCCGAAACCATCTACAGCATTCTGAGATAATGTTTCGCTCCTCTAATGGATCTTATGCTTTAAAAAACCTTAAAAAAAACAAAAATAACAACAAACAAGTGACACTATTTTAAATAAAATATTTTATTCATATTCACAAGACTTCATTACCGGCTTTATACAGCGATACCTACATGCTTCACCTCCGTACCACCGGAACTATAAGTTAGTCCAACGAATGCTAATCAATGCAGATAGGACCACATACAATACATATAGTAGTAAGTGGTACTGCTGGCAAAAAACATCCACGGTGTGGTTGCAACTAGGGACTATATATTTACACATTTACCTGCGTTTTTTCTTCCTTTTTTATGTGTATAATACTCCCCCACCATAAAAACTGATTAGCAAACAGGTGAATACTTGGATAAAAAAAGACGTTTGTTTTGTTTAACGACACCACTAGAGCACATTGATTTATTAATAATCGGCTATTGGATGTCAAACATTTGTTCATTTTGACATATAGTCTTAGAGACGAAACCCGCTTCATTTTCCCTTTAGTAGCAAGGAGTCTTTTATACGCACCACCGGCCTCGGTGGCGTCGTGGCAGGCCATCGGTCTACAGGCTGGTAGGTACTGGGTTCGGATCCCAGTCGAGGCATGAAAGTTTTAATCCAGATACCGACTCCAACCTTGAGTGAGTGCTCCGCAAGGCTCAATGGGTAGATGTAAACCACTTGCACCGACTAGTGATCCAGAACTGGTTCAACAAAGGCCATGGTTTGTGCTATCCTGCCTGTGGGAAGCGCAAATAAAAGATCCCTTGCTGCCTGTCGTAAAAGAGTAGCCTATGTGGCGACAGCGGGTTTCCTCTAAATAAATCTGTGTGGTCCTTAACCATATGTCTGACGCCATATAACCGTAAATAAAATGTGTTGAGTGCGTCATTAAATAAAACACTTCTTTCTTTCCTTCTTTCTGTATACGCACCATCCCACGGCCTTCGATATACCAGTCGTGGTGCACTAGCTGAAACCAGAAATAGCTCAATGGGTCCACCGACGGGGATCGATCCCAAACCGACCGTGCATCAAGCGAGCGCTTTACCACTGGGCTACGTCCCGCTCCCCTACTTGAATCAATGACAGATGCGTCTATACAAGACCCGCTTGTTGGAGACTTAGTAGCATTTTGCTGACTATTGAGCCAATTAATGCTTAAGGCCAGTTTCTATAAATGCGCCAAAGACAAAATACTCATCCCCTCCGAAAAATACCAAACCCCACAAGCAGTTTTCAGTAAATAAACCAGTAAATTGCTACAATTAGAAATATAGTTATTACGCAACTATTACAATGATGGACCTTGTAAAACATGTAGCAACAAAACAACTGTAATATATATATATATATATATAAAGAACAAAAAGAAGAGAACATTTGGTCCATGTACCCAACATGAAGATTTCAATGTAACCTTTAAATGCACGATGACATTGCAGTTGACGTAAAAAATGGCCCCACAAAAATCTGCCTGAAAATATATACCTTTAAAACTTGTTCTGAAAAGTATGTTATTCGACCATCTGGTCATAGGCGTATGGGCTTCCATTTTTGTAGCTTTTGCGCGAATCTGAATAACAAAATTTATTCATATTAACATTACCACTAAACAGCTATAATGGGTTGCAAACGAAGTACAACGCATTCTTACATGGATTAGGCCTACAACTAATTGGGGCAGGCTGGCTTTTTCCCAAAGTAAACGAAAATTGCCGAATCTGGAAAACAACATTTATTCAAATTAGCATTACTACCAAACAACTATATTGGGTTGCAAACGAATCACTACGCAATCTTGCATACAACTAATTGTGAGGGTAGAATGATGGAAATACATGTACACGGTAAAAAGGTCTCAAGTTATAACATTTTCCCTGAATATCTCTATAATTTTTGCCCGAATTTGAGGTTTTGCTCCAGCAACTGCCCTCCCGCCCCCCTCGTACGCTTATACATCAGGTTTAATATTTCCTTCTCATTACTATATGAATATTTGCCACATTCATTGAACATTGTAGGCCCTTAGGTCAAACATTGTTAAAACAGCAACCGATTCAAAATTAGAAGTAAAAAAAAATAAAAAAATAAAAAGCCCGCGACGCCAAAAGCTAAGTGATGTGTGTATTATAAGTTCGTGATAAAGCTACACTTATATATATAAAACGCCACCATATCTAGACCCACGTGCTAAAATTCCACGCGCCTGCAAGTGGAACCCTCCCCCCTCCCTCCCCAAGCACTGCAGATGTTTCCTACGGGCCTGTAAAGTAATCACGTGTAAATGTCTAAAGTAGATCAGCTGCCATGTGATCATGCTTTAAAAAAGAAGACGAAACTAATAAAAAAAACCCATCCTACTGGACATATGAAAACTAAAAACTGTATATGAATAATGTTTGATCCCAATTGATTGTGCATCACATTAAAATAGTGATTATAGTAATTGAACTGTCAAGGTGGATTTTAAACTGACCAGACATTCTGATAACGTACATTAAATTACCCATATGAGCAGAGAGAAGCGGGGAAAGAAAGAAAAAACACCCAAAACATTTCTTCCCCTATATTTTAGTTTTGACGTCATAAACAGTGCTTCACTATAGACTGTAAGAACACACACAGTTCCCATGGTGGCAGTCATGTCAACAACTAAATTAAGTCATCAGCGATACGTACGTCACAGTATCGTTTGAAAATCTTTCATAAAATGATAAGTATTGATAATGGGTAATAAATAGAATACCCAACTCGCTACTCGGCAATACCGTTTATCTTGCACTCGTAAACTGTTGTTGTCCTTCCCGAGCCTTTGGGAATGTTTTATTTAACGACGCACTCAACACATTTTATTTACGTTATATGGCGTCGGACCACAGGGATACTGAGGGAGGAAACCCGCTGTCGTCACTTCATGGGCTACTCTTCGATTAGCAGCAAGGGATCTTTTCTATGCACCATCCCATAGACAGGATAGCACATACCATGGCCTTTGATGTACCAGTCATGATGCACTGGCTGGAGCGAGAAATAGCCCAATGGAGCCCACTGACAGGGATCGATCCCAAACTGACCGCGCATCAAGCAGGCATTTTACCACTGGGCTACATCTCGCCCACTATTCTATGGCGTCTGACACATGGTTAAGGAACACACGGATATAGAGAAGACACCCGCTGTCGCCACTTGATGGGCTACTCTTTTTCAATTACGCGGAAAGAAAAACATCAATTCACGAATGCAAGATAAACGGTATTGCCACGTAGCTTGTTGAGTATTGTCTAAGTACCTCAGTACCTGCATTGTTAACAAACAAAAAACAAAACAATTGAGCTGTCTGAACAAATGCATTTAAATATACGATATATACTGAACAAAAAAAGAAACATGAATATTTTGGTGTTTATTAAACTTATCAATTGCTTGTGAAAATTTCAGGCCCATTTTCACAGTCTGTTTACTGAATTAACTGCATCATAAGAAAAATATATACACAGTGAAACCTCTCAAGACTGGACCCTCTGTAAACCAGAATTCCATCAAAACAGGACGTTTTACAGTCTCTTTTTAAAAACCAGGACATAACTTAACCTCTCTAAACCGGACATTGGTCTTGGCCCCAAGGGTGTCCAGTTTGGAGAAGTATCGTTGTATATTATATGTTAAAATAGTTGCAATACTTCGGCAGTTCAGTGGGTTTTCGTTTGACGTACAGCGGCTCTGCTAATACTTCGTGGAGACCTCTGTGTGAGTTACACGATGGTGCATTGTCCTCACCTCAACAGTGGTTATTTCTGGACAATGTATGTGAAATAGTTGACAGCAGTAATCAGACAGAAAACCACTTCAGTGTTAAATGTATGGTCTACAATAAAATGGTTTTGTTAAAAACAAAACAATTCACGATTAAAATAAATACAATTCTCTATATATATTTACAAGTGTAAGTGTCACAAAAACCATACTGATTAATATATACCGCAGAGTATAATATGCTAAGATGTTATTAATTTTAATTACCATGGCGATGTAACGGATTTAACCATTAATCAGTAACTCAGCATGTCACAATATTTCTGCAATATTACAACACGATTCAGTCAATACTTAAAACAATTCAAATAAATTTTCTCATTCAAAGGCATACTGTCACGGATTTAAAGGCATATTGTCACAGATCACTGACCTATTTAATGGTCTAACAAAGTATTACAGGAACAAAAATAATTTGATTTGTTCCTAAATGTACTTTATTTAACCATCTTCATAACCACCATACTCCATTTATTAATGGTATTTGTAAAAATAATTGAATTATGGCAATGGTTCATAATTCAAAAACTAAAATTGACGAAAGGGTTGACATGGATTTTACTCCATCATGGTTCAGTTAAGGTGATGCGATAGCTAGATTTGGTTTCCAACAATTAATGTAATTTTAATTTATTATTCTTTTTTTTTTAGAGAAATAAGGTACTTAAATCCGTGACAGTATGGCTTTAATAAACTAAAAAATGTCTAAATATCAGGGTTGAAAATTAACATCAAAACCATGGTCGCCAGCAGGGCCAGTTGAAGAAAAAGCTTACTGGCCCTTCTCAAATTCAACTAACCCTCCAATTTAACTGCACAGCCCAAATCAAAACTAGAATTTTCTTTGCTGAATAATGACCATGTATATAGTCCGTTTGCGTCAAAAGAAAAACGATGAATTGGCATGCAACTTCATAATAAATAAAGTTAAAATTCATATTAAAAAACATATCATTAAGTTTTAAACCCATACCAACCCAAATGACATTTAAAGAAAAAACATAATCCAGTATAAATAAAAACGTTCATTTACAAGTTACCATTAAATGAAACAGATTAAATATAATTTTTAATACAGGAGTAAAGAAAAATGCTAGAACAGCCAAGGTATGCAGCTTCACTTGCATGGTCTCTGAAGTAATCGATAATGCAGTACAAAGAGACTAAAGGTAGAACTGGGCATGTTTTAGTAAATTAGTCTGAGTGGCAGACCTCTTTATGGCGACGCAAGAGGGATGAACTTTCCGGTAAAGGATTTCCTCGGGAGTGGTTGTCCTCCTATAGACAAGGCACTAGATAAAGGTTGATGGAATCATCCACTATTTTGCCAAATACCCATTCGACTCTGCATTGTGCAAGATACGGCCCTGATCTCGTACTCCGGTTTTGTCGTTCAGATTACTTTGGAGGTTTCATCAATTGGTTTTTTTAAAATTATTTACACTGAACTTCCAATTTTTTTTATTTCAGATGGTATGGGTTTACAATTTAATAACTTAATATGTTTTTATATGAATATTATCTTTACATTCCAATGCACTGACTTTTGGAATAATTCCTGTAGTTAAGGAAAATTCCATTGTTAGTGTCAGTTAAAACTACATGATAAATTTAGATTTTTGTCCCAGAATAAAATACTAGTAAGCTAATTAAATAGGACTAATTTGTACCATAAAATTTAATAATGACAAAAAGTAGGTCTACTAGATAATTATGATGTACCCAGTCCATTCCAATAAGCCGACGACTTTAAAGAAAAAACATGCAGCGTCTACAATATGTTTTGATCTATATTTGGTTACAGGCCCAAACCAAAATCGCAGAAGCTGAGATTGGGTCTGGTCAGTCTGACCCAGTCAAAATATAGAGCATGTTCTATAATATTGTCTGCGGCCAGATCTGTAGTTCGCTCCAGCACAGACGCAATGTGTTTCGTCACATTCGATTCACTTTCAGTGCGTTTCTTTTTTAACTGGTACCATTCTCGCCACTCTAAAATCAATGGTCGCCCACCGGACTACCTCTGTAAAAAAATTCTTAGTCGCCCTTAGCCAATAAAAGTCACTGCTAATTTTCAACCCTGAAACATTTTGCTTCAAATACAGTCTCACCAAAGTAAAATCTTTCTCTCGTGTATATTTTCCAATATGTGTATTGTTAATATGTAATAAATATTACTCTATGCTGCATATCTGTCCTATAGCACCTATAGTTCCCATTGGTCACTTACCGCTATCGAACCCAAGCAAATTAGTCCACACAAAGTTTGATCACGTTATATTAAGCTTGCTCTGATGCAGTACTTCATTTTCATTATTTGAAATTGTGATGCTCCAGAACATAGGTATCCCAAAACAACAAAAACAGGAAGGGGGGGGGGGGGGGGGAACGGAGAGAGAGAGAGAGAGAGAGAGAGAGAGAGAGAGAGAGAGAGAGAGAGAGATGATATGTAAACATAATAACCCAGAGTTGTTTGAGGATGTCTGTGCTCCAAGTGCAAATGAAATATTGCTTGCTGCTAATCGAAAAATGTAGCAGGCTTCCACTAAGACTTTCCTTAAGGTTCTAGGTTAACAATACATCACTACTGATTTATTTTCTTTCTTCTTTATGAATGTATTTTTTGTTGTTATTTTTGGGGAGGGAAGGGTTTAAAATTTATTATTTAATAAATATATGTATGAAAAAATATAATACATGTATATTTTTTCATATGTATATCAATAATAAAAGTATAACATGAGTTAAAATTATAACAAGAGGTAAAAGTTTATTTTGGTTAACGACACCAATAGAGCACATGAATATGTGACAATTTGTCTTTTTGAATGGGAAAGACGTCAACTTAGCCTGATGTTATCTTAAAGTTAAAATTTGGTCTGTTCAACTACACCACTAGTGCACACTGATGTATTAATCATTGGCTATTGGATTTCAAACATTTGTACATTTTGACAAAATCTGCTACCGGTAGTAGCAAAGGATCTTTTATATTATACACCATTCCACAGACAGGATAGCACATTCCATGGCCTTTTATACCAGTCAACAGAGATTGATCATAGACTGACTATGCATCAAGATAGCACTTTACTACCGGGCTACGTATTGCCCCACTTGTCAATAAAACCTTAACTGGCTCCCACTATCCTGGTGGCGACACTCCTGAGCAGTCATAAAACAATTAAATAAACAATCACTACAATGACCTCTATACACTATATCCCAATTGTATGCTTAATAAACAATGTCATTTGCTGAATAAACAAGCAATGCAACTTATATACCAAAAAAAGAAAAAAGAAAAAGAAAAAAGAAGAAAAAAAAGAGAGAAAAAAAAAAGAAGAGTCTGAACCACATTGTTAAAGTGACAGTCCTGACTTTGTTGCCATTGTATCAAGTTTCCGGCTAATAAAACCTTTTGAATTGTTAGAATGAAAATTTACTTAAATTTTCTCATTCAGAATATCCATATCTGTATATTATATCCAATGTGGTTTTGGTTCCCCAAATGTTTGTAGTTGCACAATATGGATTTTGTGCCAAATATTGTTTTGTAAGTATCAGTTTATTTTTTCCTTCAATCATCAAATGAAGTCTATATTTAGACGATATATTCCCTTTGACATCATGTATTTTAGACATAATTATTTAGTTCTATTTCACACTTTTTACTGATTTTGTTTTATACAAATATATTACAGGTGAGTACATTAATTTATATTATTGTGTATTTTATTAGCATCAAAGTCAGGACTGTCCCTTTAACAACTACATGTACATGTATGATACATTATTTTCCTACCTTTAATTACTGTTAGATTTCCCCACATTTTTTTTTCCAAACAGAAAAACTATTACAATGATACCAATTCCACATGCTAGATGATAAACATATCACCTAGATCTCCTAGGATAAAAAGTATGCAATCTTTCGACATCTGTTATTTTGCTTCTTTATGAAATACTCCTCAAGAAGTACGTGACATAATTAATATGACGTCATCACATTTGATTTTATATCATAACATATTATTATGTTGTTACATTACGTCATATCCTTTCAGCCCTCTTGGAGAGTATTCCATAAAAGGGCAAAATGGCAGCCGGCACAAAATCGAAGTCGATATAGCTGACATGGTTAACATCTAGTATGTGGAATCTGTGTCATTGTAATGGTGGGTTTTTTTTTTCAAGATTTCAAATGTAAAGGAAATCTATCATTAAATAAAGGTAGGAGAGTAATTTCTTATAGTTGTTAACAATGTGGTTCAGACTTTAGTACAAAAATGTATATCCCAATCACGCATAATAACAAACAAAATATAATGTCCTATACCGGTATGTCACTCTTACATGAATACATGTAATTATGCTTAATTAACAAACACTACAGTATCATATACCAGTGAGCACAATAATATGCTTAATAAGTAAATACTGCAGTGTTGTTACAAGTATGTCACAAAAAATATAGGCTTAATAAACAAACAGTACAATGTTGTATAGCAGTATGTCACAATCATATACTCAATAAATAAACACAATATACCAGCATGTCACACTCAATACACTGACCTATACTGGTATTGTATTATATTGTAAATAAACAATGCAATGACCTATACTGGTATTGTATTATATTGTAAATAATGCAATGACCTATAATGGTATTGTATGATATTGTAAATACACAATGCAATGACCTGGTATTGTATTATATTGTAAATAAACAATGCAATGACCTATACTGGTATGTTACGTTCATATGCTTAATAAATAAACCCTAGAGTGTTGTATACTGGCATGTCACAATGATATATTTATCAAACAAACAATACAATGTTGTATACTGCAAATCACTCATATGATTAATAAACAATACAAAGTACTCTGCATACTGCAACATGTTACAATCATGTCTGCCATTCATTATGTTCTGACTGTAAATGCATTGTGTTTACAATTTTGAGACAAATGGAAACAGTTTTATAAATTGAAGAATATTTTTTTTTCTCTTTTAAGAAGTAATTGTTTTATTGCATTAAATTTCTTATATATGTCCATGGGGAGAGGGTTGTTTTGAAGAGAAATGCATGCATTCATTAATTTAAAATAACTAGGAAGTGTTTATTGTTCTAAATGATAAACAAGCATTCTGAGAGTATACTGCTAAAGCAATACATGTCCCCTATTGGAAAAAATGAATAAATCAACATAAAAGTCAAACATGCTTACATGTATCGGTGTTATTTCACAATTATTGCACCTCAAGGCATGAGAAATCTTTACAGCACACTATATCAGCCTACATGTATACATGTTATTTCACAAAACTTAATGCACTTCAAAGCAAACGAATCCTTAAGTCTATGTACATGCATGTGTTACTTCAAAAGTATTGCACTTCAAGGCATGTGGAGTTCATGTAGCATATATATGCTATTTCTGAAAAGCATTTCAAAGTAACTGAAATACTTGTTATGTTATTCTAGAATATTGACTGCGCCGATTCTATTGAAGCATATATATATATATATATATATATATATAATGAATATAGTTTTTAGCAACCTTTGAATGAGAAATGATTTTACTGAAATAAAACATTATTAAATAATTAATGCCCATTAATTTAAAATGGAGATAACAAATGAGAGGATTTCATATGTAGTTAATGTCAAGAATGTCCGATTACATGTTGATGTACAAATTATACATTTGATACAAAATATAATTCTTTTGATTTCAAATAAATTTTGGACAAAAAACATAAATGTTTGTTTAGCTAAATCAGCTGATCAAAGAAAACTGGACAGAAACTCAAATATCAATTTAAAAAAAAAAAATATAAAAAAATATTTTAAAAAATAAAATTAAAATATTCCAGTATTAAAAAACCCCACGAAAACAACTTCAAAGAAATTATAATGAAATCAAATCAAAGCAATTAGAATTATTTTATTTTCATTTGCTATTATCACTCAGTATCAGTCTGTGTGACAATAACAGAATTCTATTCTTACGATCTAGAGCAAGTGTTGCAAAATCTGTAAATATAAAGACCATTAATAGCTGTAGTTTAAAATGTGCTGTATGTGAGCGCATGTGTTGTCAAACCCAATTTTACTTAGCAGTCAAACATCATTATCTTGTCATCTTTACTTTAGAGACCAAGCCTCATGCTTACAAAACATTTAGAGTTTAGACTCGAGACTCTAAAAGAGTCCTAGACATGAACGTCATGGCAATGCCATACAAAGTATATGTCTGTGACGTCATTAGAGATCGAGTCTGGACTCAAAAAGCATGAGGCCTGGGCCCGTGCTTATAAAACATTTAGAGTCTAGTCTCAACACTCAGAGTCTGAGACTTTAGCACCATGGCTATGCCATTCAAATGGTATGTGTGTGACATCATTAGAGAAGTGAGTCTAGACTTTAAGTATTATAAATACGGGCCCAAAGATATCTCGAGGCAAGAAATTGTTCTATAGGTTACTTTTTACAACAAATATTATCAGGCACAAATCTAGCTGGCAAAAATACTTTATAGAACTTTTGTTATCAAAAACTGACTCAAGTTATTAGCTATTTAGTAAGAAGTTGAAGTTCAATCGTCTTCATCATAAGGAAAATCAAGGCAAGCAAACGGCCACTCTCCTAAAATGATGTTAATTTTAGAAAGCAAACACATAAAGTTTTAAGTAAAATTTACTAACATAATTTGTGCAAGGCGATCATATACTGCTCTCCTAAAATCTTTCCACGCAAGTGTGGATGGAAGCAGGAATGATAACTTGCATTTCTTGGTGAAGAAAGAAGTCGCCATAATATTTTGGACCTACATGTAACCTGATTTCAAAAACAAAATCACATAATATTTATCAAGACACCAACTTGTTTATTGCTACCATGTAACACCCACTTCTCAGATGGAAGGAAGGAAGGAAATATTTGATTTAATGACGCACAAAACACATTTTATTTACGGTTATATGGCGTCAGACATGGTTAAGAACCACGCAGATATTGAGAGAGGAAACCCACTGTCGCCACTTCATGGGCTACTCTTTTCGATTATCAGAAAGGGATCTTTTATATGCACCATCCCACAGACAGGATAGTACATACCACAGCCTTTGATATACCAGTCGTGGTGCACTGGCTGGAATGAAAAATAGCCCAATGGGCCCATGTTTCATCAGCTTGATATGAACCGCAGTACAGTATTGTGTATCGCGATTTTTACACGATATTGTTTTCTTGTATCTTATTTGACAAACAAACAAATAAAAAACTTAGCATTTTATTAATTGTACCACGCTGTGCACTCGGGACTATCAGCTGTCAATTAAAATATCGAAAGTGTGCAAATAACCATGCATACCACTCGTCTGTTTATGTGGTTAACTTTAACTTAGCGATGACACGAAAAGGCAGCAGGCGAAAAATCTCATGCTTTTTAGCCTGGGAAATATAGAAGTCGATACAGGTGACCATCTAGTATGTGGAATGTTTGTCATTGTAATGTTTTTTGTTTTTTTCCCATGATTTTTGTCCAGACAAAACTTGGGGGAAATCTACCGGTAATTACAGCTAGGTCCTAGAAAAGTACAAAAATGCTCCCTGGAGCTAGCTCAAGCTGTCAAATATCCCGACGGTGTTATCTGTTATTAATTTTCTCGACACAGTACTGAATACTCATACGTTATATACATATATATGGTAGTTAAAACTCATACATTTTATTCCTTTCATTTATTATTTATTTGATTATGTTAAATGTACACAATTGGATTTGTTTCACTTCTGGCTTCATTAAAAAAATCCACAAATATTAAATTTAAATAATATCAGATATATCACAATACATACTGCAATACGGTTTGTTGTATCGCAATATATCGCAATACGGTTTTGACCGTATCGATGCACCCCTACTTTTCAATCCTAGATTAGTGCCTGTATTAAGTCACCAAATGAATATCGGAGTCGATTGTCGATTCTGTCACTTCAGTATTGAGATCATAATGAAGTTTGATTGTTTATAAAGGGTTTTTTTAAGGATCATTAAAAGAAAGCATCACAGTTTAAATTTAATAAATGCTAAACATGATTGTCAGTTTATATCCACTGGTCAATTCCTATCCACTTAATATCACATTTTCTATGTCTTTGTAACAAAAACTATATGGTTCATATATCGATGTGCAAACCCTATTATATGCGTGTAAACTACACTCTGATAATCATAAGAAAATATATAGCTCTGTATAAATAACAACAGTATAGTATTAGTAGTGGTCCCAGCACCAATTAGACTTGATCAGGATTTCAAAGGTCATGGCAAGGATGTCCTAACTTCAGATATTCCATCAAACATCCGACAGCGCCGAAATAACCCTGCAAAACAAGACAATTATATTATTACAGTGCATAAATTAGATACATGTAGAGAATATTAAACAAGCTACCATGGACTATCAAGTTTACGTCATGAGTGAAATAAGTTTTCTTTGTCAGATGAGTTCATGTAATCATCATCCTTTGTTTGTCAAGATTTTGTTTATATTGACAAATAATCCGGCAATTCTTTAAAATTACTACTAGAGGTTGGTCATGGTCAGTGTACGATATGATTTAGTACATGTTCATTCATTGGTCGCAGTGAACTGAACTACCCAATCAAATGGCTTGTTAAACCAACGCATAATAATTTTTCAGGGAGAAATTGTGCTTTTTACATGTATGTACAAGTTTTGTGTCCGCTGGGGTAATAAAAGTTACACTTTGTTTTGTTTAACAAAACCACCAGAGCACATTCATTTATTAATTATCGGCTATTGGATGTCAAACATTTGGTAATTTTGACATATAGTCTTAGAGAGGAAACCGGCTACATTTTGGCATTAGTAGCAAGGAATCTTTTATACCACAACCTTTGATATACCAGTCATGGCTGGGATAATAAATTAAAATAGTAAAGACAGGATACTATTAGTACTAAATGTCTCAACAAAATAGTGTTGAAAAAAATATGTACATCTAATTTGTCCTGAAATGCACTTTTGGCACACACCATCATTACCCGGATTGTTACTTTGTATGATTTTCAATTTAATATAGTCCAAGTTAGGAAATAGGTCTTTATTATAAAATAAATAAATAAAAAATTTAAAAAATGAAATCTCTCTCTGATGATTCCATGTAAGTTGACCTCAATAGTAATTAAACAACCAACTGGTTTGAAGAAGTTCACTTGTTAGTACAGTGTGGTATGCTACTACTTATATAACATATTAACAGCAAAATGAGACAGTGCTCTGGCTTAGGGTGGTCAGTCAAATTTGTGTGGTTAACCTCTTAGTTACCAAACGACTGTACTTCCTAAAAAATAGCAGTCTCGAGCCCTCTCAATATTGCTCCATTTGTTTACACAATATATTTTGACACAAAACCTGTATTAAAATGGTTAACAGGGTTAGCTTTGGGTCAGCAGAAAATTTCGCCAAATTATCTATTAAAATGAAAAAAGAAATTGCAGAAAACCCAATTATTTTCTAATAAAGTATCAATTATTTCATGAAATTATTTTGCCAAATTAAAATAAAATTCGCCAATTGTTTTAAACATTCGCAATTAGTGAATTTGGCGAGTGCCAGAGATGGCTCTGGTTAAAGTGAATTTAGGAGACCAATAAATGAGTAAAATTAGAAATGTCATTAATACTGTATACTGCCGTGTATTAGCAGACTTTTGAAGTCTAGAAATACTTTTCAAAAGAAGAGAGTCGGCTTATACACGGAGGCAAAACATTTGGTTCATAAAATTCCAATCGGAAACACTCCTGATCGTGACTTACACATTTTGATCAGATCCTTACAGCCTTTCACTCCTTATGTAACAATAATTTGGGCGGAGTATAAATAAAACACCCCATCATGCAATATTATGTAGTTTTTTGTTCTTGAATGCATTAATAGTTTGATGAATAATAATAAAAATTACTTATTTTATTGTCATTTCATGGTAAAAACATGTTCTTTCCAACTGTCTGCCATCTTTGTTTGACCGGACCAGTCTTTCACTGACACCTCTGTCTATATCATTTTGTAAGCTCTTATTTGATTGGATCACACAATTTTGCCACCTACACCAGTATGAACAACAGCCATGGATGGACCACAGATCATTTGTTTCTGTGTTTGGGGAAAACAGGGATTAAACATGCCTTAATGCATTTATTATTTGCTGTCCAGTGAATAATTTAATTACTTAAGTGCAGTGATATGTTGTTACAGCTTGAATTGTTTATTTTCCTGTTATGATTTACCAGTGCTAAATTATTTTTGCACAGCATGGAAGATGTTAGCATTGCCATAATGATTACCGTGTCTATAATAATTAAAGGGGGAAAAATATAATGCAAAAGAGAAGCACAAGTCTATTTGATGACAGTATTATTGAAATTAATACAATGTACAACTGGGCAAAAGATGACTTCGGCTTATACATGAGTCTGATGATTTTGTACTTGATAAATTAGGGTCAAACTAAGAGGTCGGCTTATACAAGGAGCCGGCTAATACACGGCAATATACAGTAATTTGAAGGATTGTTGTTATGTCTTAACACATGATTGTGGTAGCTAATGTAAAATTGTGGAATAAAAGTAAAATTTCTGACCTCATGTTCCAAGAACAAGGCTTTTGTTGCTCCCTTAGACCAAAATTCCATTGCATATGACAGCAGCTTCATGGATACCGTATTCACACGCAAGAAGTTTCCAACGAAAACAACTCGCTCAATTTTCTGAAGAAAACAAAGAATTAATTCATGCATTTTATAAAGTACAAAAACATGTTTGTTAATAGAAATACCATTTAGTTAGTTGATGTTTTTTTAAAACTCAGCTAGCATAATTTTGTGAGAAATCAAGAAAACAGGAATTAAAATGTTTTACAGCATTGTAGAACAGGTACATGTATATGTAAGTTGGAGAACACGTTTGGACAAACAGTGAAATACCTGTAAACATTGTACCCATGATTAAAAATCAAGAATTCCAGATAAATCCACAAAACGTTCATATCTGGTAACATGACCTATAGATATTGATTTTTATTATATAACATTTAGTGAAATATCTTAAAATATCAGTGAAATAAAAGTGTTATCAGTCATGATAACACATTTTAGAATGAAATAGTGAAATTTTCACTCTAAAATATGTTATCGTCACTGTAGAAAGTGTTATCTTCACTGTAAGAAAGCGAGAACTATTTTGCTGCTGGCATTTAAAAAATAAAGGTAAGTTGCCAAAAGTTATATAAAAAATAGAAAATTTCATGTTTTTTGTAAAATGTGATTTATATCTCATCGAGTGAAGTTTACAATCATATCACACCCGTTGCGCGCATTGCAAACTTCACTCAATGAGATATAAATCGTATTTGACAAAAAACATGAAACATCCTCTATGAATTAAAACTGCAATCCTGTATACTAATTTATGAATGCCAAATACAAACATGGCTAGTTTTAATTCACAAGTGTCATTTAAAAAAGAAACAACATGTGCCAGTGCTAAACAGTATACAATATATAGCATGACTTTTAAGTGAAGAAATGGCAAATAAGACTGTTTTACATGACCCAGGTTAACAAATGAAGAATGATGTATCTGAATGATTGAATATTTAATGAATGATTGAATATTTAACGACAACCTAGCTTGAAAAATACATCGGCTATTGGGTGTCAAACTATGGTAATGCAAATAAATAAAGTGATGATCAACATCAATATAAAAATTCAAGATTTAAACAAAAACAGTGTAAAGAACTGTGCAAAAACACAAATATCACAGATAGATACTGAATTTTACTCAAAACTTCAATTTTGTGCTGTATTGGCCATTCTCAAAGAAAATGTTACACCCCTGCACCACGATGAGGTTACAGCACGCGCAGGGGTGTATCTCTGAAAGAAAATTAATGTGCATAAATACTAAAAATATATTTAAAACTTCACCTCCGTAATGGCACACATCCGGGCTATAGATCCAATGTTGTTGGTTATCGTAACAAGTGTTGCTTTCGCCAAATCTGCCTTCGATGCCATAGCTCGTTTCTCTTTAGACATCATCTGGCCAAAACTAGAAGACAATCAAAATGATATATATATTTTTTAAATCAATGCATAATATCATATAGCCCCAGAATCAATGCTTGTAATAGCAAATTGTATTAAAGAGAAATAGCAAAACTCCTGTCATCAACATACACATATTTCTCAATAAATGGGAGTGGGATGTAGTTCAGATCTCCATCAGTTGGGCTATTTTTCATCCTAGCCAGTGCACCGTGACTGGTACCATATCTCAAAGACAATGGTAGGTACTATCCTGTCTGTGGGATGGTGCATATAAAAGATCCCTTGCAACTAATGGAAAAATATAGTGGGTTTCATCCCTAAGACTATATGTAAAAATTATTAAATGTTATACATCCAATAGTCAATGATTAATAAATCAATATATTCTAGTGGTGTTGGTAAACAAAACAAACTATTTATTCTCAATAAATAGTTAATCAGAACTCATTATATTGACAATGAGTAGTTCAGTCACACAGACACTTTGTCGAGTCAATGTTTCTGTGTTTAATAAAAGTCCAATACCCAATGTGTATTTTTGCTGGGGTGTCATTCATGCATAATACCAGAATTTAAATCCAAACAAAGGTTGCACGTTGTTTGCATCCGCAATTATGGAACTGTCATAGGCCTGGGCCCCGTGCTTATAAAATGTTCAGACTCAATCTCAAGTGATGTCACACACATGCAATTTGTATAGCATTACTGTCTCAGACTCTATTAGAGTCTCGAGTCTATACTCTTAAAAGTTTTATAAGCACCAGGCCTGGTGCTGCAGAATGTATAAGGCAGCAGTAGTGATTTGGTAGACTCGTCTGCCGCGTGCAAAGTCTGCTGCATACAGGAAAGAATCAGTTCTAGGTGTCAAATTTCTACTAGTACAGTAAATTACTGTTACAACAAACCGGAAGGAACCATGATAGTTACAATGTAGTTCGTTATAGCAGTAGTTCGTTGTACACATTTGCATAAGTCGTTCAATAATATTTGTAAATTGATGGCGAGTGTGTTCTGTATTGTGATTGGTTAGTTACATCCTTTTTCCGGGATCAAATGAAAACAACACCCGGAAAGCTAATGACGTCATTAGGAAGTGACGTCATTAACAATTGAACCAAGTGATGCCTGCAAATGTTTAATTTTTCACCTCAGGCTATTAACGCCTTCGGACAAAAATGACATTTATGGGATCAAATAGACAATAACACCCGCAAATCTAAAAATTACATCTGGTTATCTCCTACATATTGAGAGATAAAACGGGATTTTACGATCAGTTCGTTCTATGCAGTAGTTTATTCTATAAGCATGTTCGTTATAAGTGTACTTTACTGTACTAATACTTCCCTCCAACTCACTGTCCTCAGAGCTATTTCTACTTGCAGACCCCAAACATCACCATGTGTTTGAATAATGAAAAACAAGATGGCAGAAAACAAGATGGTGGCTACAGGCCTCACACGAGGTCAAAATCATAGAGTGAAGTCACTTCTCTCTCAAAATTTAGAGAGGGCAAAGTTTTTAACAGCAGGGAGACTTGAAATTTTAATGCAAAAAAAAAAACCACAACAAAAAAACCCTGCAAAAATAATTATCTTAATACAGGTGCAACTTTTACAATCTGTATTTTAATTATTAATTTTTTTTTTATTATATTTTTTTTTTTAACAGTCTGTACTGCTAATTGCTGGATATGTGCTCTATAGGTTGTTGTTTTTAAAATCACCTTTCCACATGTCGCCTTCTTTAGAAATAATGAAATGTAATTGAAAAGCACTAATTTAACCATTTAGAATTCATTCTCTTGCAAGTTTGTCTTCTCATTTCATTTAATAACTTCACCATGCCGAGTAGTGTCCTAGTAGATTCATCTACCACGGTCAAGCTTAGATTACACAGTGGCAATTAAGTGCATTCCACAGTCACAGTTTCTTAATTGATACACTGTGGAGTTGTTAGACTGAATGGGTACTAGTATCCGTGAAGGTGTGAAAATTGCTTATCTGCTACACCTTGTCACCGTTGTTTAAAAAAAAATATATATATATATATATATATAATTTACAGTGGCCTCTTAACACGGGCATTTTAGCGACTCTGGGATCCAGTTTATGTGGCCGCTGGGTGTGTAAGACAGGTGACCACTTATTATAAGTGCATCTACATTGAAAATCCGCTAGGACAGGTTTGCCTGTATTATTTTACAATTTCGACATCTGTTTCATATGTTGAATTTATTAATTATGACAAAGTCTATGTAGTTAATTACTCCTCACATTTTTTTCTCGTCGAGCTCTGCTGCTCCAAACAATTTCTTTTTCAATGTATTTTCTGATGGAGACCCGAACTCCCTAAACAAATTCACTAGCCATAATCTAGATCCCCACCCTTGTACAATTTCCAGTACGTTCGCTTGACAATATGCTACAACAATCAGTAGCATGGTTAGGCCAACTACTAGTGCCAGACACGGGTGTTGTCTGAGCTAGACCGTCTATCTGTGAGACTGTCGCATGATTTTGTGGCGCCAGTCTCTCTTCAAACTCTCAGACACTTCACTCTTAATTATTATCTATGAATAGGTGTTCCTCAAGTTCTTCACAATTTACCTGTGATTGTGTACATTGGAAGTGATGACTGTTTTTAAAAAGGTGACACAGACTTCACCTTATTGTGACTGGCACGGCGAAGTCAGGCTGGTCAGAGCGAAGTTTGGGCTCACTTCGCCCGGTCACGTGAGCCCTGGACTATTTGTCACAAAATTTATAAAATCGACATCCAAGTGACTTCGTCTTATTAAAGGCATTATTTGCTGCCATAAATGCTACACAATATCATTTATAGTTGGTTTTGGTTAACAACACCACTAGAGCACATTGATGTATTGATCATCGGTTATTGGGTATCATATATTTGGTAATTTTGACGTATACTTAGAGAGGAAACCTGCTAAACTTTTCTATTAGTAGCAAGCTGGTATCCCTTACCGAAATGACTTATATTTTCATTTATAAGTGAAGTATAAGTCGTTAATACTTTTGAAGTATAAGTGACTTATAAGTAAACGATTACGATTTTGTATGCAAATGAGGTATTACTTATACAAAGTATATATGACATATAAGTGAAGTGTTAACCATATATATATGTGAAGTGTAAGTCATTCGCTTATATTTAATAGAAGTGTTAGATATATATAAGTGAAGTATAGGTGAAGTATAAGTGATTCACTGATATTTACAAACATTGCTGTATGAGTGAAGTATAAGTGATTCACTGATATTTTACAGAAAATGCTGTATAAGTGAAGTATAAGTGAAATATAAGTGAAGTATGAGTGATTCACTGATATTTACAAACACTGCTGTATAAGTGATGTACATGTATAAGTCATTCACTGATATTTACAAACATTGCTGTATGAGTGAAGTATAAGTGATTCACTGATATTTTACAGAAAATGCTGTATAAGTGAAGTATAAGTGAAATATAAGTGAAGTATGAGTGATTCACTGATATTTACAAACACTGCTGTATAAGTGATGTATAAGTCATTCACTGATATTTTACAAAAAATGCTGTATAAGTGAAATATAAGTGAAGTATGAGTGATTCACTGATATTTACAAACATTGCTGTATAAGTGAAGAATTAGTGATTCACTGATATTTTACAAAAATGCTGTATAAGTGAAGTATAAGTGAAATATAAATGAATATCAAAGGCTGTGGTATGTTCTATTCTGTCTGAGGTAAGATCATATAAAAGATGACTTGCTGCTTTTGAAACATGTAGAGAGCTTCCTCTGAAGACTATGGGTCAGAATTAATTATCAATTTAATTTTTTACATCCAGTAGCCAGTGATGAACTAATCAGTGCTCTGGTGACATAATTAAACAAATGAAATTAGGCAGCAATCAGTCCTTGGAGGCCAAATTTCAATATTCTCAGGTAATTTCTGTATTAATGCGACTGACCCCATCTCCACCCACGGAAATGGACACCAATTTTGGTCAAGCTACCAACTGGTAACAAATGTTTTGTCAAGAAAAAGAAAAAGAAAAGAAAAAAGAAGAGTGAAACAACAGGTTCAAAATCCATGAATACCATGAGAATTCCCAGGACCCATTTAATTCAAATAATTGTTTTAAAAAGTTATTGTTCTTACCAGTATGTCACCGGTACATCACTTCCACACCCTATCTGTAAATTGTCAGCAAGACATAAAAATTGAAGCACAATAGTCTTAACAAAGTGGTGTTTCATTTTTCCGGAAGTGATCCACTAATACATCTGAACAGTATATGCAAAGAAATATTTGATAAATAATATAAAATTAAATGTATATTTATTTTTAAATGTTAGATTGGATTCTCTCACATCGCTTTTTTTCAGTTATGTCCTGTTTAGTGCCATCTTGATATATGGGTTAATTTTTTTAAAACGTATATTTTGATCACAAATCTGTCCTACTGATAATTTTAAAACAAACTACAGCTTGGTTTTCACCAAACTGACTTAAAACCTGTAAACTGGTAATTATTTGATTTATTGCACAATAAAAATTCTCTAAAATATCTATTTAACCATAAATAAAAGCCAAATAAATTATTAACATCCATGAAAAAACTACTTTTTAAGCATGTCCCAAAGTGATACCGTAATAACCAAAGAACTAAAGAGATTAAATTAGTAGTTTTAAAATGAAAACAAATACCCAATATATATCCTAGTAATCAAAACCCTTATCAGAACACTTTTTCTTAACAATGACACTCCCAATAGTTTTAAAATTAACAACTTAAAAGGGTGTCACACGATTTCCACTCAACTCCGTTACATTAACATGTTTTAACCATTAGCAAGTCTATTAGTCTGATGTCAGAGGAAATGATGTCATTACATGTGTTTTGGCGGGAAAGTTATGATGGTGGCATTTTTGCTACAGATTTCTTCTATGGAGGTAAGTTAGCTGTACTATACAAATATAGAGTGAATAAGTAGGTTTTCTCATCCTCAACACCGTTCAGGCTGTAATACAATAGATATGCTTTTCTTAAAGGGACACACCCTAGTTACAGCTATTTGTTGACCTTTACGGCGTTGTTTTTCGCTATTAAACCCCATTTTTCACAAATAAAATTGTACTTTACTTACATTTTATTATTTAGAATACACATTTCCATTCACCTGAAGTGCTTTTTGGTAATCCTGATGTTTGTAAAACCACGAAATGCATTTTTTGCATTTGTTCACAAGACGTGCTGTCGAGAAAAAAACGTTAAGCAAGCGAGGTCCAATCTATTTTTAGAGGGAATCTTCCTGTGTAAATGTCACAGATGTTGGTATACCACGTGACCGTTATCATTTTGGTTCGGTTTGTTTTCTTGTGCACGGTTCGCGCAATCAACATCCGATTTGTTGTTGTTCATTTGTGAGATTTTTCTTCACAGTTCGTGAACATTTTCAGTAACAATAAAGTTCAGACAAGTAAGTGTCTCAATACAAAACGTTACAAACCCTTAAAACCAATAATTTTGCTAAGTCTTACAATATCTGGAGAGGGGATACAACCAGGACAGAACAGTTGGAACATGTCCAGGAGAGGTGAAAAGAACGCACCCCAAGTCTGTGCGCACTCTGTGAAATTTGTCGTGACGTAGGCATTGTTGTGCTTCGAGCGATATCTACCGGTGACATCAGAATACTAACTTTCAAAATTATTTCAAGCAATTGGGACATGGGGATTCCCATGGTATTTATCGATATAAAACCTGCTTTTTCACTCCATTTGATAAAAACGTGATCTAAGTGTGTTACAGGTTCGTAGATTAACCAAATTATAATTTATTTTCGGTGGCTGGAACTAGGGTGTGCGGCTTTAAGGTACAGAATTTTACAACACATGTGTAGTCATTTTGTTAATTAAACCACCTGAAGAGGTAGTGTGAAATGAAAAACAGAGACAGTTATTCCCCTTACTTGATGTCCCTCAACTCCGTTACCTCAACACCGTTACTCTTGTGCATACCGTAACAGTGTTGAGTTGACATAACTGAAAACACATATCTTTATTTGATAAAATTAATGTATCTAGTCATGACCAGTAAGTTATTTTACACATTCAGGGCTCGAAACTCGTCAAAAAATATGGTGGCCCAAAAACAAATATCTGGGCCACTAAAATTTAATTTTCAGTGGCCCAAACTTGCTTTAGGTAGCCCAAACATGAAATATTCATATTTCAGGTTTTAAGCCAAATATTTAAGTAAGCATTTGAAATGGGCTTCAATAAAATAATATTGATTTGAAGAACCCTTTCTACATAGCAAAGATACCAACATACATAGTATTGAAATGAAAAATTAAAAGAAAACACGACTTGAGCAAATTATTTACTTATTTTGTACAATTTTACAAAATGTCTGAACTTAATAATTTTTTGTTTACATTGTTAACACAAAATTGCATGGCGTGACTCGTCTCCCAGGAGTAGCTTACATATAATACAAAAACATAATGTACAACCAACTGGGCTACATAACTGTTCATATGTTAGCAAAGTGTTGTTCACGTGTTCAGTGTTTAATAGTATAAGTATTTGTAAGAAATAGATACAAACCAAGTGGGGGTAAAGTTCTCCTTATCCTAACATAACCTACCTTCATTTGCGCTAGACAGAACTGAAAGCAAAGTAAACTTCCTTGGTATGCTTGCTTTTTCCCTTTGGTTCTTGATGTGTGTTTAAGAAAATGTCATCCGCCGGATGACATCATGATTGTGATTTTACTTGTAATCATATCTTTAGTCAATTCAATGGGCACCAAATTGACTGGCCAATCAAAACCCCCAATTAAAACAAGATTTTTAAAAAACAGAACTCAGAACACCATGAAGTAGATGAATAAAACTAAGACAGCATTCGTGAATGTTCTGCCCGAGATTTTCTGAATGGTTATGAACTGGATCCGAATGTCTTTGTTTTATAAAAATTACACCTAACTGCATTCGGTCTACAACATCAATGTTTATAATTAATATAAATGAATGTTGGCAAATTACGGTAAGCCGATATACGTTCAGTTTTGCGAACCAAAATGCCATACAATTATTAATAGTGGCTCATATATTACAGAGAAAAGATCGCCCAAATAATATTATTTGGGCGACTAATGCCATTATTTTTTAATATTTAAGTCGCCCAAACGGGACTTTGGTCGCATTTGGCAACCTGGCCACAGGCCGTTTCGAGCCCTGACATTGCTGACCTGAAAATATGCTGTACTGCACTAAAGGAACAATTAGTGCAGGACGAGTCCTGACAACTCACCACGAACTAAGCGTCTGTTGTGCTTCTTGTTTTCAAGCTTCGCCTACCATAATTTAGACAATTTGTGTACCCAGAATAATTTTGTTACTATACCAGTTATTTTAGAATAGGTACTATCTACTAAATAAACATTTTACAGACCTTGTAATGAGAAAACGTAAATATTTTAGGCCCATTCTGTGTGACAACATTAAACAATGCCACTCTCAGCCAAGGAGAGAATGAGGCGATATCGTCAAAAAATACAAAATAACGAAGAAAAACATGCTGAATATTTGAATAAGGAAAGAGAAAGATGGAAGAAGAGAACTGAACAAAAGAAAGTGAAAACAATAAATGACTTGACAGAGAGGGATAAAAAAGAACAACGAAAGAAATGGAGGAATGCTTATCACCTTCACAAAGCAAAAAAACTGCACCAAATGAAAGTGACAGCATTTATTGTGGCCAGCTCACCACCAGAGTCTCCTCATGACAATGTAATTGCTAGGACACATTTAGATGGAAGTCGAGTCCGTAGGGATAGAGCGAAAGCATATAGAGATCTAGTAAAAATTAAATTTGAATTTAAAAAACAAAAAGCCCTCACAGAAAAATACAGGAAACAATTACACAGACTAAAAAAAAAAAAAAACCAAACCCATCACAGGAGAAAATGATACAGTAACAAACAGTCCAAGGAGTAGAGTAGATAAAATTATTAGAGAAAATAAGATACCTCCAATTGCTCATAGGGAGCTGCTAACCCAGTTTAGCATTGTACATGAACTGAGGGAAAAATTAAAGCTTAGTAAACATGAAGATCGTAGAACAGTAGCAAATCTGATATCTGGAAAAATTGTGAATAAATACAGGCTGAAGAAATGTGTAGCACATGAAGTTTTATTAACACAGAAACAGATGAAAAACTCACAAAGAGGAAAACTAAAGAGGAAAAGTCGATTGGGGAACACTGTAATGCAGAGTGTACAAAGATTTTACCAGAGAGATGACAACAGAAGGATGACAGCGGGAAAAAAAAGACACAATTATGTTACACAAAGTGAAAAAACAAAAGCGAATTCTTCTTGATATGGTCAAGCGTCTTCACTCAAAATGTCTTTTTGAGACCCCATACTTGAAAATATCACTGTCATCTTTTCGTAAGATGAAACCATTCTGGATAGTGACACCTACTTCAAGAGACAGAGATACCTGTCTTTGTAAGTTACATGAAAACATCAAGCTTCTACATAACAGTCTTATGTCCAAAAGCCTTTTCACCGATGACATGAAAGATATAAACAATCTACCTATGAAAATAACATGTGATGAAAAATATAGGGACTGTATGTATAGACAGTGCCAGACTTGCAAAGCAAATGCTCTGAAGGTACCGGATGGTATAAACCCTCAAGAGCATATCACTTGGATGGAATGGACTGTGGAAAGCAGCACGTATACAGATTCAAGTGGAACAGTAAAGCAAGTGAAAAAGACTGTTAAAACGAAACGGGAAGGCACTATTTCTGATGCATTCATTTCTCTAAATCAGCAACTTACCAAATTCTGTAAACATGTTTTCAATGTCAGACATCAGTATGAGACCAGTTCACTGTTGAAGAAGAATCTACCAACAGGCCATGTGCTTCTTCACATTGACTTTGCAGATAACTATTTGTGCAAGCACGCTACAGAAATCCAGTCAGCTCATTTTGGTGCTTCACACAAGCAAGTCACTCTTCATACTGGTGTATTGTACACAAAGAACATGTGTACACCATTTTGCACTATATCCGATTCCATGCGACATGATCCGGCTGCCATATGGGGTTACCTGCATCCAGTGTTGCAATATTTAAAGATGCATCATAAAGATGTGTGCCACGTCCACTTTCAAAGCGATGGGCCCACAACTCAATATCGAACTTCATGCTTATGTCAACTGTGCCTTTCAAATTAGATTTCCACGATGTAACTTGGAACTTCTGGGAGGCCGGCCATGGTAAAGGTGCCCCGGATGGTGTTGGAGCACTGCTAAAGAGGACAGCAGATGCCAAAGTCCTTATTGGAAAGGATATTCCTGATGCAGTCTTTTTTTCACATTCTTGAAACCGAAAGGCTTTCAACAAAGTTATTCTACGTACCTGAATCAGAGTTAGCTGAATGCGATGCACTTATTCCACCAACTATAAAACCAGTTATGCAAACCATGCAAATGCACCAGGCTTTTACAAATGAAGAAGCACAGATCACCACAAGGATATTATCTTGCTATTGCCAACTGCCAGAACTGTGCTCTTGTTTCAGTAAATCAGTAAATCCAGTCTCACAACACTGCAGTCAGCTTAGTTCCACAACTAGTGTGCAAATTAACTGTATGCTATTGAAATCTTTGAATCCTGATGTCAGTCCCTCAGAAATAAAGGGACAACTGGTCATCGTTTCTTATGACAGAAAGCTGTACCCAGGACGGATGCTGCAAGCTGATGCAGATGGAATTGAGGTGACAACTATGCAGAGTATCGGGGAAAACAGGTTTATATGGCCACAATGAGAAGATAAGATTTGGTATAGTTATGAAAACGTGATTACCCTCCTGGATTCCATAGAGAAAATAAGCTCAAGACGGGACGTCTACCAAGTGCCGAAAAACATTTGGAAAGCGGTTCACGAGAGGATTGACTGTTTATAAAATTTGCTTGTTACATGTTGCTGAATTCAATATGTTCTTGTTAAATTTAGTTTGTTAAAAGTTCACATGTTCTATCATTTACCGGATTTTGATGTTCTTGTGTTGTTGTTTAATAAGGTTGTTCGCTGTTTTGAATTAGTGTTTCAAAGATCAAAGACATCTGATAGTAGCCATGATTATACAATATGCAGTACAAGAGATGATGAGCTATTCTTGAACATAATCAACTTCAATATTCAAAGAAAGTGAGATACTTGTGTTATTATTAATCTGGAGAACTGTGTTCCACCTTATAATAATGGCTCGTGTTTTTAAAACATATCAGACATTTTGTTTTCATAAACTGAAAAGATGTATCCCAAACAAGATATAGCATGCAAAATATCCTCACCTCCGTTATAAAATTTATTATGAACTCAACATTGTTCAAAATTAAAACATGCCATTTCCCATGAAATAATGATGACTTCACAATAAGACCCCCTGCCCACTACCATGCACTTAAAAAACTGTTCCATTTTTTAATAATATAAAAGTTAAAATGTGCCTGTTTGTACTCTTATAAGAAACAACAGTAAGCCATACCGCCACTTTTTTTCTCTTTGCAAGAAAAAAACATTCCTTACATCACTAGTACATCCATTAAGATCAGTTCATGGTAGCAACTTGATATCCTAACTAAATTTGCTTCAAGGTAATCAATTACTTAGAACTTTTTTACAAATTAGAAGATTTATTTTCTTGAATTTTGAACATGTAACGGAGTTGAGTTTGTACTACCATGAGATTCTTACTACTGGAAATTTACTAGGTTGTCCCTTATTTGTTTTAGTATAAACCTTAAAAGTTTTGTCTGCTAATAATAATAAATCATGATGTAATTAGATGAAGAACTCTTTAATTTATTCTGGCTCCTGAAACTTGAACACAAACAGCTCCAACCAGCATGCAAGAGCAAGCTATTTTATAAAAAGTTTTTCTTACAGTCCAGCATATGTGACAAATTGTGTGAATCTCAAGTCAAGAATAATGTTATCTTGCAGCCAGTCCAAGTGGCATACAGTAAAGGTTTAATTTCGCAGCAGCTTCTGAGACACCTAATTGGATCTGTGTTGTTAATACTTTTAAAATGTACTGGCGGCAGGAAGTAATTGTAAACAATAACACATTATCTTTGGATGGCAGACACTGGAAAGGGTCATGGGTGTTTCCAGCTGTGTGCACAGTAACCTTATCCTACACTGAGATGGTAAATTGTGCTCCCTGGTATTGTAGCAGGTTGTTAGAAGCTCTTAACAACTTTAGAAAAACAATTTGTCAAACAAAGCAAAGCCTTAAAACCAGTTATAACAGAAATATTTGTTATACTAATTATTACATGAAATTTAAGCTATCATACCAGTTATAACAGATATATTTATTACACTAATTAAACACGAAATGTAAGCTATCAGAGTAAACTGCACCACCTGTAGTGTTGAGCTACTGACTGAATTAATAATCAACCGTTAAGATAAGTTAATACGTTTAATGATTTTTAATACACAGTAATTTAACGAAACAAAATGAATACAGGGCCAGTAACTATATTCAGCATTTTTTTTTTTAAAGTTTTTACTCGTTCTAAAGTGTCTACGTTTTAACATGTTCTAAAACAAAATTATGTTCTTCAACTTAATGATTTAAACAGCAATTTAGAGAGAATAAAATGACAAATATATTTACAATCAACGTGTAATGATTCCTAGCAGAATGCGCATTTTCGTAGGTTTTACAAAAATGCACAAAAATCTCAGTGTGTGTAAGATGTTTGCATGCAACATGGGTCAGATGTTACTAAAACAATGTTTAGAAGTTATATGTGATTAAAACTTACTAAAATAATATGACATTAGCAAATAATTACCACAATTCTACTGTCCATGCAAGTAATACTACTAAAGGTACCTGTGTTGAAACCAAAATCTATTGATTGATATACTTTAAATTGCACATATATGCACTGGCGTATCCGGGTAGCCAGGGATTGGGCACAAGAGGACCTTGCCTTCTCGAATATACCTCTTTTTTCACAATACCAACTTTTATAATGCATGTCACCCCATAAAATGTGTAAAAGCAGTACCCTCTATCTCCACTCCACCCCCAATAAACAATCCTGGCTACCCTAATATGTATATATATATATATATATATATATATATATATATATATACACATATATACATACATATATACATACATACATACATACATACATACATACATACATACATATATATATATATGGCTAGTGAATTGTTCCATGTTTTTTTAAATCCTTAAAGGAAACATGTCACGTGACCTATATTTGGCACCAACCATGTACAATTAATTATAAATTGAATCAGCTAAAAAAAAAAAAAAAAAAAAATTAATTACTTAAAATATCTCCGTAAAAAACCCTGAGATATGAACTCTTAGTGGAAATTGCCGATCTTTAATGAGCAGGGCAATCACGAGGTCCGTGACATCAGAGATGCGTCGCTTGATCTGAAGCCTTACACTTAAAAGCATTAGTCCGTACCATTCATAAAGAATCTAAGACTTGCACAGAGTGTTCGTTCGCAAAAGTTTTGCCGTATCAATTTGAGCTGTTAGTAAATGAACAAAGACACACATTTACTTACAACAGTGATACTTAAGAAAAAACGGATAGCGAGTCGGAGGGTGGAGAAACCAATGGTGCCAGACCAGACCGGTCGACAACTTTACAGCCCGGAGCCCAAAAGTAACCCGGAGACAAAACCAAAACCCGGATGCTAATGCCGAGATGTATACTGTTCATATTTAGCATAAAGATACAAAAGAGCGACAATGTATCATTTATATGCATTTCCCCCATTGGCCAGGTGTAAAACATATCTAAATACAGTTTAATGCATTCGTCGTCAGCACTGATCTAGTGCGTGATTAAGTATAATGTCTGTCTAATGCGCTCATAGAATGATATACATGTACACACACATTTTATTTAAACACACTATAGCAGTAACCACTTTGTTATAATGACCAGAGATATCTCATCATTGGAACATCTGAAATGCTACAATTATTCCAGTTAATGTAGTAATATCTAGATATTTTAGCCCAGAAAATATGAATGTGCATACATTTCAATTACTACAATGAACAATATTTATTAGTAGTATGCATATTTATTTTATGCCATTTATATAAAGGGGGTTGCTTCTTCTAACCAATTAGTTATAATATGAACTACCATGAACGGACTCCGATTTAAAGAAAAATACTTGACCTGTATCTACTAATTCATGTTCAACTATATGTCATATATTATATAATGTCTATAAAATATATAATGACTAGAAAAGTTACAATCCTGTGATGATGCCTTTGAAATAATATAAACTAATTTCCCTCTATGCTAAGTAAATTAAAATATTTTATTGCGTATGGTCATAAAACATTTATCATCTTTGCCCCGGTATCCTTTTTACAATAAACAATTCCCAGGCATTTTCATTTTAAATTGCAATTTAAATTTATTTTTTATATAATATTCAAATTGTCTACAAAATATAGACATAGCTAGATCATAATTTTTAACTAAGGATGTTGCATATGGGAGCCATGTTTAAAAAAAGAAAGAAAGAAAGGAATTTTATATTTAATGACACACTCAACACAACTACAGGTATTTGGTGTCAGACATGTGATTAATGATCACAAATATATTTTAGAGAAGAAACTATGGGCAACTATTTTTTTATTAGCACCAAGGGATCTTTAATATATGCATCATCCCACAGACAGGATAGTAGGCCTACATATCATGGTCTGTAACACCAGTTGTGAAGCACTGGCTTGAACGAGAAATAGTCCAATGATTACACTAACAGGGATCAATCCTAGACTGACCAACACCAGACCAGCACTTTACTACTGGGCTACGTTCTGCCCCCGGAAAATTAATTTAATTATATTATTTTTTTCCTCTAATACACATAGTAACTATTCAGACTAAAATAAGGGAAAACAGCTTTCCTGTTTAACTAGTTTCTCTGTCTCTGTTCAGTTAATATTTTCTCTGCAAGCACTTCTTATTAAACTATTTACATAACCGGCAATTATTCAGCAACTAGTTAACAACACACACATTTTACCACATTCCAGATGTCTAAGAACTAAACACTTCCAGCCCCCCCCCCCCCAGCCCCCATGCCCCCCCATTGTCTGCAGTCCATCTCAGATTATCACAAACGGACCGGTCATCGTGATGCGTAAACAGTCAATTCTAGCTACCTCAGCCAGAGTTGTTATTTCTTTGCAAGCCAAAACACCCAGCCAGAGATAGTTTACATAAAACACATTCGCAGGATGTAAACACTTAGAGCTAGCATATGTCATTAGCCTGTCATGCGGTATGGCACCTAGGATTCAATCTTCTCAGACAGTTTACAGCCCACCACAATCCAGTGTTATAAGCTAACGCGTTATGTCTGTCAGTTATGGGTGATACTACAAAATTCTAGAGACAGAATAAGGTAGTGCTAAAAATATGGTTTTTGCCTTTTGTGGATATGGACATAAAAGATAATTGGTTTGGGGTCTGTTCTATAAAAGCATAAATAAATTATTGGTTTGAATGAGACATTGTGAAATGATAGTACACCTTCCCATGATGCTGACATGGTGATTAACTAATTTGTGTATAATTTACCATATAATGGGTTCTTGCACTAACCCCTCGATTTGTATGTACATGTTGAGGATATTAAAGCTGGGATGATCAACTTTAATAAAACATCAGTCAGACTGATTTGTTCAGTACATGAACTATTACAACATGTATGTATCTGGAGATAACTGGTGAATAAATGAAAACATCCATTTTAATTGTGCATTTTGTAAAAAATATGATGACACTAGGTTTTTCTTTTGGTATTCTCTGTAGCATCTTTATTTTTCTGAACAAACAATAGGTATTCTGACTTTCGAAAAGTTTAATGTAAATGATATTAACATGCAATGATTGGGCTTATAAAAATTAATACGGTACGTGTATTAAGCAAACATAAAAGCTAACAAATATTTTTTATGTTACCGTTTAAAATGTCAGTCATTACAACTGCCCCCATTTCCCTTGGGCTTTTAATTAGCAGTGTGAAGTAAATTAATTACTCCCAGTCTGCCAGAAGTAGAGATATACATCCTTTTGATAAGACAGGTACAAACTGATCAGGTGACAACTCCCATTCTCCTATAGACATTTTATTGCCCCAATTAGTGGAGCTATGTAATCCCTTTGTAAGGTGATATCTAAAGACTTCCAGTGTTTGTGAATTGCAGAAGTTGATGAACATTACATAACTTATTTTAGTTCATTTAATCAAAATAAATAAATAAATATATATATATATATATATATATATATATATATATATATATATATATATGATGCTTGTCAAGTTGGTTTTATCACATAAACTGTTTTAATGTACAATGGCACAAATGTTCCTCCATTACGGTATTACCGGAAATGGAGGGACAGGTCACAATGATCAAAATTATATAATTAAAAATTATAACTTACTAATACTTCCAAGCTATTAATTGATCATATGGATTTAAAAAGTTTAAAATTTGCCGTGACTTAAAAAAATTAAGATAAATCTTGTGTGTTGGTAACAGAGGGAAACCACAAGTATATTTTAATTAATTACTACTAATTAATAATATTTAAATGTAAACAACACCACCAAACCTTTGTGTGACAAAATAACTATAATCAGCACTAGTTTGAACTTTTAGTATAGTTGTATTCACTAAATGAAATGTCTATGCACATGCATTAACATAAATAAAGAGAATTTATCAGACAAAGGAATGCCGCCATTTTGTCTGTTTGAAAATCCAACAATGATTGTAATGCATGGTTTTTAAGTGAAAAACATGAACTGTTAAAATAAAAAAATAGGTACTATATATATATCTTTTATAAGCACCATCCCACAGGCAGGATATCATAAACCATGGTCTACCAAAAGTGTCATCTGCGAACATTACATACTGGACCACTGGACCTTTCAGTTTCTGCAAAAACCAACAAGACATCAGTGTCTTACTAATATGTACAACACTATTTAGTCAGATAGTTTTGATCAGTGAATTGCATGAATTTCTATTCAGACATCAGATTCCTTGTTATTGGTCTTTGGTTGTTCAACATTTAACTCAGAGTTACTACCAGGGCTCACCCTGTACAGTGCCAAATTAGCCAATTGCTAATTTTTATACAAAATGGCTAAAACATTTAGTCATTGGCTAATACAATATTCCTCAAATTAACCACTTTTTAATAAATTTTAAGGAAATACTCTTAATTTCAGAAAATTGGCTGAACAAAAATTTGTTCCAGTGTGAGCCCTGACTACTGTACACTGCACTGTCCTCTGAAACCTACTCAAACCCCCACCAATTTTGTATTCAAGGCAGAATCTAAAAAAAAAATTCAAAGCGGAAATTAGCTAATTTAAAATTACTTTCTGTTCAACAAATTATGAGGCATTGGCACCCTTTTCACAAGTTTGTTTATCTCTAACTTGTGCATTTACTTCTTTTGCATAGTGTGGTTAACAGAGACTTGTAGCGATCAAATACATGTACATGTCTGATTGTCAGCATATTTGTCAAACATTTTGTTCCCTTTGTGTTTCAGACTTTGATCCAATACCTGTTCGTCGACAATCAAGCTAGACTGACTTGCCAAGTAATTTTACGGTTACCTTTGGGTCTCGCTTGCATTTCAACAATGGGTATTGATACGGGTAGCAATTCATTATTTATGATCAGCAAAAATAAATATTCACTTCCTGGCCAAAGTTGAATGCTGTAAGTTGCATGTCTGCAGCATGCTTTATTATGTTCAAGGAGTGTACCCTATTCTTCCATTTTCAGTTCCGACGAACCTTTCTAAATTACAATATATTCGTCAAAATTACTTTCAAGAAATTAAAACACTTTCTATTTGACTTCAATCCTGCAGGACATTAGCACCAAAACCAACCCTCGTCCGCTTCCGACCCTGGTCGGGCTGCTTGTGCTCCTTGCACATGCCAGTGTGGGCGACCACCTCTTCCACCCACCCCAAACCGTTTTCTGTCCTGGACGGAGGAGCCGATGAAAGTTGATACCTGCGCCCATGACAGGCGTGTGCTACAACAGCTTGTTCTGAATGTTCACATTAAAACCTATGACCTGATCTGATTCTAATTGATTGAATTGTTGTGCTTTGGACCTTTAAACCTATAAACATTTGTGAAGGATTCCACGTGACAACTGATGAGCATCCACATGTTAGACAGTACACCAACCTTTTAACCTAGAAACATTTGTGATGGATTCCATGTGGCAACCGATGAGCATCCACATGTTAGACTACACCAACCTTTTAACCTATAAACATTTGTGAAGGATTCCATGTGGCAACCGATGAGCATCCACATGTTAGACTACACCAACCTTTTAAGCTATAAACATTCGTGAAGGATTCCATGTGGCAACCGATGAGCATCCACATGTCAGACAGTACAACAACAACTGTAGTTCATGTGATCTATTAAACCATAGCAACATGTCCCAGTATGAGTACAGGTACTAATCCCGGTGATCATCACCCACTGCTCAACGTTGTGAACACATGAGAAGCACTGTAACCACTCATCAAACTATCAACATTTAAATTCTTTTAAGTAACTTAAGAAATTGTCACCTTGGACCACAGAAATAAAAATGCCACTGTCATTCGAGTTTTTATTTTAATCAAGTCTTTGTTGAAGGTTTCTGTATTTCTGTTCTATAAAACTAATTAATTACAAACAGATTAAATGCTGGAGTGCTTGAGATGTTAGTGTATGACCTCTCATTTCTCTGGTTTATTGGTTTCCTGCCAATACCTGATCAGCAGCTACAAGAGGAAACATACCATGAAAATTTTGAAATCCTTTATTTTTGTGAACTTTAATTTTTGTGATTTCCTTAAAATACACATTTCGTTGGGAATTTACATTTGTTGATTTAAAAGATAGTACCATAACTTCATATTACTAGTTGACTGCACCGATCCACGAATTACTTGAATATTTTACCACCACAAATAAAAGTGATTCATTCCACAGTATCAGTCTCTATACCTGAACCTTTCGTGTGATAACAAATAATTTTTAAAATACAGATAGTGCATAGGAATGTATGAACCTCCCACCATAGGCATACGTTTCCCATAATATTTTCATAAAACTCATATCAAATCTTTAAATTTGAGATAGTGTATTAACAACAGTAATGATCATATGCGTATACAATGTACTTCTAACTTTTCACATACATCCATACAGTAAATTTCTGAACAATGTTTAAGATATTGATTTTAAGAAATGAGAATTGAAAAAATTGGCTTAAATTTGATGTTCGTTAACATGGGATTAATAATATGCCTTTTTATACAATAGCTGCACATAAACCATTTAACTAATATGTAATGTTATGTAATGTTATGTCATGTACATCAATAACATTGTACATTGTTCAATGCTGTACCTTATTTGGGCACAAGGTTTTCTATTCAGGTGCGGATCCAGGAGTGGGGGTGCCGAGGGTCATGCACCCCCTTTTTTCGCTGTCAGAAAAAATAATAACAGTCCATTCAAGCACCTATTACCATGCCCAGCATCCCACTTACCTCCTCCCTTCACAAACTTCTGAATCTGCATCTGCTATATTATAATTTATTGATTTATTTCATACAAAACAATTAAAAATATTCTTTATTTGATACTTTATTCAAAATGAATGTCATAAAGAAAAAAAAAGAAAAGAAGAAATTTGGGGATTCTGTCCAAAATATGTCACTACCAAGTCATACAGCGATGAAGCTAGACGTCTTGTCAGGTGCTCCCGATTTAAACCCCCCCCCCCCCCCCCCCCCCCACTGGGGGTATTGATTAGTTTGGTGCGTTATTAGTTCTGCATCACGGAAGACCGTGACTTTGATGTATGGCGACACAGTGACGAGGAAGAAGACGATCAGGAAGAGGACATGTACACCTGGGGTGGCACGGGGGGGGAGGGGGGAGGGGGGTTAAGCTGGCAGGTCAACTGCCAGTGGCGGCTCCTTCTGCGCCGCTGGCCCCCAGCCTATACCAAGCCAGCAAAGAGGATCGAACCAGCCAAGGCTGCTAGGATCAAGATGCAATGTTGGAACTGTCCACCACCCCTACTCCAGCCTCTACCAAGACGACTTCGGTTGTGTCATCGCTAGTGGTGGTCCGATTAATTGGAATAATTGAAGATTTGTTGGTAAAATCCAAATTCCAACTAATCGATTACAATTTCTGGTAATCAATTATAAACAAACATACACATACCTTATGCTACAAAAATTGCCGAAGTGACCCAAATGGTATCTATAAAAATGGTAACGACAAATTTCAACTGTATTATTTGTGGTTGGATCTGCGAAATGTAATGTTTATACGGCTCTACCATTTTGCATAAATACATAATATACATTATAACCTACAATAAAAATAGTTAAATCAATTTTGTGTTCATTTATCTTAAATTTATTTGATGAAGGATAAAGTCGAGTCGGGTAATTGAGTATTCTATTTTCAACTTGCATTTCACCAATAAATTTTTATTTTATAACAACCGGTTGAGATTTTACCAGGGTTAGAAACCTCGTCAGCAAGAAAAGGTAGCAACTTTCGCCGGAACACGTGAACATGATGATTTAACCCCCCTCCTCCCCAAGACTTTCTTCCTTTAACTTGAAATTAAAATTAAATTAAAATTTAGAATAAATGTCAGTGTCACATAAAAACTGCAATAAAAGTTCTGGATGGAATCGAAATGATTCCACCACATTTCTTTGTCCAAATAAATCTTTTCGAGTTGCTGACAATTGCTTACACTCCACCAAAATGTGGCGTACCGTCAGAGTACACTGACAGTGGTCACACTGAGGTGGAGGATCTTTCTTCAAGATAAATGAATGGGTCAAATATGTATGACCGATGCGAGCACGACACAAGACTATTTCATCTTTCCTGCACTGTCTATAGGAGGACTGCCACTCTCCCAAGACCAGCTTGATGGCATGAAGCCTGTTTACAACCGCACCATCTCAATCATGTTTTTTTTTGTTTTTTTTGCCACGTCAAAAAGATATATGGTTAATACTAATTTAAAATCAGTATAAGGCACACCAACCCTGGCATGAGGTAAATTCAAAGCAAACTTGGCAGCTGAATCTGCCTTTTCATTACCCCTGATGCCAACATGGCTGGGCACCCAACGAAATACAATGTCTTTATTGGCAAGAGATAAAAAGACACATTTTTGTATCACCATCCCAAATAAGGGATGGTCCAGCTTCATATTGCGCAAAGCTTTCCGTGTAGCCCAAGAGCCTGGAGTGAAGCCCACGCAGTAACCGAGATCCATCACAGTGACTGATTGCGGAGTCGAACCCACCATGATGTGATCCTCACCTCACCATGCACACCACGCTTCAGTGGTGTCAATAAGCAAACAAACGTTTGTTTTTGTTTTTATTTGTTTTCATTTGTTTTGTGTGTTTTTGTTTCTTGTTTTTTGTTCTTGTTTTTTTCTTTTTTGCTTGTTTTTTTTGTTCTGATTTTGGATATATATACATGTACATACATATATACTTTGTTTTAATGGTAAACTGCATTATTGCTGATCATGGCAACAGGATGGTCAACATGACAAACTACAGGAAGCAGTGAAGTGTGTGAGAGTATTTGATATTCAATGGCTGTCGGTTTGCATGGTATATATCCAAAGATGACACTGTATATTTGACATTTTCTTGTATTCTCAAGTCACTTTTTCAAAATGATTTCTCATCAAGAATGTTACACCTGAAGCTAAATGAGGTGCTTCTTTCATTTGGATATAACTGGAGGCACATTAGTATAGTAATGATGTACGTGCCCATCTGTCTTTGAGCGTGAATCACAGTGTTGCCTACATATCTTTAATGTGCGTAACTGGTACATATGTACATGAAGGTACATGTACATAATGGCACATTTTCACAGAGGCATATTCTAAAGTGACCCTGAAAATTATCTAATATAATTATATTAGTTTACATATACTTTTTGCTTTTATCACAACTGTGTTTATTAAAATTTATTTTGAGGTAGTCATTTTCAATTTTAAGACGTGCAAATTAAACTAATCTTAATTTCAACTTTCGAGATATTTCAGCATACAAATAATATTTATGGACATGACTTTTGAAGATATTTTCCACATCTTTCTTCCAGGATATTTTTCTACATCATTTTCCATCTTTGTGTGTGCAAATTTAAATGGGGTACACAGTGATAGAAATAAGCAGAATGTTTCACTAGTCCACTGGACAAACGCATCTAAAAATCTACATGTACTTGTCCACCAATACTTTAACTTGTCGAAATAAATGGTTTGTGATAGTCGAGAATATGGATGATGCCGTAGCAGATTTTCTTAAGTTTGAGCCCTGAATTATCAACACAATATCACTTTCCATATCTTTCCGTGATTCAATAAAAAATTACATGATTTTCCAGATCTGCAAAATGACATTTGCAAATTCAATGATTTACAGGACCTGTATTAACTTTGCCTTGTAAGAGAAAAAAACAACAATTCTTGGGAAACAATAACACATCATACCTGCTGGCCACAGTGTGTCCTTTCAAATTGAACTTCTCATAGTCTCCCCCATAAATGTCTCGCACTAGTTTATCAATACTTGTTGAATCTCCCGTTGAAGCCAGCTCGATCGCCTCTTCAAAGGTCTCACAACCAGTTAACAAACAGCACAGTCCTAGAAAGGTCCCTCCTCCCAAACTGAAAGAACAAAACAAATTACAAATATTAACATTGTTTTAAAGTCTATTTTGATACATGAACAGATGCCCAAATAGAACAGTGCCAAAATTATTTATAAGTGATGATGATAATAATAATGATAGATGTACTATTTTCTATTTCGAAATTTACTGTCTAAATTAATTTACTTTTTCTTTGCTGCAATCTTTCTTTCTTTCTCTCCTTTCTTATCTTTATTTCTAGCTTATCGAATTGTCATGAGTTATCTCCTTTGCCAAAATGACGTACCAACAAATACTAATTAATATTATCTGATGACTGAATAGCATTTAAATAATTAATGCATTGCAATCATTCATAAAAACAACAAATACACGTACATATATTAAATGTGTTTTAAAAAAAATCATTAATTATATTAAACAAGGTGCATTCCCCATCAGTCTAATCATTCCTTGGTTAAAGACAGCTACCATTGGTACCTGTTTCGTTTACAAAATATCATGAAAATAGAATATTTGATTGTGCGAAGTTAATCCTTAATTGGTTGACTAAAGGCTTATTTTCAAAAGCAATACACCTCTACAGATTTAGCAGATATCAGTAGCTCGGACAGTATGTGACACCGTCGGCTAACTACAAGATAAAGGATTCTAAGTGGCTGTGTGTGTACTACCAACCTGATTATGTAATGTTGTTGTAAAGATGTGTTTTCAGACATTGGATGCACGTTTGTTCCTAATTTGCTCTGTTGGTGTCAGAAGGTGTGAATTCTGGTTTAACGAACAGAATAACACTGATATGTTTTTGTTCCCAAAAATTTGTAGTCGGATGGTGTAAATGTAACAAGGTCTGACTGCTTGAGTGTGTGTGTGTGTGTGTGTGTGTGTGTGTGTATACACATACATATACATACATACATATACATATACATATACACATACACATACACATACACATACAATTACACATACACATACACATACACATATACATATTAAATGATTGTAAAGTAGCGATACCAGGGCACCAATCCTGGCACTACTATTTTCTTTTCTGTGGTCAATAAACTTTATTAAAAAAAACAAAAAAAAAAACAACAACAAAAAAAACCCAGTAAGTTATTTACATGGTTAAATTCAAAACTACCATTTAACACAATGAAGAATTAGTTGAGCTGTCACAAATAATAATCAAATATAATATGAATGGACATAATTATATGCATGGTTTTGAACTATGTTAATCAGTAGGATAAAACTCTTCATCATGGGTAAATATTGCTGTTTTGTTCATGTATTTACAAACATGCAACAAAAATGGGATGGGGTATGCACAATCCCAGGACCCTGCAATTAAGAAAAACGTCTACAACAAAAAGCCCTGAATATACATGTAGTCCATGTTAAAAAAGGTGTTGCAGAGAATTAAAAACTATGCAACAATGTCCATGGCATTGTTGATTGCCATGGGCAAATGCATGGGTTGATAGGTGCAATCTTCTACGACTGATGTTATGGAAATATAACTGGGTTTGTGCAATTTTCATTATAGAAATATTGCTAGAATCTCATTTTCAGATTCCCAGTAAAAAAAAAAAAAAAAAAAAAAATCCCCCCCCCCCCCCTCCAAAAAAAACCCCTTGTTCTGTAAGTAAATTTCAGATGTTTATTCCAAATACAGCCTGAAAGTATACATATATAATGTAATGAAGGTTGTTAATCAGTAGGAAATTGAATAGCAACTACTATAATTTAACATTTTAGAATTGCGTACTGATCTCTGAAATTTGCGTAGCGAATGGCGAAGCGATATTGAACAAAATGTTCCCAGCTGAAAATAAGTGGTTGATTTCATTTATAGATATATCCGTGCTTATATCCAAGTAAGACGCAAGCATGCCATTTATAGATATCTCCGTGCTTATATCCAAGTAAGACGCAAGCATGCCATTTTTAGGTGCACACCTCATCTCAGGACAGTGCACATGGGTTAGTGGTTAATTATTGGAGAGATGTTTTTTTGTGTGGGTTTTTTTTTTTTGTGTTTAACGACACTACTAGAACACATTGATTACTACAGGTAATCGTCAGCTACAGGATGTCAAACATTTGGTAATTTTGACATTTAGTTTATTGGTGAGAGAGAAGTCAGTGTAGTGGCCTTACACCTACCCATCGAGTCAATAAACTCTTTCTAAGGTGGAGGAGGTACCGAGAAGCGAACCCAGTACCTACCAGCCTCAAGTCCAATGACTTAACCACTACACCACTGAGGCTGGTTTAAAAATAAGTATAGGGACCTCACCTGGTACCACTGACTCTTCTATATTCTGTAGGGGAGACAACTGCTAGTATGCTAACACCAGATCCAATATTAACAACTAAATAGGGATAGGGGTCTCGAAAGTCAAATGGTACTTTTTCACATTTGTCGTGTTCCTGTGGGTTTTTCCAGTAGTAGCATTCTGACTGTGGGTTGCTGCGGTCTATGTAGTGAATGCCTTTCAACAAACAGTCCAGTTCATCATACTTGTGTAGTTGTAGAGATACAATCTGCAAAACCAACCATACTCACTCTTTAATGGCATGCTACTAAATTTTAAATTTCTATGTGTGTTAGTTTGTTAATCTATCTGTACTAGAAGGGATAAATTTTGTTATGTACATATGATAAACAAAACTGAGAAAATATAGTTTCAAACTCCTTGGAGCAAAGAAGATTTTTCACTAATGAAAAAATATTGCTGTTTTATTTGGATTCATGTGCATCTTGACTTGGGTTTTTTTACAATATCGACATAAAATATTTCTGTTATATTACTAAAACACTTCAGATTTTAATTTTACATGAACCTATCTGTACACCAAAACTATCATACACCAAAAAAAATAATTGAGGTTTTTTTTCCGTCAAACACTTTGTAACATAATGAAGGAACATGTTTGTGTGAAAACACACACATAAACTGGTACATGAACATGTAACATATCTAATGCAGATGCAGTGGCAAACACTTTGTAACATAATGAAGGAACATGTTTGTGTGAAAACACACACATAAACTGGTACATGAACATGTAACATATCTAATGCAGATGCAGTGGCAAACACTTTGTAACATAATGAAGGAACATGTTTGTGTGAAAACACACACATAAACTGGTACATGAACATGTAACATATCTAATGCAGATGCAGTGGCAAACACTTTGTAACATAATGAAGGAACATGTTTGTGTGAAAACACACACATAAACTGGTACATGAACATGTAACATATCTAACGCAGATGCAGTGGCAAACGAAGAAAGCAGGGCTAACTCTGGCACTCGCCAAATTCACCAATTGCACATTTTTAAAGCAGTTGGCGAATTTTATTTTAATTTGGCGAAATAATTTCAGGTAATAATTGACATTTTAAAGAAAATATATGTTGATTCCTGCAATTTTGGAAGTTTAATAGACAATTTGGTGACATGTTTTGCTCACCCAGAGCAAGGAAGGAAATGTTTTATTTAATGATGCACTCAACACATTTTATTCACGATTATATGGCGTCATTATATGGATTATAAGGACCACACAGATATTGAGATGAAACCCGCTGTTGACGCTATTCGATTAGCAGCAAGGGATCTTTTATATGCACCATCCCACAGACAGGATAGCACATACCACAGCCTTTGATATACCAGTTGTGGTGCACTGGTTGGAATGAGAAATAGCCCAATACAAAATGGCTACAAAATGTAGAAATTGCCTAATAAAATATTATTTAATATCTTTTAAGTTAACCACAATTTAGATAATTTTCAAAGAAATACTCTAAAACTTAAAAAATTTGGCTGAACCAAAACATTTTCCAGTATGAGTTCTGCCCTACAATATATTACCTTGAAAAAATCCTCTTCAAACTTGTAAGCACCACCCCCTGTTGCACATATTGCACTGGAAAGACTGGAAAAGTTTTTTGATTTTGCCAGATCAATAAACTGATACATCTGGCTGGTTGGGAAACGAATGAAATGCATTGTTCCTCTTCTACTGCCGAGGACTGTATTCTTCATCTCCAAGTGCACATCTCGGATTCCTGTGTCGCCGTAGGCAACATTTCCCGTCAAGTAATGCCGGATGGTGCGTAATGTCTCCACCTCTTGCAATTCTTCGGTCTCCGATATGTCTGCTGGCTCAAAGTACACAAGCTTTGTGAGTGTCCCACCAATATCCATTCCAAACCAGGGCATTGCTGAAATTAAACTATGTTACAGTTCAAAGTACACAAGCTTTGTGAGTGTTCCACCAATATCCATTCCAAACCAGGGCATTGCTGAAATGAAAGTATAAGTTACAGTTCAAAGTACACAAGATTTGTGAGTTTTCCACCAATATCCATTCCAAACCAGGGCATTGCTGAAATGAAAGCATTATGTTACAGTTCAAAGTACACAAGATTTGTGAGTTTTCCACCAATATCCATTCCAAACCAGGGCATTGCTGAAATGAAAGCATTATGTTACAGTTCAAAGTAGACAAGCTTTGTGAGTTTTTCACCAATATCCAATCCAAACCAGGGCATTGCTGAAATGAAAGTAATATATGTTACTGTTCAAAGTACACAAGCTTTGTGAGTTTTTCACCAATATCCAATCCAAACCAGGGCATTGCTGAAATGAAAGTAATATATGTTACTGTTCAAAGTACACAAGCTTTGTGAGTTTTCCATCAATATCTATTCCAAACCAGGGCAATGCTGAAATTAAAGTATGTTGCAGTTCAAAGTAAATACAAGAATTTTAAACATAGTCTCTGAAATTCACATACCATCCCAAACCCTCTCCTTAACCTGTCTCTTTGCCCCAAGCAAGCCATTTTTTTTAAAAGCAGGACATTTGGCTGCTATTTTACAAACCAACACCAGGCAATATGTATTTCAAACCCAACTACATGTATATGGATGAGGGTTCTAGTAGCATTCCGTATTTGTTGTTCTCCCATCCCTAGCCATGCAAGACAGCCTATGCAGAATAAATCGGTCTTGCATGATCACAGGACTTCTATTGTTTGAGCTTATATATTAACATTGGGTGACGTCACATAAACGGCAAAATGCTTTTTATATTTCATAAAAACAAGGAAACCTGCTGTCATAATGAAATTATACTATCATTTTTGGTTTATACTTTTAGTATAAACCATTTTTGGGTGCGATCTTTTCAATGGTTATGATTATTTTATTGTAAGATAAAAAATAAAAAATGTAGGTTTTTCACGTTTTTCCCAAAGAGCTTGTTTTTCATCTACTGGATGGGAGAAAAATAATCCTCCATTATGTATCCATGTGGGACAGGCTATTCCACCCTCGGGTACATAATATGATGTCAGGGACTTGGCAAGCCTCGTCCCTGACAACAAATTATGTACCCAAGGGTGGAATAGCCTTGTCTCACATGGACACATACACATGTATGAATGCATGATTCTTTTATTACTACATGTACATGTATGTATTTATTTTTCCTTATTCTTTCCACCAGCACACTACATGGTCAGCTGCTGAAATTAAATAATTATGTTACTGTTTGAAGTACATAAAATTTGTAAAGGGAAGTGATTTCCCTAGAAATTTGGCAAGGCAAAACACTTTGGGGGCATTTTCACCATTTTCGGGGCACTTGTTTTTCATTAAAAATACACAAACATTAATTGAAATAAACATTAATGTAATTTATGTGCTTGCTTTAATAAATGAATGACAAAAGATATAAAAGGCATATTTGATTAATTAATAATACCTTTTTGGGTGTTTTATAAAGGCAATTTTAAAATTAATTACTGAAAAAGGCTTGTTTAATCTCAGGGCAGCATGGTGCTGATTAAGGCAAGATGGTGCTAGACTATTGAGGCATGGTGCTGTACCATGCTAAAACAAGCTAGGGAAGCTGTACCATGCTAAAACAAGCTAGGGAAAACACTATAAGGTAAAACACTATATAGGTATATATATATATATATATATATATATATATATATATATATATATACTACTCAAAAGAATTTAAGGGTCAAAAATGTATAACCAAATACGTTTCAGAGTGTATTAGATTGATGATGTAAACTACACCAAAAGTTTTATTTATTGTTCCATATTTACAAAAAACCACAAATAAACGTCACTGTATACAAGAAAGTCACATGACATGCTGTCAAAGTTGAAGGTTGTCAAACATGGATTTTACACATTAGAACATTCGTTTAATAGTGTGTGAATCCACCCCTGGCGCGAATACACTCGACACATCGTTGCCTCATGCTGTTGATCAGACGTCTGAAGAACTTTTGGGGAATGGCCTGCCACTCTGCCATAAGAAGTTGACCCAGATCATGAAGGTTGGCCGGAGGGGCATGGTTATCCCGAACTCTCCTGCCTAATTCGTCCCAGGCGCGCTCTATTGGGGCCAAGTCAGGCGAATATGTTGGCCAATCCATCCTGGCGATACCTTGTTGTCTGAGAAAGTCCGTTACCACCCTGGCGCGGTGGGGTCTGGCATTATCATCCTGCAGAACTGCCCCGCCGCCAATCTGCTGAAGGCCTGGGAGAACCAATGGCCGGATAGCGGATTCCATTCAGATTGCCATCCACCACATAGAGGGGGGGGTCCTGTGGTGGATAGAGATGCCGCCCCACACCATGACGCTGCCACCACCGAACCGGTGACACTGTCTAATGTTAACGTCAGCGAAGCGCTCCCCAGGACGTCTGTAGACACGAACCCGACCGTCGTTGAACTGGCGACTAAACCTGGACTCATCACTGAACATCACTCGACCCCACTGAACACGTTGCCACCGCAGATGAAGCGTGCACCAGTGACGTCTGGCCGTTCTGTGACATGGTAGGAGTGGTGGTCGAACAGCCTGGCGACGGCAGCATAGATTATTGGCTCTCAGACGATTGCGTATGGTTTGATCAGACACCCGAGTTCCAGTCGCAGTCCGCAGATTGTCACGTAATCGGCGTGCAGTGGTTGTGCATTGACGTAGAGCCATATTGGTGATGTAGCGGTCCTCTCTATTTGTAGTGCTTCGAGGTCTTCCCGAACATGGAACATTTCGAACAGAATTCGTTGCTTGGTACCGTTGCCACAGTCGGCCAACGACACTCTGACTGACACCAAGTCTCAGAGGAACATTTCTTTGCGTATTGCCATCCTGAAGCCAAGCAATAGCCCTTCCTCGATCTTCGATAGTCAGTTGAAGTCGTACCATTGTCGAATTTGGAGTGTGCACTGTACACGAACGCAAGCTCCAATTATACGGAAATTCAGCATTGGGAACATGGAATACACATGCAAAGCGTGCAAATGAAGCGCTTTGTGAAAAAACTAGTTATGGGCACTTAGCAGACCTTTGGCTTTCGCCCTAATTTACGTGGAAATGTAAGCATGTTTTCGCCATTAGAACTAGTCGACAGTGTCAATGACAGTAGATTTTAATTCATTTATGGGTTGCGTAGACCCACTTTCGTCAAAATGGAACAATACCATGCATGACATTATGGTCTAGCTAATATAATTGACATTCAGAAAATAATGTCGAAAATATCGTCTGACCCTTAAATTCTTTTGAGTAGTATATATATATATATATATATATATATATATATATATATCCATTTCACACCATGGAATTGCTGAAGTTAAATTATGTCACATACTGTTCAAAGTAGGTCTATATAAGATTTGCAAAGGTTTCTTATATATATAATTATTATATATATATATATATATATATATATATATATATATATATATATATATATATATATATATATATATATATATATATATAAAATATTATATATATTCATTTCACACTAGGGCACTGTTGTAAACTCTTTTTCAGTAATCATTGAAATCTTGGATTAGTTTACATGTTAATGGATAACAAACTTTTGGTTCCACGATTTTACCAATAAGCTACATGTGTACCAACATACCTGTTGCGGTTGGAGAGACAAGGACTGGGATGTAGAGGTGGACAGTGAAAGAAGTTGAAAGATAGGATGAGTTGCCAGATCGGGAAGAAATGAGATGGAATTCAGAGTAAAAGGAAAGGGAGCAGTGGGATAAAAAAAAGAATTGGCTGCAATTCCTGCCGGACATTTAATCCAGTAAGCTACAAAAATTCTACTATCTAGAGCAAATCAAAATATGCTGGATCAAACATCATAAAAAAAATATATATGCAAAATAAATATCTCCAGGCCAAATTTGAAACCTGTTAGGATGACAGTACATGTATTTCGACTCCTGATTAATTATAGTTTAAAATATACATGATCTGTAAGGGTGAAACCATGCATTGTATTTGAGGTTTTGGTTTTTAGGATTCTGCCAGAATGATAAATATCATGTTTAATTGATACATGTTGAGATTCAATTTTATAATTTTATGCTTCCAACAACTTTTTTTTTTTTTTAAATCCATAAAACAAACACAGAAATTACAGTAAAAAAAAGACTACTTACCAGGATAATCGACTCCATTGGTCAAGACTTCTGATGCAACCTGTTGAGAGTGACTTATACTCATTGCACAGAGGAGAAACCAGACAGGTATTGAAAACACTGAGTGAAAACACCAGCTACGCCCGGACCCGGATCATCAATAACCAGTCTGATAGGATGAGTATGTATTCAGTCAGTCTTGTAAATTAGGTCAACGGTATTGACAGCTGGGTTACCATTCAACTAGAACAAACATATGATAACACAGTGACACATGCACTTATACGTCCTTGAAAACTATAAGGTCTATAAATAATGAAAAAACTACATGTACATGTATGTAGACGGGAAAAACAGCCAACCAACTTAATTAATTACAGGCACAAATCTACATGTAGTCGGTGAATAGTGTTTTACTGACCGAAAGTTGACCCAAGTCACTAAGTTGTCAGCAGAAATGAGAAGTGGAATATAAGTCACCATAACATTTTGGACCTGATCTAATTAAAAAAAAAAAATCACATAACAAATGTCAAGAGGTTGACTTGTTAATACTAATTTTAGCATCATAGCTAACTTACATACAAATATATGCAACACCTTATGTGTCTCTTATTTTAATGGTGCACGATTGTAAACGTACATCAGCATATGTCATGCAAACAATAAATGACTAATGGAGGAGGAAATGATTTAACATGAGTTCTGAACAAGCTGTTGTAGCGCACACCTGTCTTGGACACAAGAGCATGCATGGGATAGTTCCTATACATGTAGCTTCATCCAAAACCAGTAATTTAAATGGATCCATTATACAAATGCTGGTAACTCGACCCCAAATCAACTCGTCCCAGTGTTTGGTCAACTCGCCCTTGCGGTTGGTCAACTCATCATTGCGGTTGGTCAACTCGCCCCTGCAATTGGTTAACTCGACCTTGCAGTTGGTCAGCTCACCCCTGCGGTTGGTCAGCTCACCCTTGCGGTTGGTCAGCTCACCCTTGCGGTTGGTCAGCTCACCCCTGCGGTTAGTTAACTCACCCCTGCAGTTGGTCAGCTCACCCCTGCGGTTAGTTAACTCACCCCTGCAGTTGGTCAGCTCACCCCTGCGGTTGGTCAGCTCACCCTTGCGGTTGGTCAGCTCACCCCTGCAGTTAGTTAACTCACCCCTGCAGTTAGTTAACTCACCCTTGCGGTTGATCAACTCACCCCTGCGGTTGGTCAACTCACCCCTGCAGTTGGTCAACTCACCCTTGCAGTTGGTCAACTCACCCCTGCGGTTGGTCAACTCACCCCTGCAGTTGGTCAACTCACCCCTGCAGTTGATCAACTCACCCCTGCGGTTGGTCAACTCACCCCTGCAGTTGGTCAACTCACCCCTGCAGTTGGTCAACTCACCCCTGCAGTTGGTCAACTCACCCCTGCGGTTGATCAACTCACCCCTGCAGTTGGTCAACTCACCCCTGCGGTTGATCAACTCACCCTTGCGGTTGGTCAACTCACCCCTGCAGTTGGTCAACTCACCCCTGCAGTTGGTCAACTCACCCTTGCAGTTGGTCAACTCACCCCTGCAGTTGGTCAACTCACCCCTGCAGTTGGTCAACTCACCCCTGCAGTTGGTCAACTCACCCCTGCAGTTGGTTAACTCACCCCAATCCCATATTACTGTCCATAATTGTGATAATTCATTAAAAATCAATGGTCTATATATATATATATATATATATATATATATATATATATATATATATATATATATATATATGTATGTACTTTAATGTGTCATTGTATGTACTAATATTACAGTTCACTTGAAACTTCACTATTTCAACCACTTGTGGGTCTTATTAACACTGGTCTTATATTGAAGGCATACATGTACGTGCAGGAAGGGTTTTTGGGGTGGAACCCTCCCAGCTCCAAGTGAATTTTTTTTTTTTTAATATATTTTGTGGGTATGAATTAACTGAACCTACTAAAAACTTTGCTTGCCACGTCGTACAGTCTAGACGTCCCACCCCTGCACATACACCTTTATTGGGGTGGTCCTAATATCGGCATTAAATTACTAACTTGATGTATTACAATGAACCCTAAAGCCTACTTTATAGTCTGTAGTTACCGTAATTAATCTACAATCATGATTGAACAGTCTATAGATAGATGATTACTGGTGAACATTTCAGACATCATTGTTTTAAACAGTATATTTATTTTGTGGGGTTTTTTTTAATGGTGGTATTGATTGACAGGTTTAAGATTATATTAGGACCTTTCCCCACAAATTAGAAAAAAGATACATTCATATAAACAAGATGATGGACAGTATAAGAGCATACACATAACTGATAGAAGTAGTAACAACAATAGTGAATAACTGAACATAAAGTAACCAGTTATGATACAAAATTCAACGCAGATTAATGAAACATCAAAAACAAAGATCTACATGTATATACAGATGTAGATGAAGAAACATAAAAGAGGATAGACAGGATACAGACTGACAGAGAAAGAAAGAAAGAAAGAAAGAAACAGCAATAAGTTTCAAAACTAATACTGCTTGCAATAAAGTCCTGAATTGATTTCAAAAATGATATCTATATTTGCCTGGACTGTTAACTAGAGATCACCAAATACAGAGGATATTCATGCAGTGTTCAATATAAGCACTTGTTTGTTTGTCCTGACAAGTGAAAATCTGCTCGGACAAGCAAATGTACCTCCATGGTTGTCCAGTGGACAAGTGAAAATGTTCAATGCAGTTTCATTTTGAACAATCAAAACTAATGTCCTTGCACCTGAATAAAACTCACAACTTATTTGGACAAATGAAAGTATTGCCAGACAAGTAGTTAAATACCTTGGGTTCACTGACAGATAATCAGTAGTATGTGTTCTAGTTGGGTAAAAATCAAAGGAGGGCAGCTGCCTTTAAAAAAAAAAAAAAAAACAAAAAAAACACAGGGAATAATGATAGAGAAAAATAAAGAAGAGGAAAGCTTGCATGGTTACCATGTATCGTTATGTGTATGTGTGGACTTTGTGGAAAGATGTATTCCTTATTTTGCCCACCAGTACCATTTGTTGAATCAGAGATATTGTCAGTCTGACATCATTGGCATTCTTTTTTGCTGAACCGATCAAAGTTTACGCATTATTATTTTAATAAAGATTTCAAGATACCAGTAATGATGAACATAATGATAATGTTTTTATAAGCGGTGATATCCCTAAAATTGTTTTAAAGGTTTCTAATTAAAAATTGCTGAATATATAAATGGTAGAAAGTAAACATCGCTTATACCAATTTAATATGCAATGGATGACAAAATACACTGCCGCTTCTTTTTCTTAATGCCCAATGTGTGACTGTGACGACAGATTAAACAGTCTTTGGGTTTTGAGAAACAAAGGCGAGTGAAAAATTGCACACCTCAAAATGCTTAGGTAAGTGAAAAATCACACTCATCAAAATGCTAAGGCGAGTGAAAACCATGCAAGCATTATTAATTTATGAAGTAAATGCAGAGACATATGTTGCAAAAAATGAACCAATAAACCAATAATGTTTTCTTCAAATTTTATGTTGTTTTTAATTACAATACATTGTACTATTCGAAAAATTTGATGCACACAATTATATATACCTTTTCAATGTTAGATGGTTTGATAAACGTGCAGCTAAACGTGTGTAGGAATCAACATGTCTTGAATTTCATTATTATGTACAACGAACATGATTAGGATAGTAAACTGGGATGGAAAAAGACCACCAATGCATGGTTCCGAGGAGGTGGTTCATGAACTACGACCCAAGCATCTCAGGTGTGCACTACCGACTCATATTATTAAAACATTTTTTTAAATAACTCGTGAAATGTAGGCCTACAAATAGTTTAAGTTGTCAGGTAGACCAGCGTGTGTGTGTAGTTCCAAGAGTTTAAAAATAATCTGACCCCGTCAGCTCCGATTGGTCAACATGCCAAAGAGTACTGCGCCATCAAATCATGTTCCAGTCACATGGTCTGTGACTTTGTAACAAACAAAAATTAAATAGTCGGCAATGATTATTGACTACTGTTACCATATTGTGTGCATATATACATATATAAATAACATACGTACATTCATTAACCTCTGGCTGAAATACCAATATTTAAATGAAATTTTATTTGATTTAAAAAAAAATTAAAAGATAACAAAGTAAAATAATAGACGTAAAAAAATTACCTAGGCTTATTCCTTCCTACATACTTATTATCATTTCTGTTTCTTCTCTTTATTATTCCATCTACTTTTGAATTTTCTTAGTCTAAATTTAATTTCTTTTTTTAAAGAAAGTAGAAAGTTACACAATTGCCATTTTAGAGACTTAATATAATCTTTGTAGGCTAACAGTTATGAACTAATCGAGACAATTTTACCGACATCACTGATTTCCATAACGAGTTCATTTGTGTAGGCTACAGAAGCCACTATTTAATTCCCTTTTCTCTTTTTGTCTCAACTATATTAACAGTATACATGAGTTATCCTTATCAAAGGTGTGATCTTTTACCATACAAAAGTGGAATGTTTCTAATTAATAATAAATTAAATAGGCAAAGAGGTTTTGATCGGATTGGTACGTCTTCGAAGATGTCTATTAAACCAGTGTTTTTCTATTTGTATAGCAGGGATTCTAGATTATGGTAGCTCTACTCCCATGGCTAGTGATATTCAATGTTGGGATAGTAAATCAATACTATTGCCATGCCTGACGGCTAGTAAAAGATTTTGGTCAAATGTTGCAGTTAAGTCTATTTTGTAAATATAAATATCCTGCCCACACCCAACCCTTCAATGTTAGTGTTTTAAGCTCTGTCTCCCTCTTTAGATAACATATTATTTGATTATTACTAGTATTTAGTAAAATTGCATTAACTTTAAGTAAAGTAGGGCTAGTGAATTTTTAATCGTGGCTAGTAAATGTTTAAAATTACTGATCCCATGGCTAGTGGATTTTATCAAAATTCTAGAAGCCCTGATACTGTATAGCAAATTTAAGATAAGTACCAGTTATATATTAAAATCTTGCATGGATGCTACCGTTCTCATGACATTATTTTTTTCTGATATTTAAAAAAAAAAATTCCGGCATTATTATTATTAAACAGATCTTTCTATCAGCTACATAAGATAAATAATGGTAATCAATATACAAAATTATTTTACATACGCTGTTTGTTAAGTGTAACGTGCGTTATTTTTCACATTCGCCAGATTGAAATTATGTGCGCTGTACCAGCGAGATCGCACCTGAGCACCTTAAAAGACAAGGTGTGATTAAATTATTTGTTTTAGTGTTAACAAAAAGTATGCAGCGGAGCTGGGTGCTTTAAAATATAGTAGGAAGTGGGAAAATAACGAGGGGCAGCAAAATGCAATAGCGGGATGACAAAATGCAACAGCAGGGTGGGCCACCATATCTGGTAGCTTAGAGCAAGCATTTTTTTAAAACTTTAAAAAAAATTTTTTTTATGTAAAATGAAGCAAATGGACCTAATTAGAAGGAAAATTAAAAAAAAGTTAAAAATTTTCATAGAAAAACCTCTTTTTTATAGTCGAAAAAATTACGATTTCACAGGTATTGCAGAGGCTAATTTCCTGGTTTTGGCAAAAATGCGTCTTCACCATACCACACTAAAATGAAGCAGTATAACAAAAAAGAAAAAATATGACAATTTTACTTGTTATCACATCAAACTATCCTCACAATTTCAATATGTTTAGTCACTCCCTGTATTTTTAGCTGCCTGTCAAACATGTGACCTGTCTGCCAAAATTGTGTCTGTGAAATGTCAAAATGTGAAAACTTCTTATAGTGTTGCTACATATTAATAATCAAATTATATATATTATTTCTACTAAGGATATATACATAATTGGTGATAAAATTTACTATTACTCATACAAATTTACTAAACAGTGTTTATTTATTGGTATATATGTCTATGGAAAAAACAAAACGTTTATGTATGTATTTATTGAGCTGAAAGGCTTTCCCATCACCAACATTTTACAACATTACATGTATTTGCAATTCAGTTGCATACAGTAATTTATATATAGCTATTCACACACACAGATAAAATATGCACTAAACAAAAAGACAGAATATGATAAATGTTTTGAAAGGTCACTAGCCAGGAGAAAGCACTAGCCCAAATTCCTGATCAATTATAACTGGAATTTTTATATAATTTGTAACATTACAAATTTACAATATAACAGTAAAATGAAACAAACAATTAAATCATGTTGTAACTTTCATTTTAGGCCAGACAAGCAAGAGCATAAAACACACAAGAATATAAACCATGTCATTAAATTTGTCCAAAGGTCAAGAATTATTAATCAAGTTCCACCACCTCTTCCACATGGCTACCACAGGAATTCACAGTAGGAAGACTGTGTTCATTTACATGGTGTGTACCTTTTGCACACTCAATCTAGTGTTGAATACTTTCTTCTGGATCAAAACTTTCTATTTTAGGGCCAAGATGCATAATGCACAGTACAGACTGAAGAGTTTCCTGTGACATTCTATTTCTTTGCAGTGTTTTTAGCTGGTTCAGTTTGCTGAAAGACCGTTTACAAGCAGCAGTTGATTTTGAAAGCATCTTGTTACAAGATTATGAATCGAGTTTTGATATCAGAATTATTTTAAAGTCCAAGTTATTATGACTTAAAACAACATTACTGGATGAACAAACAAAAATGGTTTCAAAGTTTGTTTTGGTTAATGACATCACTCGAGCACACTGATTTATTAATCATCGGCTATTAGATTTCAGACATATGGTAATTTTGTAATATAGTCTTAGAGAAAAAACCCGCTACATGTTTCCATAAGCAGCAAGGGATCTTTTATATGCACTTTCCAACAGACAGGATAGCACATACACAACCTTTAATATACCAGTCGTAGTGCACTGGCTGGAACGAGGAAATAGTTTCAATACCTAAATAAAATAAGCATGTTTTTAGTATTATTACTAAATGAAACAAAAAACATGATTGGTGTTGTTAAAATGCAGATGTCAGTTGGAATCACAGTTTTGTTAGTATTGGCGAACATTATGTATGAACAATTGGTTTTGATTGGTCATTGTAAATAATAGATGTGAAACGTTTGTCTTGAACGTACCACTAAATATCATGATTATATTCCTGATGTTCGTAACTTAGTTTGTTTGAAAAGCACCAATTTGTATTTTGCTCAATACATACAAGTGCAGGTACAACAATGATGTCAACAAAATAATACAAGGTAATCTTGAATACAGAAATATTTTGTTTAATTATTAGTTGCTTGAGAAATTTGCAGTGAATCCCTCATGATCAATATCAAAATGTTCATATCATTCTGTTGCAACCACAAATCATAAGAGTATCTCACAATAAATGAGTACAGTATGATAAAAGACATACATTTGGTCATGTTGGTGTATTACATATCAATTTCTGAAACACTATACATGTTTTTGCCACACTGACTGTCACTCAATAATTTGTCAGTGTATACAAATGCAACAAAAATGACTGTAACACTGAACTTTTTGGCCAATTACTATATTCTATTTTAATTTATGTAAAGAAATCTACAATTTCTTTTATTCACACTGGGTTATTAAATATTTTCCAAAGAACCACCACAAACACCCCCCCCCCCACACACCAAATAAAAAAAATAAAGAAGAAAAAAATAAAGGAGTAAACTTTGAACTAGAAGTGTGCAATTGTGTTCTACAACTGTATCACTGAAAACTTTTGGCTAATGGCTGTATATTATATATGTTTTTATTTCTGTTGAACACTACAAAAATATTTTGGTCCTCAGTGACTCAATACTTTCTCAATGTGATTTATTCTTCAAAAACAAACTAATTTGGTATTAATTAAACCTATAAAAGCTTTATTGAACGTCTACCACGTTATTTATATATCATTTACGGAAGTATGCGCACTATTATAAAGAAACACAACTACCATTAGTGACGTGTACGTCCAGATAAGTTACCCTTGCAAGGTATTTTAGAGAAGTTACGTCCCTTGCAAGGTATTTTTCCAGTCACCATAACTACTCGGTACCAACGTTTCATAAATAAACAAACTATGAATACAGTTGTTTTAAAATATGTCACTGGCGAATATCATTTGTTAAAAGTATTTCCCATCATATTATAAACATATGAAGTTGCGTCTGGATGTTTAAATGCCTTTAATTCGTCAATATCTACTTCGCACTAAAATGGCAGAGTCACGTGATTTAATGCATTCATCACCCTAGTTTACATATTCGGCACAATTCCCATAATTACCCCAGTCGTTAATGTACGTAAGGCTGGAGAAAAATGCATGTAATCTTAGACGCGATTTTGGCAAAATGGAAAAATGCGTTTAGAGTAGCGGCCCTTTGCTTGCTCGTCGCTATATCTGGTCTGCATGGTTACATCAGATGAAAGTAGTTTAACAATTATTCACTGCTCATTTTACTATTATGACAATTCACCCCTTTATACCCCCAGTGTTACCGAGTGTATGTTCTGGCATGAAATATACTGCAATTCCATCACACCAAAGTAGTAGGCTAGTAGTCGTAGACATCAAGTTTTAATGAGTTTACAATTACGGACAGTAAAGTATGATTGGGGTCAGTTGACAGACCAATGGGGGGGAGTTGACCAACTGCTGGGGTGAACTGGTTGGGAGCAACTGCTGAGGTGAACTGGTTTGGAGCAACTTTTGGGGCGAGTTGACCCCCCCCCCCCCATTAAATTTTTTTAAATAAATACTCATTGAACAAGATCATCTCTATCTTTAACATGTTTACAATATTAATATTGTATATTATCAACAAACGATGCTTGCCTGTTGACTTATACCAAAAAACGTGATGAAAACTAAACACAATTCAATAACCAGTGACATCAGATTCATAGACGCCGACGATCACTTCGTGAATCGTGTTGCTAACGAGTGAAGAGTTTCGACCACTGTGTCTGTAGGCTTTGGCCTACATTAAAATCACCTTTTCGTGTAAGTTATTCTCATACTAGGAGTACATCAAAATAATAAATATATAATAAATATAATATATTACAATCAATTACATTTCCTGAAAGACCAAAAACATCACGCGTTGGGTCAGAAATGTAATTTGACATTTCCACTCCTTTATTCAGACGCACCTAAGTTCAAAGTTCCGTCGTTAATGACCGCCGTCCTCGTCTTTGTTGGTCACATATTCATTACTGGAGAAAAATAACTGTGCAGATGTCTCTCTGGAAGGAAAACCAATCAAAATTAAAATCAAAATGACAATAGTTTAATATGAATATAGACCACGTTAGTGCGCCACAGACTAGGGTAACAAATAGTGTACAGAAGATCGTACGGGTCCTACTAATTACCGACAACACCCGACAATTACCGACAACAACCGACAATTACCGACAACAACCGACAATTACCGACAACAACCGCCAAATACCGACAATAGCCTCAGAATTACCGTCAACAAAAACTCATTCCCAGTCTGGAGCTCCACGCAGTAAGACGTGTTTGTTTCGCTTGTGCACACTGCACGTGCTTTCGTGTGCTCGACTTGGGGGTCCTTCATTTCGTTGTTTTTGTCAGCGAAATGAAGTTTTCTACTGGGATGTATGCGGCCATTGGAACTGATTGAACGCTGGAACGCTTCTCGTTTCGACAGTCTGCACCACCAGGTTGGATTCTTTTTCAGCGAGATTCCTCGCCTCCACGTCATTTCTCCGTCTGACTATGTTGACTTGTTTTTTCGTGACTCGTATGACGACCATTCTGCAGAACGCCACGGTTGTTCGCGTTTAGTCTCTACATGTCCGAGCCTGTCCTACCAGCTCTGGAAGATTGACCGCCCCACTCTAAGAAGAAATAGGAAGCGGGGTCGGCCCCTACTACTCTTTTTCTAGACTTTACATTGCTTTATAATGATACCATCTCGTATCCTCCGGAGTCGGGCCCGTCCGCACCACTATACCAACCCATGACGACTGGACTATACCCTAGTCTGATACTCTACTCGTTCAGACGGATCCGGCTTCTCAAGATCTGTATTTCAGTACAGCACTACACCTTCAACGTCTATCGACTGTCAATCTAGGGGTTTTCTTGACGGGATGCAACCCATCTCGTCCCTTTAAGCTGTGCACCCAAACGGCCTTAACGAGGCCACTCGCGTGGACATATCGATCGGACTTTAAACGTTTAGATCTGCGTTCAAAATTTTATGTCGAAATTACTTCTTTTTTGTAATATTATTAAATAGTCCGATCCTCTCTTCTTTCTCTTATTTAATTTTGGACTGTCCTTCTAAAATGCTCCAAATTATATAAATATTCGGCCGAGCAGTCAATTCTTTTTTATTTTTGGCTTGTAACCTTTTTCTTTTTTTATTTATTCTATTAACGTTTTTACTAATTGCTATTTTCAAAATTCTGCCCATTTTCAACCCCCCCCCCCCCCCCCCCCCCCATCCCGAGTCGGGCCACCGATCTTATCGGAGGTCGGACTCGGGATGGGCGTGTTCGAAACCCTAGTGGTATATGGGCACGTTAAACTAGTTATCATCATCATCATCAACAAAAACTGATTGAACGCTGGAACGCTTCTCGTTTCGACAGCATGAACCACCAGGTTGGATTCTTTTTTAGCGAGATTCCTTGCCTCCACGTCATTTCTCCGTCTGACTGTCGACTTGCTTTTTTCGTGACTCGTATGACGGCCATTCTGCAGAACGCCACGGTTGTTCGCGTTTAGTCTCTACATGTCCGAACCTGTCCTAGCAGCACTGGAAGATTGACCGCCCCACTCTAAGAAGAAATAGGAAGCGGGGTCGGCCCCTACTACTCTTTTTCTAGACTTTACCTTGCTTTATAGTGATACCATCTCGTATCCTCCGGAGTCGGGCCCGTCCGCACCACTATACCAACCCATGACGACTGGACTATACCCTAGTCTGATACTCTCTCTCGTTCAGACGGATCCGGCTTCTCAAGATCTGTATTTCAGCACAGCACTACACCTTCAACGTCTATCGACTGTCAATCTAGGGGTTTTCTTGACAGGATGCAACCCATCTCGTCCCTTTAAGCTGTGCACCCAAACGGCCTTAACGAGGCCACTCGCATGGACATATCGATCGGACTTTAAACTTTTAGATCTGCGTTCAACATTTTATGTCGAAATTACTTCTTTTTTTATTATTATTATTAAATAGTCCGATCCTCTCTTCTTTCTCTTATTTAATTTTGGACTGTCCTTCTAAAATGCTCCAAATTATATCAATGTTCGGCCGAGCAGTCAATTCTTTTTTATTTTTGGCTTGTAACCTTTTTCTCTTTTTTATTAAATCTATTAACTTCTTTACTAATTGCTATTTTAAAAATTCTGCTCATTTTCAACCCCCCCCCCTCCATCCCGAGTCAGGCCACCGATCTTATCGGAGGTCGGACTCGGGATGGGCGTGTTCGAAACCCTAGTGGTATATGGGCACGTTAAACTAGTTATCATCATCATCATCATCAACAAAAAATTAAAGTTTCTGTTTTAAGAACACCACTAGAGCACAATGATTTTTTTATCATCAGCTAGTGGATGACAAACTAATGAATCTTTATAGGTAACCATTGTGCGAATAAAAATCACGTGAAGTAGGCAACTGGATGAACAGACTACTTAATAACTAACGAAAGCATTTTTAGTCCCCTACCGGTCCATCTAGAGGGAATATAGGTTTCATATCCGTCCGTCCGTCTGTCTGTCTGTCTGTCTGTCTGTCTGTCTGTCTGTCTGTCTGTCTGTCTGTCTGTCTGTCTGTCTGTCTGTCCGCCCGCCCGTCTGTCAGTCCCACATATAGTTTTCCAGATTTTGCGAGTGCGAGTGCGAATAATTTTTACATGCTCATATACCACTAGAGTTTCGACCATGTCCGTCCCGGGGCTTGTCTCTGGATAGCCAGAGCTTGTCCCGGGACAGAAAAAAATTAAGCGGACAATTTTGAAATTTACATCCAAAAATTAAATAGTGGGCCTTTAACATTTTGATGCGCATCTCTAATTAATATAATTAATAAAGAAAATTCTACTCATTAAATTTGGTCGCTAGATTAGATCGGGTGTTCAATTTTTTTTTAGATAGGATCGGTGGCCTGACTCGGGATGGACGGGTGGAGGGTGGGGGGTAGAGTTGAAAATGGGAAGAATTATGAAAATAGCAATTAGTAAAAAAGTTAATAGAATTTTAAAAAAAAAAAGAAAAAAAAAGTTACAAGCCAAAAATAAAAAGAATTGACTGCTCGGTCGAATATTTATATAATTTGGAGTATTTTAGAATGACAGTCCAAAAATAAATAAGAGAAAGAAGAGAGGATCGGACTATTTAATAATATTGCCTCAAGGTAGTATCCTGTTTCACACCTGGTGTGGATTGCTCGTTATAAGTCGATGATTTTCAGATTTGCTATAGATCGTCCAATATGAGTATCATTGAACGTAAGTTGCAGCTTTGTTTGAATAAACTTCATCAATGGCTTTCGATTCTCAAAGGCAAAAACGGTTTGTATGCATATCTGCCAGAAAAGAGGTCTCCACTTAGATCCACAGTTGTTTTTGGACAAAAATTCAATTCCAGTTGTGGAGGAGACTAAATTTCTGGGGATTATATTTGACAGGAGGCTATCTTTTGTGCCCCATCTTAAATATGTTAAAAAGAAGGGCCTAAAAGTTCTTAATATTTTAAAAGTTATTGGTAATACGGAATGGGGAGCAGACCTCAAGGTTATGCTCCGTCTGTATAGATCTCTTGTAACGTCAAAACTTGACTATGGATGCATTGTATATGGGTCAGCACGCAAGTCTTACTTGCAGATGCTACATCCTATACACAACCAGGGACTTGGGCTTTGTCTTGGTGCATTTAGAACATCTCCTGTAGAGAGCTTGTACGTTGATGCACACGAACCTTGTTTGGGTGCTAGACTTGCAAAGTTTTCTCTGCAGTATGCCACAAGGTTAAATCATTACCAAAACATCCAACACATGATTCGGTTTTTGATAACAAATATATGAAGTTGTTTGATGCAAGGCCAAATGCTATTCGTACATTTGGTCTTCGCATTAAGCGCTTTTTGTTGCTTTCCGCAACTGATTTAACTGACACTTTGGAAACTCCTTCATATTTTGTTTTACCACCTTAGTGTATTAAACCACCTAAAATGGTATTTGATCTGGTGCATCTGAAGAAAGATCGTACAGATGCTGTAGTTTATAAACAATTGTTCATGGAAATTCAAGACAAGTACCGTGATTCCATTCCTGTGTATACAGATGGATCACGGGATGGGAATTCTGTGGCTTGTGCTACAGTTTTTCCATCAGACACAATCCTTTCCATGAGACTGCCTGACTCGGCATCAATATTTAGTGCTGAAGCTTGGGCAGTCATTAAAGTTTTAGAAGAAATCAAGGATTCGATTGCATCCAAATTTATTATTTTTACCAACTCACTTTCGTGTCTCCAAGCTTTACACAATATGAAGCTGGACCATTCCTTAATTGGGATGTGATACGAAAGTGTGTCTTTTTATCTATTGCCAATAAAGATGTTGTATTTTGTTGGGTGCCCAGCCATGTTGGCATCAGGGGTAAGAAAAGGCAGATTCGGCTGCCAAGTGCTTTGGATTTGCCTCATGCCAATTTATCTTTTCGACTTGGCAACATGATTGGGACGGTGCGATTGCGAACAAGCTTCATTCTATCAAGCCAGTCTTGGGAGAGTGGCAGTCCTCCTATCGACAGTACAGGAAGGATGAAATAGTTTTGTGTCGTGCTCGCATCGGTCATACATACTTGACCCATTCATTTATTTTGAAGAAGGATCCTCCACCTCGGTGTGAGCGCTGTCTGTGTACTCTGACGGTACGCCATATTTTGATGAAGTGTCCTCATGTCAAAGAGACTCGAAAAGATATATTTGGAGAAACAAATGTGATGGAATCATTTCGATTCCATCCAGAATTTGTATTACAATGTTTATGCGATGTTGATTTTTACTCTAAATTTTAATTTTATATATCTGTGATATTTGTATTTTTGCACAGTTTTTTTTTTACACTGTGTTTTAATTTAACTGTTGAATGTTTATATTGATGTTGATCATCACATTGTTTTTCCATTACCAGTTTGACACCCAATAGCCGATGTATTTTTCGCGCTGGGTGTCGTTAAACATTCATTCATTCATTGCCGGTTCTCCGCTCGTCAGTTCGCCGTAGGCCAACCTCTGCACCCTAACGGTCTTAACGAGGCCACTCATGTGGACATATAGATCGCACTTTAAACTTTTAGACCTTCGTTCAAAAATTTATGTCGAAATTAATTTCTTTTTTCAATATTATTAAATAGTCCGATCCTGTCTTCTTTCTGTTATTTATTTTTAGACCGTCCTTCTAAAATGCTCCAAATTATATAAATATTCGACCGAGCAGTCAATTCTTTTTATTTTTGGCTTGTAACTTCTTCTTCTTTTTAAAAAAAATTTCTATTAATTTTTTTTACTAATTGCTATTTTCGAAATTCTGCCATTTTTGCACTAGGCCTTTGACCGATCAACCTTATCTTTTTAATGATGGATTGATCTTATCTAGATGATGACAACTAGTTTAAAGTGCCCATATACCACTAGGGTTTTGAACACGCCCATCCCGAGTCCGACCTCCGATAAGATCGGTGGCCTGACTCGGGATGGGGGGGGGGGGGGGGGGGAGGGGGTTGAAAATGGGCAGAATTTTTAAAATAGCAATTAGTAAAAACGTTAATAGAATAAATAAAAAAAATAAAAAGGTTACAAGCCAAAAAATAAAAAAGAATTGACTGCTCGGCCGAATATTTATATAATTTGGAGCATGTTAGAAGGACAGTCCAAAATGAAATAAGAGAAAGAAGAGAGGATCGGACTATTTAATAATATTAAAAAAAAAAAGAAGTAATTTCGACATAAAATTTTGAACGCAGATCTAAAAGTTTAAAGTCCGATCGATATGTCCACGTGAGTGGCCTCGTTAAGGCCGTTTGTTTGCACAGCTTAAAGGGACGAGATGGGTTGCATCCTGTCAAGAAAACCCCTAGATTGACAGTTGACAGACGTTGAAGGTGTAGTGCTGTGCTGAAATACAGATCTTGAGAAGCCGGATCCGTCTGAACGAGAGAGAGTATCAGACTAGGGTATAGTCCAGTCGTCATGAGTTGGTATAGTGGTGCGGACGGGCCCGACTCCGGAGGATACGAGATGGTATCACTATAAAGCAAGGTAAAGTCTAGAAAAAGAGTAGTAGGGGCCGACCCCGCTTCATATTTCTTCTAAGAGTGGGGCGGTCAATCTTCCAGTGCAGCTAGGACAGGCTCGGACATGTAGAGACTAAACGCGAACAACCGTGGCGTTCTGCAGAATGGTCGTCACACGAGTCACGAAAAAACCCAAGTCGACAGTCAGACGGAGAAATGACGTGTAGGCAAGGAATCTCGCTAAAAAAGAATCCAACCTGGATCTAGAGAGCTTTTATTGAACTTGTCCTCTGCCCTGGGTTAAAAATAAAATAGCTCTTCCTTTAATATCAATAAAATACTGGTTTAATGCAACCATAGTTTATAATAAATAGTTTTCATCGTAAAGGTATTTTTTTGGTTTGGGCTGCAAGGTAGGGTTGAGGTGGGGCGCCCTTTGCTTGGTGCAATCTCTTGTATAATGGCTCGGGCGATGTGTGTTTAGAATGGTTATAATAATAACTATTTATAATGTTTCTCCAAAACTTAACTGTACTTAAAATCTACATATTAGCACATATGTAGGCTACTAGTATACTACCACATATGTAGATTTTAAACTGTTGTTTATTCAACCATAAAAAAGGCGTATTGAGATCTTACTATAAAAACTGTCTTTGCACAGTTATCTTTCTTGACACTAGTGTAGATGAAATACAATTTTAAAGTATAATATCTAAGGCCGTCTTGACTTTTTTCAAAGGGCCGTTATGACTTTTTCACTTTGGCCGTTTTAACTTTTCTTAAGGGCCGTTTTAACTTTTTCACTTTGGCCGTTTTGGCCAATTATTGTTAGGGCCGTTTAGTACTAGGGCCGTTATGACTACGATTCGTGTATTTTCATCTAAACAAAATTAAGTTGTCCACATTATATTTCAATAATTGTGATAGCTGATGTCTGTGAGGAGTGTAGTAATTCTGGGTTTGTTTTCGGTAAATTCTGAGGCGGTTGTCGGTATTTGTCGGTACTTGTCGGTTGTTGTCGGTATTTGTCGGTTGTTGTCGGTAATTAGTATGACCGGATAGTACTATGAAAATGGCAGTAAACACAGATTTGTCCTCTTCGTTAGCTAGTGTTTTGAGTAGAATAAGCACCGTCTCAGCTATAGCAGGAGTAAGCAGTTTTCTACATTAAAATTTTCTAAAGGAACTAAAGGAATTTTTGTTGCTTCAAGTTAGGGATGTCAGCATTTATTCCTATAGCCTGGATAATTTTGCACACTACATTATCATTAAATGGCATGTAATATTAAACAAACCTAAATAAACAAGTTGTACACCGCTGTCATTGTCAAAGTCTTGTCTGCTTCGAAGTTTTTCTTAATTTTCTGATAAATGTGATGTCACTGGTGCTCGCAAGTTTTAGAAAAAATGTGACGGGCGCAACTATTAGTTATTCCACAATATACATGCAGTGTGGCTGAAAAGTATTGGAAATTGAATTAGGGTTACCAACTGAATATTGCATTAAACACTACAAACCTGCATGTCACACGAAATAGAACTGGTTCTGTTGTGTTCCACACACATTGCCTGCTGCCATCCCAGGGCACAATATTTCACCCGAACCGCCGTTCTGTTCGCGTGTCGGTTACGCAAAATTAAATTTACGTGAACCGCAAATTGGTTACGTCATGACCTGTAAATATTCAGAAATTAAAACTTGCAAACTTCACGATTACAGGAAGTTTATTCATGCAGACATACTACTAATATTCCGACAAATGTTTTAGGCTGAATTTTAGATACTTGATGCGCAGCAAACCAGTAGACAACGTTATATTGCAACAGTTGTAACTTGCGACCAGTCTAAACTTTTAAAAATATTTGAAAGAAATGTGCTTGGACCTCTAGGGACGGCTAAATTATCTGCTGCTATTTTATTTCTAAAGGAATATATGTAGACATAATATTGGATTGTCTATATTTTTACATATGTTAAAAACAGTTTTAACGTAAACAGGAATCCAAAAGTGTCACAAAATATGAAAAATACTAACATCGCATAATGAGCTTTAAAAAACAAACATTTGGAACGTCACTGTAGTATAGAAGTACCATCGATAAAGTGAAAGTAGCGTAACCAGCGCAAAACGAAAAAAGGAATCTCTTCAAATGATTATGCATCTATTTCAAAGGTGTAGCGCCCATTACGCACAGTACGCATGTGCGTAATGCAAAAACATAATCCGGTAATAGGTGGAGGCTGTATGTAATTGTTCTATAAAATTGACTCGAAAAAAGATAGAAAAGGCTCAGAATGCATCTACAGCGGTCCCGAGTGTCAAGATCTTCACAGATGGAGGCCTCTCCAATCCACCGGCTCGGGCACGCCTTTGGCTAAAAACATGTCTGGTTATGCCCCTGTATTTTGTTTCAGTACTGGGGCTGATATTCAGTTCTTTTATAATATTGTTAACTTTAGCAAGCATTTAAAGACATTTCTTTTTTTTTCTTTTTTTTTTAAATGTTTTCTTTTGTATTTGTTTTAACTTTATGTTTGAGCTAAAAACTATGTATTTAAAATATAATTTCAACATAATTTTGAGGTAACCGATCAGATAACCCACGGGTTACGCAAATATAATTCACGTAACCGAACAATTGGTTACCTAGGTGAAAACCATGTGAACTGACTTCCGGTTACCTCAAATTTCGAAATATTGTCCCCTGCCATCCTAGGCAAGCAACATTTGGTGGCATTAATTAGTACTTTGGGCTGTCGCAGATGGCCGCAGCACAAAATGTTGTTGCTTTGCTTCTGCGTGGCCCGTCACTATGGCGTGTTGCCTAGATGTATGCAAAATCTCACATAATCTTGAAAGATACATGTAAGGAAAATGCAACCTTCAAAGAAACCCATGCAAGGCTAGCTTTGGATGAGTAGAATATTTTGCCAAATTATCTCCAAAAATGCAAAACCCACAGTTGTTTTCCAACAAAATATCAATTTAAAAAAAAAAAAAATTTCACCAGATTAAAATAAAATTTGTCAGTTTGTCTTAAAATTCACAAATTGGTGAGTGGCAGGGCTACATGTATAGCCCAGCAACCTATTAGAATACAAAATGTGTGATCACTGTGACAGCGATTAATACATGTTGTTTCGTCTGTTTTCAGAGAACAGTGAGGTTGGTTGCTGTAAGCAAAACGAAGCCCATTGACATGATTGTTACAGCTTATGAACTTGGACAAAGAAACTTCGGAGAAAATTATGTAAAAAAAAAAATTCTATGTCTTATTAAAATGTATAGATTAACGCAGTTTCTGTATTCAACTACATGTATTTGAGGTAAATTATGAGTATTGTGTGAACATTTCTTAATGTCACATAAAAAACCCTGCATTTCTGTAATGTCAATTGCTGTTTTCGCACTAATAATGGAGTTAAAACCAATAATCAGTTTCACTATACATGAAAGTTATTTAAAAATATTGCATACATTTGTTTTTTACCATACATGTAACATAGATCTCAGGGATGAAGGTGTGTCATAATTTCTTGTCTTGTTGAATGTACTATAGTATATGTGGATCCTCAAAATCACCTCAAAATATGAGCTCATGCATACTTAAAAGCTTATGTAACCTATGTTGCATAAGATCCTGATTCAAAATGAAAAAAAAATCACTTAAATTGACATTTACTTAGATAAACTGGGACCATGCATACAGGTACATGAGAGAAGGGAATCTCACATCGACTGATAATTTTTAAGACCTTGGGTGTTTTGCTTGCCTTACTGTTAGTGTTACACAAGCATTTAAAGGGAGAGTAAACTAAAACATGAGCCTTATGTTTTTGGAAAGATGCATACCCAGACCACCAACACAAACTGACACTTCAACAAACGAAAAATGTATAATTTTAGTGTTAATAAAAAAACATGATTATTCCTGCTATTCCAGCTACCGGCCTTAGTGGCGTCGTGGTAGGCCATCGGTCTACAGGCTGGTAGGTACTGGGTTCGGATCCCAGTCGAGGCATGGGACTTTTAATCCAGATACCGACTCCAAACCCTGAGTGAGTGCTCCGCAAGGCTCAATGGGTAGGTGTAAACCACTTGCACCGACCAGTGATCCATAACTGGTTCAACAAAGGCCATGGTTTGTGCTATCCTGTCTGTGGGAAGCGCAAATAAAAGATCCCTTGCTGCTAATCGGAAGAGTAGCCCATGTTGTGGCGACAGCGGGTTTCCTCTCAAAATCTGTGTGGTCCTTAACCATATATCTGACGCCATATAACCGTAAATAAAATGTGTTGAGTGCGTCTTTAAATAAAAAATAAAAATAAAACATTTGCTATTCCAGCCATTTTCTTTTCTTTTCGAGGCGTCCGGTACAGCTAGCTTAGGGCGGAGTGACTTCAGCTCCTGACCAACTCCTGTATGCACAGTGTAAACAAAAGCATATTACAGAACATTGCAATGCATGACTATTTTATCATCCCGCAAAAACCAGGTAGATTTGTTTCTCTAGTTCTAAGACTCATTCCTGATGTTATGCGTTAAGTATTACGTAACCACCAGCTCGCCAGAAAGTGTATTCACTGGAATGGAACAAAATGCTTTAGCTGTCAGTGCCTGTCACATTTAACTGTTTTATTAATTAAATATAATAAAATAGTTGTTGATATTAAGCAACAGTGTGCATTATATATCATTGAATTTGCATACCAGTCCAAAAGCCTTGCCTAAGCATTCCTTTAAGATGATTTGGCGATATGTTCTGATCACCCATATAGCTGGCCCTGCATGCAAATATATACAATTTTGTCCTTGGTGCTGTGCAAATTTGTCCAGGTGATGGAAATGTACACATTTTAATGTTCTAGACCCGATGGGCCGATTTCATATATCTGGGTTACCGGTGGGTTTTGTAAACATATGGGTTAAACCTAGGTTAAACCCTGGGTCATGTTTACTGTGCATTTCACATGTCTGGTTTTCAATAACCCTAGTTTAACACTGGGTTACAATTGTATTGCTTGTTTAAACCTGCCCTTGAGGTGTTTTTTCACTGGGTTTGCTCAGAGTAACTTTTCTTCATAGATAATGTTGCCAGCAAAATGGTGTTTTACATCAGTATCGCAGAGCCATTAAATGTGAACGTATTTTTAGAGACCATTTTAACCCACTACAGTAGCAGATAAGGGGGGGGGGGGTCAGGGGTTCACCCCCCCCCTTTTTTAGACAAGATGCCCTTTTGTCTTCTTTAATTTTCTTTTGGCACTACTATATATATAGAAAATAATACATGAGTGGCCGTCGGATACCATTTATCTTACAACAAGTTGTTTTAAAAGGTATCTTACGAGCGAAAGCGAGTTGGATACGTTTTTAATCAGCAAGTTGTAAGGTAAATGGTATCACGGACACAAACGCATTATTTTATTTCTTACATATCCTCAAAAATCAGGTTTTAAGCAAATTTTAATATCTTTTTCAGCTAAATGTTATTTACAGCCCTTCCGCTTGTAGCTAAGTTACGCGTCACAGACAAATGATTGTCAGGTTAACTATACATCACAGTGTAATCGATTTCAACTGTGCTGTTTTTTCATTGGATGAATGGTATTGGTGACCTGGACATCACCTAGGAGCAGCCAGTCATATGTCCTGAAATTGTTAACAAGTACATGTATGTGTTATCAAAAATAACAAATCATGTTCTCACCAATGGGTGTGTAAGAAAGTAAGAAAATTAGATCCACCCCTTCACACAACAATTATTCACTATGTTCGTGGCAAATGAACAACAAAGCACCTGAGATATATAGATGATGATAAACAAGATACCAGTTTTTTATTTTTTTTTAATTCATGAATGAAATAATTTTTAGTTGTCATAACTGGTACATGTATCTCATTTATTATTGTATTTATTACCCCAGCTATTTTTCTTTAAACGCCTTTATTTTAGACGTACATGTATAAAAACGATATAAACCACTTTACACACTGTTCTGAGTATTGCTATTGCTTTGTATTTTAATCACACTCGCAGATAATTTTCAAAAACAAAAGTTATCTTTATTGTGCTAAAAATATATATAATGAATTGCATTAAAATGACATTTTGTTATAATTTTAACACTAAAAACAGTCATGAATGCAAATTCTTTAAACGTCTATCACAGACTGCAGTCTTATAATGACATGCTTTCTCATCTTGATAAAGGGGAAAAAAAGGCGAGATAGGCCTACAGGTTTGAAAATTTAACAAAACGTTTTCTCGTTACCCTCAGGCGTACAGGTCCCTTTTTTATTTTGGAGTGGGAGGTTTTTGCCCCAATTAAAGGGAAATGCCCAATTCTGGCAACGTTTATTCATCTGAGCATTATTACCAAGAGCTATGAAGGGTTCTGTATGCATTTTATGTGGATTATAACTAATATTGTGAGTAGAATGATGGAAATACACAGTGAAACATTTTCAAGCCAACTTATTTTGGTCAAACATCTCCATAATTTTTGCTCGAACATGGTTTACCCCAGACTGGGGGGGGGAAGTGGGAGGAGATAGCTGACATACCCCCCCCCCCCCCCCCCAATCTTGTATGCGAATGCTAATAATATACTATCAACAAGTTTGAACTACAAAGTAATGAAGTGTAAGCTATCCCTCGCTTATGTCCCTTTTTAGATCTGCGGGTAACCCATGTAAAAAGCGTGGTTTTGTAAACACGGGTAAAACACACACATGTGACATGCACCACGGTTTTAGGTCTTGGTCATGTTTTTCTGCGTTTTACGTAAACCAGTGTTAAACCTAGGTTTTTATATAACCTGGTGTTATGAAACCCAGACGTGAAATCGGCCAGATGAGTCTGCATCAAATGTTGATTATTGCTGGTACTGTAACACACATCTTTAATTATGGCGTTGGGGTCAGAAATATGTTGGGCCACCTGCATCAAATGTTGATTATTGCTGGTACTGTAACACACATCTTTAATTATGGCGTTGGGGTCAGAAATATGTTGGGCCACCTGCATCAAATGTTGATTATTGCTGGTACTGTAACACACATCTTTAATTATGGCGTTGGGGTCAGAAATATGTTGGGCCAACTGCATCAAATGTTGATTATTGCTGGTACTGTAACACACATCTTTAATTATGGCGTTGGGGTCAGAAATATGTTGGGCCAACTGCATCAAATGTTGATTATTGCTGGTACTGTAACACACATTTTTAATTATGGCGTTGGGGTCAGAAATATGTTGGGCCACCTGCATCAAATGTTGATTATTGCTGGTACTGTAACACACATCTTTAATTATGGCGTTGGGGTCAGAAATATGTTGGGCCACCTGCATCAAATGTTGATTATTGCTGGTACTGTAACACACATCTTTAATTATGGCGTTGGGGTCAGAAATATGTTGGGCCACCTGCATCAAATGTTGATTATTGCTGGTACTGTAACACACATCTTTAATTATGGCGTTGGGGTCAGAAATATGTTGGGCCACCTGCATCAAATGTTGATTATTGCTGGTACTGTAACACACATCTTTAATTATGGCGTTGGGGTCAGAAATATGTTGGGCCACCTGCATCAAATGTTGATTATTGCTGGTACTGTAGCACACATCTTTAATTATGGCGTTGGGGTCAGAAATATGTTGGGCCACCTGCATCAAATGTTGATTATTGCTGGTACTGTAGCACACATCTTTAATTATGGCGTTGGGGTCAGAAATATGTTGGGCCACCTGCATCAAATGTTGATTATTGCTGGTACTGTAACACACATCTTTAATTATGGCTTTGGGGTCAGAAATATGTTGGGCCACCTTTTAGAAACATATATTGGCTTGCTGTGTAACTTAATTGACCCATTTTATAGTAGTGGAGTGATGTAGACAACAACCAGGGTGTGACCGACACCCATTTAAAAAGAAGTATTCTGAGAGTACTACTCAAACAATACATGTCCCCTATACCGGGCCCCAAAGTTCAAAGAGCAAATATAACACTTTGAAACATGGATCAATTTCATTTTTGGACACTTTATGCCCCTTGAATTAATTTTCATGCAAGTGTGACTTGATTTTTAACTGTACATGATAAAGCTACATGTATAAAAAATATTTCAGCTTGATATCACCGGCCTTGGTGGTGTCGTGGTTAAGCCATCTGATTATATATATAAGGTTGGTAGGTATGGATTCACAGCCCCCCTCCTCCCCACTTTCGCAAGGAGTGAGATTTTGTCCGACATCGTGAATCCGAATAAACCAGCACAGTGAATAAGCGCGCTGACAATAGATCAAGGTTCGAGATTCTGACCAATAAACAATGTGGACACCTATTATATGATATGTTTAACTGGGCCGGCTGGCAGTCGCAGGCTTGTTTGTCAGTCGTCGAGATAGACTTAACAACAAAAAATATATAGGTATAATTTTTGTTTTGCTATAATGTTTAAAATGCGTGAGAAAATCATGTACCAGCATGAGAGAGTGACAGGACGTTCAAATGCGTGAGTCTCACGCCGAATACGTGAGACTTGACATGGGTAGCTTGGCTGTTCTCGACTTATTTTTATGCCCGATTTGCTCAACCTGGTATGCCTTTTGTTTTCATTCTTTCACACACTAAACTGTGTATTTTTGTAGTTAATATGTTGTAGATAATGTAGTAATTGATTATATACCGAGTATTGTAATATTACATTTTATTTGCTTTAATATGTTTTGCATGCAGATTAAAGAATTAGAAGAAAAGGGGCATTCATCACGGGTAAGTGAGAATGTTTTCTCTTTTTTTAGCAATAAAAATACAAACAAGTGTTGCCATATATTGAGAAAACTTGATATCATAATTGTAGCTTGTTACCACCTAAACTTACAAGTGGTATCATGGTTATTGCTCAGTTTCTATGTTCTGATTGACAGCCGGCAGTCCTGAGTGTCACAGAAGGTACTAGAACACTCAGAATTGTTTTAATTGCAATAGCATTTAAAGGTACATGTATATAGGTACTGTTATTATCTTCTTCTTAGACTGCTGCATTTCAAAATTAACAGAAAATTCTCTCTTTTTTTTAGACAATTTATAAAATCCGACTTTTTACATTGTATTCCAACATTCCATGCACACATTCATATTTGTTCAAAAGGTAACTTTCATATGATATGGTGGCCATATTGGATTTAGAAAGGCCAAATTGGATTTGACATGTACAAGCCTATAATCTCCAAAATAGATGGTGATCAAAACAAAACTTAGAAAAGGTTATAAGGTACATGCAAGAGAGTTCATCTGAATGCACTAAAGACTTTTGGGATACCTGAAATCAGATTGTTGCCTTAATTTGATCAAACAAAATTGAGTGTAAAATGTGTACCTAGATGTTTTTCAGTAGGCCCATTTCATTCATACCATTTTAAATGATTTATACACGTCGGCCATCTTGGATTTAAAAATATTTTAAACATTTAGGAAAATTGTGGTTTTTTGGAAATGCTGAGTAAGTAAAACAAAACTTGGTGTGTATATATATGTATATATACTATTTGATTTCGCTTTCAAGAACAAGTAAGTCATAGCAAAACTTGGTGAAATACACGAAACAAGATAATAATAATACTAATAATAATAATAAATTCTTTATTTAGTGAGGATTACACAGATAGCAAAAGCTAATCTTCCCTGAGGCCCTCGGGTACAAACAATTCAGAATTACAATACATACATTTATGAACAAATAGAAAATACATATATGGCAATAAACATATATGTACAAATGATATTATTTTAGAAAATATTTCTTTTTTCTATATTTAAAAACAGCAGTATTTGGCGATGATCGGATAGCTTTAGGTAATTGATTCCAAATTACTGGTCCAGAGTAACTGAAAGCATGTTTAAGTAAAGACATTTTTGGTTTTGGAATTAATAGATTTCTATCCTCTACATTTTGAAGGTTGTAGGGATTGTTTTCTCCAACATATATTAATAAGTTTGAAAGATAGTTTGGGGCTTCATTGTATAGACATTTATAAATTTGTAAACGTTTGTGATAGTGGATTCGTGTTTCCATTGTCATCCATTTTAACTGTTTAAATAGTGGGGCAGATGGAGTAATAGGATCTACATCTAATATCATCCTTGTAGCTCTCTTTTGCAGTTTTAGTAAACGTTCTAATCCATCCTGATTACAGTTTCCCCAAATTACACAGCAGTAATCGATGAGTGGTAAAATATACCCATTGTAGAAAAGTTTTCTTGCATCTAAATTTAAATACCTAATGATTTTCGATAACGGATACAGACGTTTAGAGATCAAGGAACACACATGTTTAACCTGATTTGTCCATTTTAAATTATTATCAACTTTAATTCCTAAAAGTTTTTCACAATCAGTGTGTTGCAGACGTTCTGAATTTATTATAAGAGAAATATCATTTTGGATTTTAACTTTTTGTCTTGTTCCTATAGTCATATATTTAGTCTTTTTTGTGTTTATGAACATTTTATTATAGGAGCACCATTTTTCTACACTATTCAGATCTTGCTGTAGTTTATCTTGAATTTGAGTAACAGTTTTCCCTGACATGAACAGTGTTGAATCATCTGCATACATACTTGTGATACAATGTTCAATGTATAGTGGAAGATCATTTATGTACAGTATAAAGAGAAGAGGTCCTTGTATGGAACCCTGTGGAACACCATAAATAATGGATTTAGGTTCTGATGTTGCCATTCCTATAGTGACTTGCTGTGTCCTGTTAGTTAAATAAGATTGGAACAAGTTAAGAGAATTCCCTTTGCAGCCATAAATGTTTAACTTTTGAATAAGAATTGAATGGTCTACAACATCAAAAGCTTTTTTAAAATCAAGAAATATGACTCCATTTAGATTTCCTTCATTCATTTCATGTAACCATTTATCAGTTATATCAATAAGTGCTGTTTGGCATGAGTGTTTTGGTCTAAAACCTGATTGAGATGACTGTAAAAGGTTAAATTTTGTTAAGTAATCATAAAATTGCTTGGAGATATGTTTTTCTATTAATTTGGACAGCGTTGGCAATACAGATATTGACCTATAATTTGTAGCTTCAGTTTTGTCACCAGACTTGAAAATTGGAGTAACTTTAGCATTTTTAAAACATTGTGTATAAATACCACTGTCTATTATTTTGTTAAACATAAATGTTAACGAAGAAGCAATTGCCAAGGCACCTAACTTAAGTATTCGCGGACCTAAGTTGTCATCTCCGGATGATTTATTGACATTTAAGTTCTTAAGCTCATTATAAAGATAATTTATTTTAAACTTTTCCTCATTAGGGAGTCTCTCCTTTACAAAACATTCCACTTTCTCGAGATTTGGCATATCACATCCAGAATTAGTTCTAAAATTTTCAATACAAGAAGTAAAGAAGTTTCTTCTTCTTTTCTTTGTTCTCCTGTTCCATCAAGCAGGATTCAACCAAACTTGGTCCAAATGATCCTCTTATAGACCTGACCAAGTGTTGTTATTTTTCAGGCCAATAAAAATTCCAAGATGGCCGCCCTGGCCTCTGAATAACTGAGACATTTTTAACTTTTACTCAAGTTCCACCATGCAAATTTAAACCATATGTATTCCTAATGATCCTCACATGGCCCTGACCAAGTTTGTTATTTTTCGGGCAGATTTAAAATCAAGCTGCCCTGGCCCCTGATTGACAGAGACATTTTTTTGCTTCATCTCAAGGTCCACCAGGCAGGTTTCAATCAAACTTAGTCCAAATGATTCTCTCATGACTTACTAAGTGTTGTTATTTTTGTGGCTGATTCAAAATCCAAGATGGCCACCCTGGCCTCTGATTGGCTCAGACATTTTCAACATCTTCTCAAATTCCATCAGGCTAATTTCAACCAAACATGGCCCATGTCATCCTCTCATGGCCATGCATATGTTATTATTTTTGGGGCCAATTGAAAATCCATTCATTACAAGATGATTCTGTTTTAACCATATTGTATTATCATTCATATGTATTAATATTAATTTTGTTTTCATTATTATTGTCAGTACTATCTAAATCTGTTACATGTATGTTTGGTTGTTTAGCCACTGTTCCCACTGAATTTGATAAATCATATGAGAAGTTATGAAGTAAAAAACAAATAACCATGAAAATGATTTGGACGTAGCTTTTTCTCCACAAGTGTGGACATGCTTTCACAGTTGAAGATATACATGCAGCAAGCTTTCAAAAATGAAAACATGCTTGTGGGAAGCTTGCACAGTTGAAGATATGCATGCAGCAAGCTTGCAAAATAAAAACATGCTTGCGGGAAGCTTGCACATTTGAAGATATGCTTGCAGCAAGCTAGCAAAAATGAAAACATGCTTGTGGGAAGCTTGCACAGTTGAAGATATGCATGCAGCAAGCTTTCACAAATGAAAACATGCATGCGGCAAGCTTGCAAATATACTGACTACCTTACGCGAGCTAAATATTAGCTTGCAAATAGCTTGCATTGCTTGTACTACCTTGTAACAACCTTGTAACTACCTTGCAACAACCTAGCCGCAAGCATGTATTTTTGTTTGGGATGTACAAGAGATAAGTAACAATAAATATATACACACACATGCTAATCTGTGACTGACACTAAAGTCATGGTGAGACTGAGGAAGGGTTTGATCCCTTTAACAGAGAGTGTTATTTACACAGTCCACAGAGGAAGTTACTAAACACCCAGGGTGTGAAGTGTCACAGTTTGTATCAGCAGGATCACTAATAGTATAAACGGAGGACAGGAGTGAGGTATGTAATCTGGTAGTCACCTCTACTAATCTCTTAATTACACAACTGGCATTAATTGGAGTTAAAGAACAACAGCTGTTTTCTTCCAGTGTTACTGGCAAATCAGGGGAATAACAAATACAATTATTACATTCTTGACACAGAGAACTCAGTGTGTTGAATCTGTTTTTTAATGATAAATGAAGAGCACCATCTTCATTAACCACGCTGGATGCACTTACTAATCTGCTCACCACACACTTCATACTAATCAAATTAAAGTCACTTGTTGAGTCCGATGATATTATATCCCTCTGACCTGAAACAGGCCCCAAAACATGGTTTGCATTAGCAATACATGTACATCTAAACAGATTAGTCAGAACAGTTCACTGGGGTATTACATCTGTTTGTGACAGTTTTGTTTTTGGCTTGCTCTTCCTTGCCAAAGCTTCAGAAGTGTCGACAAAATTTTCTTTTATGTCCAAACAAACCACAATGATAACATTTTAATTTTCGCCCAAACCTACATGATCCAGTGTCATGATTATGTTCCCCACAGTTCATGCAGGTCTTTGTTGCAGTAGCAGTTTTCATAATTCCAATAATGTTACTGATGTTCTTCAAATACCTCGATGTGCCCTTTCTATTCAGATGTATTCCATCTCTTACAAAATACATGCTGTACTCACTCTCTGCAATAGTTACAAACTGGGGAATGAACATTATACACAAAAAGTTGCACAGATTTTCTAGTACAATATTTGCATCATGCACACAAATGTCTGACCTTGGTAAGAGTCCTGATACAATGATATTGGCATCCTTGTTTGCAAATGCCCTAGCTGCATACAATAAACTCTCGTAGTCTTCTTCAAACTTCTGTAGACTTCTGTATCTTGCAATATCATTCCCTCCTACCTGGAGGATGATGTTCTTGTAGCTTGACAGGTCCCGTTTCATTAACTCACCAGCTATTCTGTCAATTGTTGCACCCATGATGGTTAATACGTCGGTATCACTCAGGCCTCTAGGTTTTATTCCTTTTAAAATGGAGGATCCTATTATCAAAGTGTTTTTGCCTTTCCTTTTATAATCCTTGTCAGAAGTTGTAGACTTTGTGTCCAAATCATTGTTAATGATGTGTTCAGTATCTGTTGATTTGTTTTTGTCTGTATGCAACACACTGACATTTCTGCTCTCTACAACTACTAGAATATGTTTAGTGTGTTCCATTTGTATTACAACATCCATGGAAGGTGGAGATGGTTGTGTCGTTTGTATTTCTGCATCCACTGAAGTTGAAAAAGTTGATGTGGTTTGTGGCTGCCTTTGACCAATCAAACTGAGCACATAGATCAATATGGATTTCTGTGGACCTATATGTTCTCAGAATGCCCAATTCATTCCATTTATTTGTAATTGCATAGGAGATTTAAATATGAGATGACCATGGTGGATTTAAAATTATTTTAAGCATTCTTGAAATTGGTTTTCTCCGGGAATGCTAACTGAATCAAAATGTTACAGATATGATGGGTTTTAGGGGCCAATCATATTTCTTGAACAGGTCAGCGTCATATGGTGACCATCTTCAAGCCTTCGGATTTCTCGGTAACAACTGTTTCCGGTGCCGTGTCAGTAAAATCACAGAACCAAAATTTTGTTTCCTATGATTATTATATCGAATACAACTATCACACTACTAAACTTGAAAGAGTGTGTTTGACACAATCACAAGGCCCGATTTTCAGATTGTTGTTTTAACCGAACATTAATTCACAGTGTTATGGTTCAGGTAAACCTGAATCAGAGTTCCAACATGCGGTCAAATCAAATGTGAACCAAACTCACTGGCACTAATTATTTGTAGTGTATCTCTTAAATATAGGGGTCAAGAACTAGTATTTAAATTCATATATAATTTGGTAGAAAATATTTAACCTCCTGACTATAATTGTCACTGAAGTCGATAAATTAAAGTCGATGTCAATCAACTTTATATTGAGTTTGAAAACATGTCTCTTTGCACAGATTTTTGCAATAATATAAATCAGTGGTATTAAAAATGGGTTCCCATGACTTGTTTTCACAGAACCTAAAGACAGTTTCCGATCGGTTCCCATGATCACAAGGCAAAAAACCGAAAACATTTTTCCCATTAAATTTGAAATCCTATGGATTTATGTCAGCCACATTTAATTTCTCCAAAACTAATGAGGTGATGAAAGGAAAACATGGTATAAATAAGTTTTAAAAAGTAAGAAAGCTTATTCAAATGCACTAAAAACGTTTGGGATAACTGAAAAAAAACAAGATGGCTGTTTTTAACCAATGAAAAATAAGTTCAGGAACAATATGAATGATTGTGGCAAAAATGTGTACCTACATGCATGTACATGTCTATGTTTTTTGTTAAGGCCAGTTTGTTGTGAAGATGTGAGATTGCTCCTGCCTAATGTAAAAGATGACAAATTGAGTCTTGGATCCCAACATTGCTGCTTCGATCCAGCAACCTCATATTTGAATAATGAATTTGGCTACAGACTTTCTGACTAAATTTGCCAAGTTGCTATATGCTATAAGTATATGAGGCTCAAAATTGAAAGTATTTTATGATCTTCTGCTATTTAGTTTTTTAATTGCAGACCAAAAGAAATATGTTCTGCTAAGCTTAGGAACAAAAATGTGGCCTACAGGAAATAAAGATAACATGGGTTCAATTAAGGAAGGGTTTCAGCTAGTGTGTGAAAGTGTAGCACCTCTTAGATGTATTTTAGAGCATTACAGAAGTAAAATAACAGAATCACAAGCGAAATAGCAGACGAGATGATCGTACATACAAATGTACATCGATATATCTGTGTCTTATCTGTGATTTGTTGGTGGTTTGAACAGGTGAATTTCTCTTTCACCTGCCAGGTCTTATACATGTACATGGACTGCTGCTTGTTTGTCACAGGCCGCTATTAATTTCAAGCCCTGTGAGTAACTCCCATGCTAGAAACTGTTGGCAGTAATGAATCTGTCTTACTTTCCAGCCAGTGCACCACGACTGGTATACAAAGGCCATATGGTATGTGCTATCCTGTTTGTAGGAGGGTGCATACTAATGGAAAAATGTAGCTGGTTTCCTATCTAAGACTATATGAAGAGTTTCATCACAAAATGCGATAAACACCACTATATATACACACCCAATCCTAAGAAGTTTTATTCCAAACCACCATAAACACTACGCCAGTTTCTCTGCAATCTGTGACATATCCTCAGACAATCGTGTTGCATTTTGCTGAAAACTTAATTTGAACTTGTGTTTGTCTGCATGTGATCAGTGTCTGGTGTTCGCACAATATGGTTTTTAATATGGCGTTTATCGCATTTTACGATGAAACTCTTCACATGTCAAAATTACCAAATGTTTGACATCCAATAGCCAATGATTAACAAATCAGTGTGCTCTAGTGGTATCGTTTAACAAAACAAACTTTAATTTTGAGCATGGCTAGTCTTAGATTGCTGTCAGTCTATAAATTTTTGTTATGTTTTCTTATGTTATGTTTTTGTAAATGTTACCCATGGCCAGGATATATTCTTTGTGGGAGAGCTCATATAACAGATCTCATGCTACTAATCGATGTTATATAAAGCCCATGTGGTCAGAACAGGTGATCATTGTAATCGACTTACAAGGAATAAGACCCTGTCACTAGAGAGTGGTGAAACTACATATTGTTCAAGGTTTTTCCTTGCCATGAATAAACTGTAAAGTTCAAAGACTCGAGGAATAAAGATTTGAAACATCAAGAGAATTGCCAGTTGAACTGGGTCCACGGTATAACCATTTATTGATTAGTAGATTGGTTCCCATCCTTGTGTTAGGTAGATGTTGAGATTTATCATCCGCTAAATACCTTCATAGGAGATATTGCTGGCACTATAATTTGCGATATCACTGTCTTGCTGTTCTGTTTTATTTCATCTGTGTGTGTGTGTGTGTGTGTCTCTCTCTCTCTGTCTCTCTGTCTCTCTCTCTCCCCCCCCCCTCTTTCTATGAAAAAAAAGTACAATCAATCTGAACATATTTACTCTTTATGTATTTTATATATATATATATTATATATTTAATGTTATTTATGTTCAACATTATCTGTATCTGCCAATAATAGGTTTTTAAAAATAATAATAAGTTGTGATATCTGCTGTGATATTCTTCTGGGAGATATCGCTTTTTTTTCTTCGTCACTGTGTATGTTTCAGCACTAAACCTATCGTTAGTGATGGCACATCACTGTCATTCTGCTAGTTATTGTGGAGCAGCAGAGACCACCAATTTTTGAGATAGTCTAACCTGGAGTTCAACACATGTTGAGATATATTAAAATGTTTGTCTTGGGGTCAGGATTCAGGAGACCAATATGTTGACATTGTGGCAAATTAGTGTGGGCTGAGAAATTTGGGTTCAAAAACATACTTTTGGGGTGAAAAATAAGAAAAAGTGAAAATGCTATATTCCAAAGCAATTGCATACAACGGTTTAATTATTACTTTTTGTGGCCTAAATAAAAAATTTCAAATGCAGCATAACCATATGAACTAAAGTTACTGTATTTGTTTGTATGGCAGTTACATACGTCTGTCTGTTAACTTTGTCTGGACCATATCTTGCATACAGGACTATCAAACCTATAACGTAGGAATAACTTGGGATGGTGGTGTGTCTCGTATTATTACTAAGTCACTGTGACCTACGTTTCACAGTGTACTGCACATAACAGTAAATCCTTGTCCAGACCATATCGTGCATACAGATGAATACAGGACCATGAAACCTCACACGTAGGAACAACATTCTATTACTAGATCACTGTGACCTACATGTACTTTTCACGGTGTACTGCACATAACAGTAAATCCTTTTCCAGATCATATCTTGCATACAGATGCATACAGGACCATCAAACCACATGTTCAAAACAACTGTTCATCCATCTCATTGCAAAAATTTCACATAATTAGAATTGAATCATACCTGTAACATTCATTAATTTAGTTCGCTTGATGCACAGTCGATATGGGATTGATCCCCATCAGTGGGCCCATTGGGCTAATTTTCGTTCCAGCCAGTTCACCACGACTGGTACATGTATATCAAAGGCCGTAGTATGTGTTATCCTGTCTGTGGGATGGTGCATATAAAAGATCCCTTGCTGCTAATTGAAAAGAATAGCCCATGAAGTGGCAACAGTGGCTTTCCTCTCTCAATATCTCTGTGGTCTGATGCCATATAACCATAAATAAAAAATGTGTTGAGTGCGTCGTTAAATAAAACATTTCCTTTCCTTTTGTGATGGGCGTATCATGTACATGTGTACCTCACCAGTACTCTTGTTTTAATATATATATATCATGTATTTATATTAAAATATGTTCATATTCAAAGTGCATAATTTTACTGTAATCATTACAATTGGTATACCAGTTACATCTGTTTCATGTACCCCAGTTTCTTAGTTGTGGTTTAAGTATGCATGCCAATTTAATATCATGAATTAACATGCATGTAGAATGTATATACACATGTATTAAAAAGTTACTGGTAGCTTCAGACTGGACTAATAAAAGATCACTGCTTACACATTTAGGCAAGGCTACATGTGTTTATCTGAAATGTTTCAGGAGGTGACAAAGGGCAAAAAGACGCATAGACCAACACCTGAAATAGGCACCCAAATAAAATAATTGGTATTGGATAACTCATATTTTTCCTAGAAATGTTGGCAATGCATGGTAGAGTAACTACTTTTGGGGCATTTCCACTATTTTCAGGTGCTGCACCATGCTAAAACAAGCTAGCAAAACAGGCACGGCATCAAAATAATTATTGGTAGTAAATATTACGGTAAAGATGAATTTTACTTGTGAAATGCAAGAAATTGCATTTCAGGACATCTAGTTTTAATTTTTTTACCCCCGAGTCCCCTAGAAACTTTGCTTTGTGCCCGTAATATCTCGGTCAGTAACACAATCTCCATCAGCCCCTCCCCCAATGTCTGCTTGCTTTCACCATGCCTGCAAAACACTAATACTAATACTAATACAGAAAAAATACTCGAAGAGTACAGACATATTTATATGAAGAGTTCATTTTTCCAGGATGAAATACATGTATATCCATTTACACCAATTAAAAAAAAACACCCATGATTTTGCTGCAACGTGGCATATATGTAGCATACAACACCCAAAGCACAGTTTTTAGGTTCTTTTTAATGGGTCGTGATTGGACGGAAACTCTATTGTTAAATATTACCGAATTGTACTAACATCAGTATACCTTCACTGCTAATTATAAATTTGGAAATTGGTTTATATTGCATTTTGGGCATGGCCTACTATAAATTGCACATCAAAATATTGCCTCACAATATATATTAATAAACATGCTTAACAAAATTAATTGAGGGCCAGCAGACTTTTGCCATTAATGGCTTAATTATCATTTTAGCAAGGTTTGATCACAGATCACTTCTAAACATTGTTTAACAAGATGTTTTTTCTTCTTCAGCATTTATGAAAACTTGGATATACATGTACATGTGCATACTGAAATGGCATTCAGCTACAGTAGGTTCGTTGAATGTTAATTGGATGTTGGTTCCTGACAATCATTTTTATTTTGTTTGCTGTAAATTGTTACTTAAATCATAAGTTTAAGAACATGCCACAATACTGACACCTCACACAAAATGAATTAATCTGGGTGTTTTGTTTATTTTATTTAAAGGAAAGTACTGAAAATATGTAAAGGCCTTTAGTTAAGTTTGGTGAGTAAACATTAAACATTTCCCAAAACCTACTTTATATATTCAATGAGTTGTATAGTACATGTAGGGACATAATGATAATAACCCACATATTAGAAATTTATTGGTACATTGGATATAACTACATGTAAATTAAAAAATAACTGCCAATATATTCTATTAATGGCTATATCTTCTTGCTCAGCAGCTGTTTATATAGATGTTTATGAAATACCGTAGGGCAGATATATACAGTAGCTACCATTAGCTGAAGAGAAATGTACACTGTTCATTTCAAGTGATGTAAAATAAGCTAGAATATCACATACCTGTATATAGAATTTCCTCTGCCACAAATTGAGGAAATCATGCCAAGTGAAGGAAATGTTCATTTGTAATACTATAAAAACCTTGTACATACTCTCTGTGACTCAATATTAAACAACCAGTGCTCTGTATGACTGGTATATATCAACGGCTATGGTACATGTATTTGCTGTCTTGGCTGTCAGGAAAAATGCATATAAAAGATCTCTTGCTGTTAAGTTAAAAATGTAGTGGGTTTCCTCTGAGACGACATGTATATGCAACCCCTTCATTTGCCCACAGCAGATAATTGGCATGTTGTGGATATATTGCTGCAGGTTTTAATTCTCTGCGGACTATTTTTTTTTTTAAATTGCTAAGGATATTTTCTTAAATGCAGGGGTTGTATATATAACATGCGTGTCAGAATTACCAAATGTTTGATATCAATAGCTGATGATTAATAAATCAATGTACTTTAATCTAGTAGAAGGAAGGAATGTTTTATTTAACGGCGCAATCTACATATCAGTTACGGTTATATGGCATAGGAAATATGGTTTAAAAGGACCATAGAGATAATGACAGTGAAAACCTGCTGCCGCCACGCAATGGTCGGACTACTCTAAGCAAGGAATACATACCACAGCCTTTGTTACACCTGTTCTGGAGCGAGAAATCTCTCAATGGGCCCACCAATGGGGATCAGTCCTAAACAGACCACGTATCGGGCGAGTGCTGTACCACAGAGCTACATCCCACCCCTCTTAATTTAGTGGTGTCTTTAAACAAAAACAAGCTTTAATTGTCTTATAGTTAAACACATGCCTTGATTAGACCGCTCTCACAGCTGACTGTTAATTGTCTTATAGTTAAACACATGCCTTGATTAGACCGCTCTCACAGCTGACTGTTAATTGTCTTATAGTTAAACACATGCCTTGATTAGACCGCTCTCACAGCTGACTGTTAATTGTCTTATAGTTAAACACATGCCTTGATTAGACCGCTCTCACAGCTGACTGTTAATTGTCTTATAGTTAAACACATGCCTTGATTAGACCGCTCTCACAGCTGACTGTTAATTGTCTTATAGTTAAACGCATGCCTTGATTAGACCGCTCTCACAGCTGACTGTTAATTGTCTTATAGTTAAACGCATGCCTTGATTAGACCGCTCTCACAGCTGACTGTTAATTGTCTTATAGTTAAACGCATGCCTTGATTAGACCGCTCTCACAGCTGACTGTTAATTGTCTTATAGTTAAACGCATGCCTTGATTAGACCGCTCTCACAGCTGACTGTTAATTGTCTTATAGTTAAACGCATGCCTTGATTAGACCGCTCTCACAGCTGACTGTTAATTGTCTTATAGTTAAACGCATGCCTTGATTAGACCGCTCTCACAGCTGACTGTTAATTGTCTTATAGTTAAACGCATGCCTTGATTAGACCGCTCTCACAGCTGACTGTTAATTGTCTTATAGTTAAACGCATGCCTTGATTAGACCGCTCTCACAGCTGACTGTTAATTGTCTTATAGTTAAACGCATGCCTTGATTAGACCGCTCTCACAGCTGACTGTTAATTGTCTTACAGTTAAACGCATGCCTTGATTAGACCGCTCTCACAGCTGACTGTTAATTGTCTTACAGTTAAACGCATGCCTTGATTAGACCGCTCTCACAGCTGACTGTTAATTGTCTTATAGTTAAACACATGCCTTGATTAGACCGCTCTCACAGCTGACTGTTAATTGTCTTATAGTTAAACGCATGCCTTGATTAGACCGCTCTCACAGCTGACTGTTAATTGTCTTATAGTTAAACGCATGCCTTGATTAGACCGCTCTCACAGCTGACTGTTAATTGTCTTATAGTTAAACACATGCCTTGACTAAGGCCGCTCTCACAGCTGACTGTTAATTGTTCCCAAAATTGGGTCATATTCTTCATCATTATGTGTATGAAAAAAAATTCTGTCATTATCTACTATTAAATTTCAGTCGATCGTGATTTTGGTTAATTATCTCCATTGGTCATTTCAGATACTGGAGAAGTGTCCAGATATCAAGTGGCATTTTATAGGACATCTTCAAAGAAACAAAGTTAACAAGGTTCTTGGTAATTTGTATATACTATAGAGTCAAACCTACTTAGGAAGCACAATAACTGATCCATGGATGTCTTGTAGTTTATGTGTAAAATTAAGAGTCATTTAACAAGTTTGGCAGAAAGGAATATTGGCGATGTGTGGCAAAACCTTTAGTATCATTACATTAATTCTGTGATTGTTCAATGTGTGCTATTCAAAACTTCTTTTTGTCAATATATGAAAGCTTTACTCAATATCTTTTCTACGGAATGCAAATTATTCACCTGGGATCTAATTCACTAAACTCTCCCAACTTTGCGATCTCGCAGTGCAATACAAAAATACTTGCAAAGAGAATGCTTTGTTGTCAAGTAAAGCCTAAGAGAGCTTTGTCAATTAGGCCCTTATGAGGGAAGTTATTTATTACATACCTACCAGTATTCAATCTTACTAAGTGATAAAGACATTTTCAAACCATATGTGATAAATTTGTCTTGTATCACACATACACATGTGCTATCTAGAACTTATAAATGGGGAATTCCCTTTTTATTTTTTTACTGGAGTCCGCGCCTTTTTGTTAAATGTACTTATGTCATATATGATTTAGAAATTAGTTCACATCGCATTTCAAACATTATACATAATTGCCGCAGAGTATGATTCTTAATGTTAAGTAAATCCATGAAAGGTGTATTGATCATAGATAATTAAAGGAAGTGTGGTTATGACTAGGGGTGTAACGAATAAACATGGTGGCGAATATAATACATATATATATCATGAATACGAGGTAACGAATATGACTATATATTCATGTCCATGAATACTAACGTGAAAAGGTTTGCAGAAAGGTATTTAATTTATTTTGGTTTCATTGAAAACTGATTAATAATCATGGTTTTTTTGTTTACAGAAGTGAAATCAAGGTACATGTAAGGTGCAGGTACCAGTCCAATGTGTTGAATAAAAAAAGGATTGGTCTATAAGCTTGATCTACTACAAAACCGTTTCGGACATTATCAAAATCGGTATTGCCCTTTGGTTAATGTGAATTATAGAAAACTATATTGTACAGTTAGCATTACATATAATTATGTATTCGTGTATTCAGTTCAGCATGGTGACGAATACAAATGCAGCTACAATACAGATCACTGTTCGGTGCACCGAGTATTCGAGTATATCATTACACCCCTAGTTATGACATTAAATAAAATAAAAAATTATGTAAACAAAATAAACCAAGGTACTTCACCTAATTTCCCCCCCCCCCCCCCCCCCCCCCAATTTATTGCACTCGCTTATTTTGCGCAAGAACATACCATGAGACAGCTAGGCCCTACACAGTAATAATATCTTCTTGCACAAAATAAACATGCAATAAATAGGAAATGAAAACAACATAGTTCTGTAGCCTATATTTATCACTGACCTGATATTTTTAAGATTGCATGCACGATAGGCCTACATCCAGGTTTGTCAGAATAATAGAATCTATCACTGTTGTGAGGTATAGATAAGGAAATTCCAACCTGAGGGACAAAAACGTTTTGTCCCAAGGGTTGAAATTGCCTTATCTATACCTCGCAATGGTGATTGATTCTTTTTCTTGCCCATTTAATTACAGTAACAAAACATTAATTTTGTAAGCTACGTACGGTTTGTTTCTTCCTGAACGATTCGTAAACATGTCACCTACAAACAATGAAACTCATTTAATCATATGCTGAAAAATGTACATGTACTCCAACTTATGCAACGACATAAAAATGCAACAACTTAACAATAAATATAAAGTTGAAAATATTAATTTGTTTAAATATTTTTAAAACAATGATACAACGTGAAATGGCAAGTGATTTTGAAAACCATGAGTTATGACGTCAACATAAAACATGAGTTATGATGTCATGCATGTGTAGAAATCATCTAGCCCTCGGGTCAGAAAGATTTATCTAGCCCTAGGGTCAGACAGATTTTAGAATAAGAATAAGCAGGCAGTGATGAAATTTACCAGTTAAGGCATGCAGCGCAACTCCCATGTAAGGTCAAGCACAGAACTAATAGAATGTTGACATAATAAATATAAAGTAAATTATGATAATAAAAGAAATAATATATATTCAATTAAAATAAAATAACATTATTTGCTGGTTTGAAGGCAAACACTAAAATGTTTTCAACCCACTACCCCACCCCCTTATTTTGCCTTGACTTAAGAACAGATACTTCTACATGTGTGTCTGTGTGTTAAACTGATACTGGAAATGTAAGCCACAAAATGATAGTAAAATGTCATCCTGATTGTCATCTTTGCTGCTCTTTGGCATGGATAATTATATGTAGCATGGATAATAATGGATAATAATTAAGCATGGGCTCAGGTGCTATTTTTGGCGACAGTTACTTTAAATCTCAGTTCTAATTTTGCTAGTGCTTTAAGTGTTGCATCACAATCAATATGCTCTTTTGGTGCTGCTAAACAAAACAAACTTAATTTTTTTTACACCGTTACTTTGAATCTTAATCTTAATTTTACCAGTCTGAGTGTTTTAGTGGTAAACCATTTCTGTAATTCAAATACTGAGCCTGCCTGTACGTTTTGATACATAGTGTGTGCTGTTTCAGATGTGCCCAACTTGTATTTGGTTGAGACGATCGATTCGGAGAAACTAGCCGAAGCAGTCAACTCTTCGTGGGGAAGACGGAAGAAAACAGATCATTTGAAAGTGATGGTTCAGATAAACACAAGTGAAGAGGAAAGTATGTACATAATTACTATAGTCCGTGCCATCCCCCTACAAAAATGTTTTTTTTGTAAATAATTTCAGTTTGGTTTGATCTAAAAAGAAAAGTAAAAGTGTTTTGGAAATAACAAAAATATACTATTTTTGTGTGTAATTTATAAAACAATCGGCTCAGAAATAAATAACTTGTAGTAAATTCCATAGTATTAAAAAATATGTTCCCCATGGGATGGACTGCATGTATAGATATTAATTATTACCCATATGGTCTATAATAAACGGTTATGTAAATATTGTAGTTTCCACACTATCCTTATGGTATGGGTCATACCAGTACTGTTATGGCACACTTTTGACATCACTAGTCAGTATTATAGCATATGCAAACTTGCAGCAGTCATAGTTTGTGAAATTGACATTATTCAACATCATTGTAACTGACATTGTTGAATTTTATTAACATTGATTGGGAAATGATTACAGTCATACTTAAGAGCCTTGCAGCATTTGCCATTTTAATATTCAGAGGATAAAGCTGGTATCTTAAGACAGGAACCAGCTATTCTCTATTTGGTGTTTGATTTTATTCATCTTGTACTTCCATTTCAAAATGAGATGACTGTATTAATTTTATAAGTAAAAATTTAGTGTAAAATGACAAATCAATAATAATACCTAGTACAAAGGAAAGAGATGTTTTTCTTATGACCTTAAAATTATTATCATTCGTATAATTATTGTAATTTATATTTTCAGGTAAAAGTGGCTGTTCTAAGTGTGATGCATCGCGTCTTGTGAAATACGTGATTGAGAAATGTTCCCAGCTGCAGTTCATGGGATTGATGACAATAGGATCCCTCGATCATAATCTGAAGGATGGTCCAAATCCAGATTTCAAGGTCAGAATCGACATAAGACATGTTTTTATTTAATGACACACTCAACACATTTTATTTATAGTTATATGGCGTCAGACATATGGTTACAAGGACCACACAGATATTGAGAGACGAATCCCGCTGTCGCCACTTCATGGGCTACTCTTTCCGATTAGCAGCAAGGGATCTTTTATATGCACCATCCCACAGACAGGGTAGTACATACCACGGCCTTTGACATACCAGTCATGGTGCACTGGATGGAATGAAAAATAGCCCAATGGGCCCACTGACGGGGATCGATCCCACACCGATTGTGCATCGAGCGAACACTGTACGACTGGGCTACGTCCCGCCCCGAGGTCGGAATGGAGCAATGCTAGTAACACATTGGTAATGGAACCGGTATGGATGTTATAAATGGCTTTATGAATTTATTTTTAATATAGGGGCTGGATTTAGCTCAGTCATTTGAGTGCATGCCTGAGGTGTTTGCATGCATTGCATGATTGAACCATCTCAGTGGATCCATTAAACTGATTGGGTTTTTTCTCTTTCCAATCAGTGCACCACAACTGGTCAAAGGCTGTGGTATGTGCTTTCCTGTCTATGACATAATAGACATAAATTAGGGAAAATGTAGCAGATTTCCTCTGATGACTATGTGTCAGAATTAACAAACTTTTATTTTTAATAATTTATGTCTTTTGAAAAATGGGTGAATTTGTAAAAAAAATTAAAATGGAGATACTATTAGTGTTTTTTTGTCACAGTAATATATACATGTAGTTGTGTGAGGTGGAACTTTTCATATTTTAGAAATGGTCTCAGATTTCTAATATATTATGAGCAGACAACAAGTAACCAATTCACTTGAGATTCATACTACAGTGAAACCTCTCAAGAGCAGACCCTCTGTAAACTGGAATTCTCTCAAAACCGGACATTCTACAGTCCCTTTTTAAAAACCAGGACAGAACTTAACCTCTCTAAACCAGATTCCTCTTAAACCGGACATTTGTCTTGGTTCCCAGGGTGTCCGGTTTAGAGAGGTTTCACTGTATTGCAAACGAAACTGTTTTTATTAAATTTTAATTTAAATAACTTTACTGAGAGTTCCTCAGTGGCTGTTTTATAATGTGATAAATAGTCTTTCCTCCAAGACATTACTTTGTTGCAGGCTCTGGTTCAGTGTAAGGATGACGTCTGCCGAGAACTTGAGCTCGATAACCAGAGTGTTGAACTTAGTATGGGAATGTCAGGGGACTTCGAACATGCAGTGAGTGTCATTACAACAAACAGTTAATATGAATTGTAGCATACCAGGAATAGTTTACTGATCTCACTATACTGGTTCAGCACTTAAAATTGAGATCATCTTAAATGTTAATAAACATAGTGTCATGACCTGATTAATTTACATCTAATTTGAAAACATATCAAATTCTGAATGCAATGGCGTAGCCAGCATGAGGCAGACGAGGTGCTTGCCTCTTCTGGAATTTCCTCAGATTTATTTTATTTTTCCCATGACACTGATATTTATTTTACAGGTCTGAATTTGCCTCAGTGTTTTTTTCCTCTCTGGCTACGCCCCAGGAATGTATGTGATTATGAAAACTATCACATACTTTGATTACATTGGATATGCTACCTATTAGATGATAAATAGAGGATTTTAAGTGTTTTTTAATATGGAAAATATCAACAGAGTCTATGTTAATTGATATTTGTCGAGGCTCAGCCAAGACAAATACTGATTAACTAGACAAGTTTGATATTTTACACATTAAAAAACATGTGTAACAAAGTCTATTTATCCTATAACACTTCTAAAATAACATTTCATTTTGATATTTAGTAAATTACAGTACTAAAGTCGCCTCAGTCGGTAGGTAATATGACATCATCACGATTAGGATAATTTACTTTGACGTCACACACTTGATGGGATGTAAACAAATAACCTATTCACAGCAACACATTATTACAGAGACCTTGAAAATTTACATATACCTTTAAAATTTACATATACCTTTAAATTTGCACACCATTATTAACTGGGTTAATACACTAAATTTTCACATGGGTTTATATCATAAATGTTCCTACTACAATAATGTACAGGCACTTCTTACATAACCGAAATGTGTTGTCATTGCAGATAGAACAAGGCAGTACTAGTGTTCGGGTAGGCAGCACAATATTCGGAGCACGATCCTACCCAGACAAACCAAAGCAGAAGACAGAACATTCGAAGGATGTGGTGGACAAACTAGATTCGCTTTCATTACAGGAAAAACAGTTGGCAAAAGATGCAGTGTAACAATTTAACATGGTAATGACAGTTGTAGAGTATTTTATATGAAATATGTATTCATTGCATTCAACTTCTACAAGTATAGAGGACATTTTACTTCTTTCTGAATGGACTCATGAAATAACAGTATGTTTGTTGAAATGAGTTGAGTAGATCTATTAAGCACATTCACATGACCAAAATTTACACACTCACATGAGTAAATATACGTTTTTATTATATGCATATTTTACACACGTGTGCAAAACTATATTTGCTTAGTATTTACATGTCTACTGTATAAATAGGAAGATGGCCCAAGTATAATCTCATTTCAACCATTACAGAAATAGTTGAACAGATTTGCTCAGGTAAGCAAGTTTTGCTGTGCATACACATGACCAGATAGTGTCTACGCGGGCAATACTTTTACTTATATCAGATAGTGTCTGAAATACTCGGGCAATACTTTTACTTATATCAGGGTTGACAAAGTGTTTAACTCATTTTTGTATAATTCACCATATAATGGGTTCTGGCACTAACCCCTCGAATATTATATATATATATATATATATATATATATATATATATATATTTTGTTTTTTTGTTTTTTTTGTTTTTTTACAAATGTTGCACTGCCAACTTTTAATCCCATAGTGTGAATAAATATACATTTAAAAATATAGAAATGCATCTACATGTATGTAGCACAATGTATATATTAGCTGAATATATATTTGTACAACTTGTTTATATTTTGATTAGAATCATACAATCGCTGTACAAATCTTTTCAATTGTTAAATAAAGGGGTGTTCTCAACATACAATTTTTGTCATAACTTGTAGTAGACTCAAATCGTAACATGTGTACCCCAATATCGTAACAACTTTTGTAGATACAAGTCAAAACTACACTGAAGTAAACCAGTGACGAGTTTTCCAGACGGTTTTTTTCCCATAATGCCTCAAGATATTGATCTGAAATTTGTTGTAGATCTGAAATTTTTTGTAGTGTGTATATCTTTATCAAGTACAGAATGCTAATCAAAACCGACTTTCATGGCAATATTTTGTACCCATTTTTGACAGAGTTATGGCCTTTGAACTTTGGAATGCCTCAAGATATTGAGCTGAAATTTGGTGTACACCTTTATCATGCACCGTTACAAATCAAGTTTGACTTTAATGGCAATGTATCCATATTTGGTAGAGTTATGACTCTTGAACTTAGGATATGTGAACATTTTCTGGACATGTATTCAGGGTGTGCACTTTGCGGTCGCCCGATTGCCCATGGTGAGTCAAAATAGCGTCAGGCAAGTCAAAACCGTATCACATGTTTCCCATCTGGCGACCCATCAATTTCTGTATTATGTATCAAAATGCAAATATCTAATGTTTGTAAGAGATCTGAAGTTATTTTTATTTATTGTTTTCAACTGGTTTCCTATTAGTATCTGCACAACCAAACCCATATAGGACATAATAGCGAACAATCTATCGAAGTCTAAAACCATTTGGAATACCTCGGCTGGTTTTGATTATGTATTCGGAAAACGTCGACCACGTAAATGTATTCGTAGGTTCAATCGGAACACCTCGGCCATGTCCGTCTGCTATGTTTCACAGAAAGATTTTGTTTACGAGCCTGAGGTTTTCCGAAGTTACATTGTGCTGGAACGTTTTCATTTCTTATGGAATATACCGAGTCTACTATACCAAACACCCAACTGTCACTGCGAACGATGTCAACATAGACTGCTGTCAGCTTAGCTTTTTTTTTTAATTCCTCGTCATAAGGCCATAAAAGCACCGTACAGTGCTGTCCTGTGTATCGGCGCACCTAAGCATTCAACGACCATTTTCTATGTGAACACTGTGAAATACTTAATAAAATGTCTCTCTCACCAGTGAAGCAGTACATAATCTGAAATACACTACAAATTGTTTTATGTCTGTAGTAAATTAACATTTTAAAATGGTGCATAAATATAGGCACCCCCTTGTGTCCAAAACGATTTGCATATCCGGTGATTCGGCGCAGTAGATGTGGATAGTTGACCCCGCTATTTATAGACTGCCTATGACCTTATTTTTAGCTCATAAAGGCTACACTATTGTCCCAAAATTATTTTAGTACTTTTTAAAATTTTGTCTTGTTAAAAATATTACTATAAAAATGAACGATCATACACGACCCATCTCGTGATCAGTTTCGGAAACGTTTTCTTGAGTGGCACAGTACTGCAGATGCATACATGTTCATTGTCATGCATGGCTAAGATGCCTACATGGATTTTATTTTTCTCAGGTATTGTACACACACGTGGATCTTATTTCGCTTTGATTTTTTACAATGTGTCATTATGTGACATTTGTGAACTGGAATGACGGTCAATTAAGGTGAAATTTTTTCGTTTTGTTTGCTTTTGTCTGTGTTTTCCTTTTCAATTTAAATAAAAATAACCGAATACAAATAATTACATTTATACTGTTTGCTATAATTTAAAAAAAATGCGGGAAAGGTGATTTCAGACTGGTTTTAATATTCTTAATATCAATAATATTCTTATTCTTATTAATATTCTTAATACTACGTGTTTATAAACACGAAAACAGGTGAATGATTTATTTTGAAATTAAGATATAATTATTGATAATTCTATAAAAAAAAAATTAATTGCACCCATAACAATAAATATGTTGATACTTAATTAACCATTAAAAAAGAAATTGAACTTTAATTCGTTAAAAACACTGACAACATGACACCTTCCTAAGCATACTTCAACAAAATATCAAGTGCGCCGAATCACCGGACGCACCGATACACCGGACACGGTTGTATTCATTTCAAGACCAAGCCTTGGTAAAACATTGCAGATGTTTGATTGTGTGGGTCCCGTGACAACATAATAATTATAATTTAATTACTACAGTTTGTAATATAATTTAATTACTACAGTTTGTAATATAACTAAAACAAGTTCTGTTTCCTTCTTTTGTGTTGTTATTATTGTTTGTATGATATGATAACATGTTTTTAAAGTGCAATTTAAGTAAGTTCTTTTTTTTTTTAAACGAAATTCAGTCGCTGGCCATTCAGAAGTTACACGGGCGAGTCAAAGTGTTTCTGTGAGTAGCCCGATTGGCCAGTCAAAAAAAAATCCCAAGTGCATACCCTGTGTATTGCTTTAGCAGTTCTCTCAGAATGCTTGTTGTATTTAGCAAAACCTTAATTGGATACAAGCACAAAAATATGTTGAAATGAAATGGAGTGCGTGTGCCTGTCTGCTGAAGAGGTTGATAATGGCAAACATTCACTCCTTTTGTTGAAGAAAAAATAAAATAGGTACAATGCTACAAGAAGGCCCCATGACTGAAATTCCATGGCTTGCCTTTTCAACTTTTGAATTTCACTTTGCTCAGACATATCCCATTTTACAGTCCAAATTGAAAATGAATAAGTGAGGCATTGTTTAAAAATATTTAACAAATTAGAATTTCACTTTGCTTAGTCATATCCCATTTGACAGTCCATGTTACCAAATGAATAAGTCAGGTGTATGTTTAAAAATATTCAGTAAATTGTTTGTCTTGCTTATTGCTAATGTATACTTTGCAGGGATGCGATACACATTTAAAGAAAAAGCTGAAATGATCTTTAAAATGCTGGAAATTCTAGACAATGTTTAAATAAACTTAAGTCATTTTTTAGTATTTTCGATCGAATCCAGTCAGCTCTGAGAAAAATAACCGATGCAGAAAGCTGAAAAGGGAAGTTATAATACCCGGTTTTATCACCTATGTTGCTAGACTGATAATCGGCACCATTACCCAAAGGCTATGTCGTCTTTTATTCCCAATTTTGGAGTAAAAATTCCCAGTGTTTTAAATTAAATACACATATTTTGGAATTAATTAACGTGCACTCATATTGACAATGCTAGATAACAAACATTTAATTTTCCTTCTCCCTCGCTACTTTCTATTACTACTGATCAAATGATCGACAGCTTTCATTACGGAAAACCTGTTCATTATACTCGCTGCTGCTATGGCAATCGGAACACTTCAGTCAGTAGTTCCAAAACATTCATTCGGGATCACTTGTAACTTCCAGGCTGCCAACATGATCGCATGTAGCGACATTCAAAATATTATTATAATAGTTGTTAATAAATGAAATTACTATCACTTTATCTTGTCTTTATTATAGTTATTATAGACGGAAATCTGTGTTTATTGCGATGAAATCATGTCATAATTGACTTAAAGTCTGAATGAAATTATTAACAACTACAATAAATTGCTCTCCTACCTTTAATTTTTGTTAGTATTTACCCACATTTTGTCGAGATAGAAATTTTGAAAAGTCCATTAACATTCTGAAAAATCGTCATGTCAGGCAAATTCTGCTTTCACAGTGAAAGGCAGAATAACATAACAAACAACAGAACGTCAACAAGGTAATATAACTGGTTTTATTAGAGCACAAATACCAACAGTTACAGTTTTAAAGGCATACTGTCACAGATTTAAGGACCTTATTTCTCTAAAAATGGATAATAAATAAAAAAGTTTTTGAATTATGGACCATTGCCATAATTCAATTATTTTTACAAAATATCATTAATAAATGGAGTATAGTGGTTATGAAGATGGTTGAATAAAGTACATTTAGGGACAAATCAAATTATTTTTGTTCAGGTAATACTTATGTTAGGTCATTAAATAGGTCAGTGATCTGACAATATGCCTTTAATAGTATTTTAAAGTAATTTAATATATCTGACAAACAGATACATTAATTTGAATAAGTACAAGTACATGCACAATATTACTGTTTTAAAAATTCTAACTTACAGAGGTAGTTTAATACGTTTTGCCACTGATTTTTTTTTTTAGTAAAACGACGCTAAAATTCCTAAAGTCAAAGCCATGGGCGTCAAGTCAAATTTCAGAAATAAAACCCTGTAATATAATGTCCTTGATAGCTTTTGGATATTACAATATTTATTTATCTTTGTAAACAATGTCATAGCATTCATGAAGTCTTCCCAGACAGCATGAAAATTGTAACAGGTCCTTCATTTCAGGAATTCATTTTTGAAAGTTGTCTAAGAAATTCAACCAAAGTTCGAGTTGGCCGACCTGTAAAAAAAAATGGTTTAATGACTGAGTGCATTGCTAAACATGTGAATGCTATCAATAACTCAACAAATACTGTGTCTAGCTACCGGCCTTGGTGGTGTCGTGGTTAAGCCATCGGACATAAGGCTGGTAGGTACTGGGTTCGCAGTACCAGCTCCCACCCAGAGCGAGTTTTAACAACTCAATGGATAGGTGTAAGACCACTACACCCTCTTCTCTCACTAACCGCTAACAACTAACCCACTGTCCTAGATAGACAGCCCAGATAGTTGAGGTGTGTGCCCAGGACATTGTGCTTGCATATAAGCACGAAAATAAGTTGAAATGAATTAATGTATCTAGCTTTCAGATGTCATTTGTCCTTATTAAACTAATTATAATCCTACTGAATATAACAAAATGTCTTTCAATTAAAATTTCTAAGTTATTATTAATTAAAACAATCTCACTTCCTCATCTTATAACAAAAATAATTAGTAATACATAAAAATATGTGAAGCTTTTAAAAACTTGTAGGTTTGGGGTTTTTTTTTTCCATTGCAATGTACATTTCTGTCATCATTTTGTTTAACACTTTGTACCACTATACAATGGTGAAAACATCCTGTCATTTAACTGATGAAATGGTGAATAATACAGCCAAAAAAAGCATAGATGTATTTCATATTTCAGGAAACAATTATTGTAGATGATATGTTCTAAATGGTTAACTCCTATAAAATATCTTCTTTCTTTTTCAACCAGTTTATTAATTACTGAAACAAATCCATTCACTCATAACCAGAGATCCCCCAAATAATTTCTTTGCATATATGTGCTGTATTCTGTGAAAACCAAAGACCTGTGAAAATTACCTGATTTATGATAAATACAAGCCCTGTGTTATTTTGCTTCTATTCGACTTGCATTTCTGTGATAAAAAATTAAAACTGTTTCTGCTATCACTAACCTGACATGCCTTTGCCAAGGTACGGCACTTCTGCTTTGTTCATCATAACACCAGCAATGTCCAAGTGAAGCCAGTTCTTATTGGTGACAAATTCCTGTAAATGAAACAAGCATTCTGAGAGTACTGCTTAAGCAATACATCCCTGCCTCCCTCCCCCCATTTGGTCCAACAAATCTCTTAATCTTTTATTAACATGACTGTGTGCCTCGTTAATAAAATAATGTCATGGATGTGATAATTCGCCATGTGCTGCTATTAATATACCTACTATAGCTGCCCCAGTCTGTTGTGTAAACACCCCCAACTGTATACTGTACATACACCATGATGTAATCAGTTTATATATGACGTATTTATAGATGTACTCCAGTGGGGATCTTTTCACAGTCTTTCAGATAGGTACATCAGGTTTCTTCCTGTAGCATTTGTACTAGTCAACATCATATAAGTTTTATGCCACAAGTTAACTAAAACGAAATCCATCTAACAATCTGTGGCATCAGATATAGGAAACTATATTTTAGATACATGTATAGTAGGCCTACATACCAATACCTTAAAACAGGTTAGGCCTAGGAATCATCCCCACTAAAAAAATATACACAATGAAATTATAAATTACATATGAACTCAATTTCTTTGCTTTACACGCAGTAGGCCTAGTTTAAGAGAGAGAAAACACTTTAGATACATGCTTTCACTCTCTTTATGAGTTATAAAGACATTCTATGATAGGGTAATCGCATGCCATAACAACATAAATAAAGTAACACTGCTTCAGGATGTCATAAGGCTCGGTCCACACGTCATTTGAGCACAGACACGAAAAGGTTAAGTTCAAGGGCCATAACTCTATTACAGTTGGGGAAAATCCCCATAAAAGTCAGTTGATCTATAACTTTACATGAACTATATATATATACATATTTACACAAAATTTCACCTCAATATCTGAGTTCACTAAACTATCTGTGGGACAGATGGACAGACAGAGACAAAATCTATGGGTAATCTATTTAAGTTTTCAACCCGAATCCTTAGAATTATTAGCAATTTGGTCAGAATATCTGTAGCCTTATTTATGTTTCAGAATTCCTAAATGGCGAGTGATCTGCAAAGGCAAGCGATTTTCAAATGAGCCTTTTTGGTGAATAATAATGAAATATATTTGCCAAATTCAACTTTTAATTCACATTTGGCGAATGACTGCTTAAATCCTGCATTTGTTTGATGACTGACTATTTACCAATGCCATGTCACCATTATTTATTTATTTACATCTCAAGTGAACACTCTCACAGTTTACAACTCTCTTAAGCCTGCCTTTCCATAAGGTGGTTTTCACTGCATGCCTAGCCACCTAGTGGTTTCTACCCACACAACTAAAACATTTCCATTGAGGCACTTTTATGATGCAGTTCCATCAATGTGATGTCATTAATTAATTCAGAGAAATGGCCATGTTTTTCTGTGAGTAATCATGGGCAATTCCACAAATGGTATCCCATGGATTTCCCTAGCACCCACATAGTTACACAGTCTGTAGAAAAACATATCATTATCAATGTAAATCAACTGATTAAATTTTTACCGCCTGGTGACACAGCTAGATTGCATCCCATCATCAATTTGCTTTGACACAAGAAGAAAAGTAAAAATGATTTGGAAATAACACAAAAATACTTATGTGCAATTTAGAAAAAAATCGGCTTACAAATAAATAATGTGTAGTAAATTCCAGTGTATAAAAAAGGCATTCCCTGTGGGACGGACTATACATGTAGTTGCACAGGTAAAACCACACTAAACGAAAGTCAAGCCTAAAATAATAATTCCTACAACCTTAAGAAAAGCAGCTGCAGTGCACGATCCCCCTTCTCGACTTTGTGTGCCGATGTTGTTGACATCGGCGAGGTCAGACTTGGTCACTTGTTTAGAGTAGTGTTTCATGAGTGGCATCCTCCAGACTCTGTCCCCCGTCCGAGCTCCAGCCTGAACAATCAAGTAAAGCCCGTAAACAATTAACATGAGGATACTACAGAAAAGACTATATATACTCTTCAAAAGAAGAAACGCAAAACCACATTGTCGTAACATTTGGAGAATTGATTTAACTACTGAATGGTGAGTCCGATAATTACCAAATGTTGCAGGATTGTTCACAATTCACTCTAGTCCATTGTGAGTAAGTGATAGGACACACCACCAAGGTCAAGGTCATCTGGAGTCAATACCGGGTGTGGTCTCCGCGTGTGTTGACAACTGCCTGGCACCGCGTGTGTTGACAACTGCCTGGCACCGCCTGCCCATTGAAGCAACCAGAGTACGGATGACGTCCCGGGGGATGGTGGCCCACTCGGCCTGCAAGGCTGCTGCCAGCTCGGGCAGGGCCTGGGGCTGTGGTTGTCGCTGTCGGAGGCGTCGGTCCAACTCGTCCCATAGATGCTCAATTGGGTTCAAATCCGGTGATATCGATGGCCAAGGAAGGACATTAATGTTGTTGTTCTGTAGGAAAGCCGTTGTGAGACGTGCTGTGTGAGGCCTGGCATTGTCATGTTGGAACACTGCGTTGGCGTTGGCCATAACTGGAACGATGTGTGGCTGGAGGATCTGGTCAATGTAGCCCTGTGCATTCAGGTTGCCCTGAACGTGGACCAGGTCAGTTCTGCCAGTGTGTGAGATGGCTGCCCACACCATGACACTATCCCCGCCAAATCTGTCCACTTCCTGCACGCAGTTTGCCGCATAACGTTCACCACGACGCCTATACACGCGACATCTTCCATCATGACGTCGGAGCAGAAATCGGGACTCGTCACTGAACCACACCTGTCTCCATCGCAGTTGAGGCCATTGTCGATGAATCTGGCACCACTGCAGTCGGAGTCGACGGTGTTGTGGTGTTAAGATGACACCTCGAACTGGACGTCTGGCACGAACTCCTACCTCACGTAGGCGGTTCCGTACGGTCTGGTCGGATATCCTGCGCAAACCTGGTATTGCTGCGGCTGTGGAGGTGGCAGTAGTCAATCGTTTCCGAAGGTGGCGTACCCGGATGTAGCGGTCCTGCCCGGGGGTAGTGACCCGTGGTCGACCGGATCTAGGGAGGTCACGTGTTGATCCATGTTGCTGGTAACGGTCCCACAGTCTGGAGATGGTGCTTGGGGACACATGGAATGCCCTGGCAACGGCCGTTCTGGATTCGCCTGCGTCTAGTCGGCCGATGGCATTGTTTCTCTGCGGTTCACTGAGACGTGGCATGTCCTGGATTGTCAACTGTCGGCCAGATACAGAGGCCAGGCAAGCGAACACCCTGCACTTTTATACTGTCGGTGTTCATGTTGCATGTGCAGACAACGCACGTGCAGTGGTGACATGGTTTGCATGTGGCTGCGTTTTTGCGAATATTCACATTTTGGAACTTTATTGTACAGTAGCTGCGTTTTATCGAATATAACCGTGGGAATGTGTTTGGGACATGCAATGACCGTATATTCACAAAGCATGAACCGGTAGGAAACATAAAATCGGAGTTATAACCCATTTGTACCCTTTTGCGTTTCTTTTTTTGAAGAGTATATCTGAACATGAGCACTAGTAAAATCAGCTTTAAAAATAAAAAACGAAAGCCTGAGGAATTTAATAACACTTATGACGACTTACCAGTAGAATAATTTGCATCAACTGTTGAAAATACTATAAAGTAAATGTCGGATTTGATGGAGCAACTTTTTGAAACAATAAAACTTCTCTCCTGTCATAAAAAGTTTACATATGTTTATTTGCTTTAACTATTGAACAATTATTTTATAAACCAGCTAAAGCAATACATGCCCTATACCGGGCCCAACACATTTTCGTATTTTTTAACTTAATAAAAAAAAAAATGGGTAAATCGCCATTAAAGTTAAACTTTACCTGTTACAGTAAATGATAAAGCTATACACAAAATTTTTGCTCATTGTGCAAGTCCAGAAAACAAATTTCTGTATATCCTTAGTTCAAGGGCCGTAACTCTGTCAAAAATGGGTAAATCACTCTTTACAATGAACAGCAAGTGATCTTTTATATACATCATCTCACAGACAGGACAGTACATACCACAGTCTTTGTTACACCAGTTGTGAAGCACTGGCTGGAACATTAAAGTTTGTTTTATTTAACAACACTAGAGCACACTGATTAATTAATAATTTTTTTGGATGTCAAACATTTGGTAATTCTGACTCGCAGTCATCAGAGGAAGCATGCTACATGTTTCCATTAACAGCAAGGGATCTTTCCCACAGACAGGAAAGCACACACCACAGCCTTTGATCAGTTGTGGGACTAGTGGCATCGTTAAATGAAACAAACTTTACTTTGATCAGTTGCAGTACACTGGTTGGAATGAGTAAAAACCGACAGAGTTAAATCCTGCACCTTGGCTTGAATGAGAAATAGCTCAGTAGGCCCACTGATCGTAATCGACCTTAGGATCCATGACAGTCATTCTTTGCACACTTGTTTAATAAATATAACATATCCAATGGTAATTTTTTGATATATGATACATTTGACAAAAAGTCCTTTTTATTTCTTTCATCTTTTAAAATTTAAACTTAATATTTTGTCTAGAATTATGAAAAATAAAAACATACTGACATGTAAACACTATCGTCTGTTGGTTATAGAATTTTTTTAACAGGGGTCACGGTTAGCAGACCAGTTTTTATTTTAATGTGGCAAAGCATTGTAATAATAAAACTAATTTTGAATTTGAATGACATTAGTATTCCAATGACGTCACTTTACATCTCCTTACAATAACACTAAACTGGGTACATGACGTTTCCCTTTTCAGAATGTGTTTTTGTTTGAATATTATTAATGCACCAAGATGTGTTTGAAAGAAGTGTTTTATTTAACGACGCACTCAACACATTTTATTTACGGTTATATGGCGTCAGACATATGGTTAAGGACCACACAGATTTTGAGAGGAAACCCGCTGTCGCCATTACATGGGCTACTCTTCCGATTGGCAGCAAGGGATCTTTTATTTGCGCTCCCCACAGGCAGGATAGCACAAACCATGGCCTTTGTTGAACCAGTTATGGATCACTGGTCGGTGCAAGTGGTTTACACCTACCCACTGAGCCTTGCGGAGCACTCACTCAGGGTTTGGAGTCGGTATCTGGATTAAAAATCCCATGCCTCGACTGGGATCCGAACCCAGTACCTACCAGCCTGTAGACCGATGGCCTGCCACGACGCCACCGAGGCCGGTCAAGATGTGTTTGAAGACAATCTTGTAATTAAAAAATTATACCTTATACGAAATATGGATTTTAAGTGAAATTACGGTAAGATGCGCTACATTTATTGTGAACGAAGCAAAAACAAGGGTGTGAAAAGTGACTGTCATCGACCACTGAACATCAGACGAGCACTAACAGGGTTAGTTCAGACTTATGTACCTTGTGTAGTATGTCCCAGGTCGGTGTAGAGTTGGAGAACACACCAGTCACACCAGACCCCAGGGAAACCGCCATTGCACCTGCAAAAAGAAACACAGCAGTTTAATTTCTAGGACAGCCATACAGCTGTTTATTCATGTTCGTTCATTCATGTAATACGAAACTTACAGACATCCATTTGGTGATCATAAAATGCTAAATTCATTATAAAAGTAATTATACCCAATTTTGATTGAAATCCCAAGTGTTCTTTTTAACAATTGGTACAGACTATCCAGGACATTTAGGTTTTTTTTTTATTATAAATACACATTCCTACTTATCATTACATTTATTCTAGTTCAGAGATGCTACAAGAAAAAAGAAAAGAAAGAAACAACTATCCACCAGCCATAAAAATAAAGTCTTAACATAACCGAGTACAATCATGTTAAGTGATTGAGCAAGGGAGACAACTACAATATCCAAAGTTACATAAAAATTATCACAATAATTCCTTGGAATTAAATGTCTCACTGACGATAAACTGATTCAATAAATAAAGAAATAATTAATAATGTAACACTCCGAATTGATTTAATTTTTAAAACAAATGAAATGTTAAAATTTAAAAACAAAAATGTAATAACTTTTTTTTATCATGCTTTGAGATGAACATTCACAGATGCAAAGTTTTATAAACCAAGCTTCATTGATCTGAAACTTATAGTTTGTGAGAAATGGAACAAAATGCAAATGCGTAACACTGAAGCTAAAAGCAAGAACCGACACCATCACTTTCACCTTCAGAAACAATACCTATCTCGTCTTTTGATTTTACTAAAGGGCTATAATCTTTTTTCATTAGCCATTCTAAGGGTTTGCATTGAAGTCCTAATCAAAATTATATTCATCCATGTTTTGCTTATTATATATTATGATTAATGAAAGGTTCTACCGATCTAGGATCGATTCCTGTCAGTGGGCCCATTGGGCTATTTCTCATTCCAGCCAGTGCTCCACAACTGCTGTAACAAAGGCCATGGTATGTACTATCCTGTCTGTGGGATAGTGCATATAAAAGATCCCTTGCTGCTAATTGAAAACAGTGGCCCATGAAGTGGTGACAGTGGGTTTCCTCTCACAATATCTGTGTGGTCCTTAACCATATGTCCGATGCCATATAACCGTAAATAAAATGTGTCAAGTGCTTCATTACATAAAACATTTCCTTCCTTCCTTCATGAAAGGTTCTGGAATGCAAAACTTAATATAAACAACAGACATAATGGACATCAAAAATTACCTTTTAAAGACGATTCAAAAAAATTATTACTGTACCAGTCTATTTCAAAGTTACCATGTTTGCTTACAACAAATAAACTTTTTCCTCTGAAAAAAAGGCAACTTCTTGATATTTTACTATGTCTGGGGGTAGGGTGGGGGTTTGTATGTTATAATAGGTTATCATAATGCTAATTCAGTTTTCAGATAAGCAATCAAACTGTTAGGTGTAATTTATATTTATTTATTTCCTGGGTTGAGACCCTTACATCCATACCAGTCAATGTGGCGATGTCGAGGATGTGACTGGGTTTGAAGGTCTCAGCATAACACAGAGCATCGGCTAGAATCAATCTGCCTTCAGCATCAGTATTGTCCACCTGGAAATAAAACAACATCTGATTAATGTCAGTGTTTTAGCAGTGAACTTGGTACAGTGGCACAACACCTCAGCACTGAGCTGGGCACAGGGTCCAGTGGCAGATCCAAGTAAAACAAGAGGTACATGACATGCCTGTCAAAAGTAGGTCGCTGTGACCTAGTTATGGTATGCGACAAACCATCATTCCAAGTTCTACTTGCAAACAAGGTTTGATGATTCTATATGAATTGATAAGGAAGATATGGCCCGGAAATGAAACATTTACGGACGGATGGACAAACGGATCACACCATATCATAATACAACTCATGAAAGAATGCTGTATACAATGTAAGAATGCTCAGTGAGATATGTGAATCTGCAAGCATACACAGATGTTAAAAGTCTCCTTTACTTCTCCAAATTCCAAATCTGCACCTGGGGACTTATAGCAGTCTTTATGGCAATGTATAGCGAATAACTAGTTAATGAGGTGGAATAAATCAGTTTTATCCTGTGAAGGTAAGAATGGGAAATTCCATGAGACTTGCCAAGTGGATTTTCGAATTCAGCCTGAAAAGGATAAAGCCGATATCCTACACATACGTCATTAGCTAGTTATTACTTTTATCCATAAAAAAATTAAAAGAAAAAACTATTATATTTCTTTATTTCGGCTACATTGTCAAATGAACAATTTTGTAAAGTATATATGCCTGTGACATTCCAAGTCATAATCTGCTCGTATACATTTGTCTTTGTTTTAATCGGTCAACATAATCAGCCAGTAGAAACAGTGAAAAGTGATGGGGTCCAACAACAATTTTTATCACCACAAATGAAAAACGGGTGTAAACTATCAAGTAAACTTTAATGAATTATGGAAATAATTTAATCTTTTATTCAATTTTTTTTTTTAATGCAGCAAAGAATTTAAGTTTTAAAATATTGAAAACAAAAGTTTACAGTCAAACAGTTAAAACATTTGAACATTGTATTTATCAGTGAATATACAGATGTGACCTCTTCAGACTTGAGGCAATTTAATACAGATAATTTTCACAAGTCTAGTGATTCAAGTATTAACAATAATACAGACATTTAGTTAAACATGAAGTACATGTACCTCACAAATGGCTTGAATACAGTAAGAGCATAATAACATTCACTAAACATTCACTAATCCAGACTTACCTGTATTGTTTTCCCGTTCATGGCGGTGACGACGTCGCCAGGCTTCGTAGCCTTCCCACTCGGCATGTTCTCACACAGAGGAATGAAACCTACATGCAAATAGAATATTTTTACTTCGATACAACAATTTGAAAAAATACATGATAAAAAATTGGAATTTTCAGCTGATGTGTCAATTATTAAACTAGATCACAGAATCTTTCCCATCCTGATCACACGTCTAAGACAAGGGACGAGCATGCTTCCATGATAAAAAAATGAGTATTGTTCATATGTTATGTATTTTATATTTCCAGTTCACTGCATGTAATAGGACTTTGAGAATTGAAGAAATACCTTTTTTGGGATCGATCCCCATCAGTAAGTCCATTGCACTATTTCTTGCTCCAGCCAGTGCACCACGACTGGTACATCAATGGTTGTGGTATGTGCTATCCTGTCTATGGGATGGTGCATATAATAGATCCCTTGCTGCTAATTGAAAAGAGTAGTCCATGATATGGCGACAGCGGGTTTCCTCTCTCGATATCTGTGTGGTCCTTAACCATATGTCTGATGCCATATAACCATAAATAAAATGTGCTGAGTGCGTCGTTAAAGAAAACATTTCTTTCGATATAACTTACGAAAAAAATTATTTGCGTTTCTGAAAAAGTACAATGATCATCAAGGTTTGAAATTAATTTTGTGAAATGGAAAGCAATATTTGCTCATCAAATTTTATTATGGAAGCAAATACTAGAATGTGAGAAGTACTAGGAATTGTACTGTATTTCATGACTTCTAACTAGATTTCTACAGCCCTTGAAATAAGTGACTAACGATCAATCAGGTCTCGTGTCAGTCAGGACATGCTGTTTTTCCATAAGAGATACTTATTTTTTAATAATGCATTGTTTTTATGATTTTCTCAGGCAAATGCTAATCGGTTATGATTGAGAAATACCACATATCAGGGCTCGAACTTAATGACAGCACCGACGGCAATTGCTATTGTTAGAATATAAATTTCAGGGCTAGCTCTGGGTGAGAAAAACATTTCGCCAAATTGTCTATTAAACTTCAAAAATTGCAGAAATCAACAGATATTTTCTTTAAAATGTCAATTATTACCTGATATTATTTTAAATTAAATTTAAATTTAAATTAAAATAAAATTTGTCAACTGCTTTCAAAATTCGCAATTGGTGAATTTGGCGAGTGTCAGAGCTAGTCGTGAATTGCTGAATTGCAGGGAGCATCACTGATGGCACTTTTGTGTTGTAGGCAAAGTTTCTCAACAATGACAAAATGTATACACCTGGTGTACATTATCTGCAGGTATTTAACATTTGCACATTTGAAATATGTCTGCATAAACAAAATAACCTTTCTATCAAGTTTATTTGCTGCAAAAGTTACTTTAAAAAAAAATGCCATAGACAGGCTCAAAATTGCAGTGGGAGATAAATTCTTAAGTTGGAGCCCGGACATATAATATTAATCATTTACCACAACTATAGCTTATTTTAATGGCTATTACTAGTGTAACTTTGGTTAACAACAAGACTTGAGACAAACAGATAATACCATACGATTTATATTATCACTTCTGAAAATAACAACTTCTGGATATACATGTATCTATGGGTCTGTCAATATAGGATGGAAACAAAATAATCTTGGGAAATTAAAGGGACATACCCTAGTTTTTAAACACTAAGGCATATTTTTCACTATTAGAACCATTTATGATCGCTAAAATCAAACATTACATATATTTTATTGTTTAGATTATTCATTTCCATACATCCGAAGTGTTTCTGGTCATCCTGGTGTTTCTAATTCCATAAAATGCATTTTTCATATGTTTAAAACACACGTGCGTCTGAGAAATAACAGTTATGGAGTTGGTTTTAGTCTATGTTTAACGATATTTTACTGTTTCAACGTAACATACACTTGTTGCTCTCTCTTGTAACGTTATACAAATGTGTTACAGATTTGTAACTTAACCAAACTTAGCGTCCATTTTTACAGGTTGAAACTAGGGTCTACGCCTTTAATTACAATGTACAAGCACACACAAGAAAAAGAGAAAGAAAAAGAAATGTTTTATTTAACGACGCACTCGAAAGAAAGAAATGTTTTATTTAACGACGCACTCAACACATTTAATTACGGTTATATGGCGTCAGACATATGTGGTTAAGGACCACACAGATTTTGAGAGGAAACCCGCTGTCACCACTACATGGACTACTCTTTCCGATTAGCAGCAAGGGATCTTTTATTTGCGCTTCCCACAGGCAGGATAGCACAAACCATGGCCTTTGTTGAACCAGTTATGGATCACTGGTCGGTGCAAGTGGTTTACACCTACCCATTGAGCCTTGCGGAGCACTCACTTGGAGTCGGTATATGGATTAAAAATCCCATGCCTCGACTGGGATCCGAATCCAGTACCTACCAGCCTGTAGACCAACGGCCTAACCATGACGCCGGTAAGAAGAAGAGATTATGATTCATACCTCTGATATTAATTGGTAACTTAAGTTGACCAATCGCAAGGAGTGCGCCGACCACACAAGCGGCACCACCCATATCTGCTCTCATCTTATCCATATTGGTCCCTGGCTTCAGAGATATTCCACCACTGAAAAAATTGTCATCATCAAGTCATTATTTACCTAAAATGCAGTTGTTGCTAAAAACAATGCTACTTACAGGGACTACATGTATCTTGAGTTTTCAGTCCTAAATAATAAACACACATCCAGCTTTTCTCCTGCTTTGACCTTTGGTAGAATTATTTAAAATTTTGTTTGGCCATTAGAAGAAATCATAAATCTACAGCCTACATACAAAATTATTTTTGAGAAAAATTGATACTGAGATACTACAAAGCATTACAATGTCCAGAGAAATGCATTGGTTATACAAATATTCATATTCTAAGCAAGGAAAATGTAAATAACTTGTAATTTTTGTAATGTACATATATTTTATTTGCCATAGACCTTTTAAAATGGCTACAGACTCAGAACACACCCTTTAAGTCAAATAGATATTCGTTAGCTGGGTTAAACAAATATAAGTTCAAGGGCCATAACTCTGTGAAAAATGTGCAAATCGTCACACAAGTCAAATGTGATCTGTATCAAAAGCTATACACAAAATTTCAGTTCAATATTTTAAGGCATTGTGAAAAAAGGTCTCAAAAACATTTTTTTTTTTTCTTTCTTTTCAATGGACATAACTGAAAAAGTGGTAAATTGCCATGGAAAAAAAAGGTTTTGTTTAACGACACCACTAGAGAACATTGATTATTAATCATCGGCTATTGGATATCAAACATTTGGTATTTGTGACATACATGTATAGCCTAAGAAAGGAAACCCGCTACATTTTTCCACTAGTACAAAGAGATCTTTTATATGCACCATCCCATAGGTGTAGCAGTTCTAAAAAACACTATGCTAATTGCAATTTGTTCTTAATATTTGCACTGATTTAGAACACTGGACAGAAGTATGATTTCTGGTTTAAAATTGACATACATGTAGGTGAGCATTTTGCATCCAAAATCTTTCACAATTGTCGTACATGTAGGTAACAATTTCTTAAGTTTGAGCCCTGCTGTAAACTGGATGATAGATAGAGGATATGATAACCTATTGTTATATACAAACCCCCACCCTACCCCTACACATAGTAAATATCAAGAAGTTGCCTTTTTTCAGAGAAAAAAGTCTCAATTTTTATTTTATTTTTTCTTTCTTTTCAATGGACATAACTGAAAAAGTGGTAAATTGCCATGGAAAAAAAAGGTTTTGTTTAACGACACCACTAGAGAACATTGATTATTAATCATCGGCTATTGGATATCAAACATTTGGTATTTGTGACATACATGTATAGCCTAAGAAAGGAAACCCGCTACATTTTTCCACTAGTACAAAGAGATCTTTTATATGCACCATCCCATAGGTGTAGCAGTTCTAAAAAACACTATGCTAATTGCAATTTGTTCTTAATATTTGCACTGATTTAGAACACTGGACAGAAGTATGATTTCTGGTTTAAAATTGACATACATGTAGGTGAGCATTTTGCATCCAAAACCTTTCACAATTGTCGTACATGTAGGTAACAATTTCTTAAGTTTGAGCCCTGCTGTAAACTGGATGATAGATAGAGGATATGATAACCTATTGTTATATACAAACCCCCACCCTACCCCCACACATAGTAAATATCAAGAAGTTGCCTTTTTTCAGAGGAAAAAGTTTATTTGTTGTAAGGAAACATAATAACTTTGAAATAGACTGGTACAGTAATAATTTTAACACATTTTAGAGTGAAAATTTCACTATTTCACTCTAAAATGTATTATCGTCACTGTAGAAAGTGTTATCTTCACTGTAAAAAAGCTGGAACTATTTTGCTACTGGCATTTAAAAAATAAAGGTAAATTGCCAAAAGTTATATAATAAATAGAAAATTTCATGTTTTTATTTATTATATAACTTTTGGCAATTTACCTTTATTTTTAAAATGCCAGCAGCAAAATACTTCTGGCTTTCTTACAGTGAAAACAACACTTTCTACAGTGACGATAACACATTTTAGAGTGAAATAGTAAAATGTTCACTCTAAAATGTGTTATCGTCACTGACTGACTGATAACACTTTTATTTCTCTGATATTTTAAGATATTTCACTAAATGTTATAAAATAAGGCTTGTTACGGCTTGTTATGCCATCTCAACATAGGTCACCTGTCAAATGTAACACCTTTGCCCACCAGAGCAAATAGAGAGTTATCTTTTGGTGCTCCACGATATTCTATTTCCAAGAACAATGGAGGTTCCACAGATCCCTGGGTCACCGATAAAAACGCTCCCATCTTGTGATGTTCAGCCCAAGCCATGTCCCTGTAACAATCCCAAAACAAGTGTGTAAAGATATATATATATATATATACACACACACACACACACACATATATATATATATAAATATAAAATATAGACACTTTGAAACTAAACTTTTACGTTACTAACATGACACACCACATTACATACAAATGTAGATCTAAGTACAAAAGCATAATTACTCTAATAGTGAATTAAATTTGGTCTCATATACCACATGCTCCCTTATTTTTAAAACAATGTTTTAGTATAGAATAACAGGTCACAACATCGCACAGTGCCATCTATTTTTCTTTTGGTAATTGAGATAATGTAATCAATTGTCAGTTCTATAATCAATGTGGCTGCAATTATATGAAATTATCATTCCATATTCTATTGCTTCTTATTTACCCACATATTACTCACATTAATCCTGATAATGCAGGGCCATACTCTGATCAAAATCCTAGGGGGAACACTACTTTTTATAAACAAATGAAACACTATACAAATTAAACCACGAGATGTGTATGCTATTTCCTGGAGTAAAAACAAAAAAGTGAGATTCTCGGGGGAGTGGGGGATAAACTGCCCTGTAAAGTAAAACACTGTCTACAATATTTATTCCAATATTAAACTATATTTATTGTGAGATTCTCAGAGGGGCAACTGCCCCTCCCCTCCCCCATCCCATCCTCCCCAGAGAGTACGGCCTTGTAATGTGAAACACTGTCTACAATATTTATTCCAACATTAAACCATATTTATTGTGAGATCACTCAGTTTTTAGTGAAGCATATAAAGCTCCTAATTGAAGACACTTTAATCATGTTGTTTGCTATTTAGGTTTTTTGTTATAAACACTTAACCTGACCTATTACATCACTACATGTACATCCCTACCTCCACCTGATGGACTGATCTGAACATTTAATTTTTACATAATAGACAATTATAACTGGATCATAATTGATATTCGATTGTTTGTTGGGAGATCCAGACAAGTCCATATCATGAGGCGGGGGAGGATATATGAAATTTCATTTTATTTCAACTTATTTGTGTGCTTATATCCAATTAAGGTTCAAGCATGCTGTCCTGGGCACACACCTCAGCTATCTAGGCTGTCTATCCAGGACAGTGGGTTAGTTGTTAGTTGGTTAGTGAGAGAGAAGAGGGTGTAGTGGCCTTACACCTACCCATTGAGCCCTTAAGAACTCACTCACGGTACCTTCAAGCCTGTAGTCCGATAGCTTAACCACTGTGCCATCGAGGCCGGTTATATAAGAAGTCAAGTTGATGTATTAACAGAAATAGCCACTCAACACTTACCTGCTATTTATTGTAAAATCTTCTAAAATGCCAAGCTTTTCTAGCACTCGGTTTGCAAAAATGGTTGGGGTCATGTGATTCGCTGGTGTTTCCATGAGTAACCGTGCAAAATTCTGTCCCTCTGCCTGTACCGTGCCTTGTCGCCAGCCTTCTGTTGCACTTTCTCTGATAAAAACACAAATGGTCTGACACTACAACCAACATCAATATCATGTAGCGTCTATTTAATAAATAAATGTAACTTTAGATTCTCAAGACACTGAATCGACTGTAAATGAATGTTTGAACCTGAATGTTATATGTAAGGCTCGAACTTAAAAAATGGCACCTGAATGACAACTGCCATAGCTGCAATATGAAGTTAAGTAGGTGATGGCCTTTGCACATGACGGTTTTTTTTTTATCACTGGATAACAATTAGTGCCATCAGTGGAAGGAATAATTTTTAATTTTTAATTCTGTGTTTATTTCTTGCAAAAAAAACATTCCTGACTTTGCTGCATTGTAAGATATTTCCGACTAATAAAATATTTCTCCAATTAAACTTACATATTAAATATATTTTCTTTTTTAGAATAACAGTGTCTGTGTGTTGAATGTGTTTCTGGTCATCTTAATATTTGTAAGAAGCCCAAACTGGATTTTGTCTTCAAATAATTTCGAATGTACGAAAAAACTATATTTTAGGAAATAAGATTACATTTAACCCAGTGCAAATATTAGTACGATCAGAAAAACATTTAATATACAGCCACTAATATTGTATGCACAAAAATAATTACAATTGCTAAAATGTCTCTGTTAGTCAACAACAACTTAAAAATTGCAGCAAAGTCAGAAATGTCCCTTTAAAATTACCACTGGTGAGTATTTTACCAAAGGCAAAATATAAAAACTTTTTCACAAGTAACACATTCTGAAGTTCGAGCCCTGTTAAACAGCCAGACTACACCAGTGCAAAGTACCAAGTCCTTTAAATCACAGAGACCACAATTTTAATATTGAGGATCAAGATGTGCAACTGTTCATATAAATTGAATTTTTGTCTGGCTCTACCCAACCCTGATCTCCTATTAAAATTAAATAAATAAATAAATAAATAAATAAATTGCAGCATTCAAATTTAAAAATGGTGCACTTAAAACAATGAATATCGTGAACCAGGATTAATGATTACACCCCTACAGGCTTGAATGAGAATAGCCCAATGGATTCCCCAAATGGATCGACCCTATTCCTAGATCAATTTGGCATCAGTACCACTGGGTTACATACTGCAGGCGGGGGGGGGGGGGGGGGGGGGGGGGGCGGGGGGACGGGACGGGCGGAGGTGGCAACTGCCCCCTCCAGTGCTGGAACAAATCCTCAAATTTGGGCAACAACGATACAGATATTCGGTCAAAATGAGCTGGCCTGAAATCTTTCCACCATGTATTTCCATCAATCTACCACAATATTAGTTGTAATCCATATAACAATGTCTAGTGATTCTATTGCAACCCTATATACATGTAGCTGTTTGGCAGTAATGCTAACATGAATAAATGTTGTTATCCAGATTCTAGCATTTTTGTTTAATTTGGATAAAAATCAGCCTGCACCCCTACACCCCCCCCCCCCCCCCCCCCCCCCCCCCCCCCCCCCCCCCCCCACACTAAAAATGGGAGCCTGTACTCCTATGTGCACACCTCCTCCCCAATGCATTCGATGTGAAATAAAAAACCCGTTATGTCCTACAGGAACCCAAGGCTGTGACATAATCTACATCTACAGCATGTACTGACTATTATAGATGGACAGCAATATACTAGAGCTGGGCAGTATTGAAATTTGAAGTTTGGTATCGGTATCGGTATTCTTGGGGTGATTTACCTCGGTATCGGTACGGTATTCGGTACTGACATGATACCGATATAGAGCGCTATTTTCGGTATACTCGGCTTTAAATGCATGCCTGTGTTATGGCTCACCAGCTAATCTCATCTAAATACAATTAAATTCCATACACAAGGCCTCCTATGATTTATACCAATCCATTTTGCGTTCGTCAGATATATTATTAGTGCTTTCCGGGAAATATTTTTCAAAACCGAAATTTTGGTATTTTGACATTTTCTCGGTACGGTAAAACGGTATTGACATAATACGGATACCGAACAGTATATATGGTATACCGCCCAGATCTACAATAAACACATGTAGCTGTTTTCTAATCTGTACTCACGCATCGCCACGTATGTGATCCGTGTAACATGACAGCCAAACGTGAGGTTTCCGCTTGTCTTTGTCCTTCAGCTCATCATAAACAAACAAAGCAAGGTTGCTTCCTTCAGCCGCAGCTATTCCAGAAACAAAATGTATTTAAAAATACATAGAGATATTGTCATAATCCAGTACAGGACATTTGTTTTGTTCGATGGGTGAAATTTTGAAGTACAGTGAAACCTCTCAAAACCAGACCCTCTGTAAACCAGAATTCTCTCCAAACCGGACGTTATTCATAGTCCCTTTTCAAATATTAGTATAAAAAAGAACCTCTCTAAACTGGATACCCCTTATAACTGGACATTTTACTTTGTCCTGAGGGTGTCCGGTTTAGGGAGGTTTTTACTGTAGAATAGTTCTCAGTAAATTCCGCCTACCCAACTGAGCACTTTTACAAATAACTCTAAGCATTCTTCTGGCAGGATATACCGCCCAGTGTTACATCTTCCTTAGCCATAGTCGGTGGAAGCCCTGTATTCCAATCCAAATTTAAATCAGTGTCTCTCAACAATAATACATACATGTAACAAAAATCAAAATCAATGAATTTTATTTACAGTTATATGGCGTCAGACATATGGTTAAGGACCACAGAGATATTGAGAGAGGAAACCTGCTGTCACCACTTCATGGGCTACTCTTTTCGATTAGCAGCAAGGGATCTTTTATATGCACCATCCCACAGACAGGGTAGTACATACCACAGCCTCTGATATACCAGTCGTGGTGCACTGGCTGGAGTGAGAAATAGCCCAATGGGCCCACCGATGGAGATCGATCCCAGACCAATCGCACATCAAGAGAACGCTTTACCACTGGGCTACTTCCTGCCCCCAGGAAGCAGCAACAGAGATTTGAGATTACTAGCACAGACAAGGTATGGCTGATGCTAAAGCCCAATAAACCACCTATACAGATTTCTCATGCAACCACCGTTTCTAAAGACAGATTATGATGTCGGATAAAGCAAAGTCATACACAGTGTACGCATAGAAGAAGTTTGTTTTCTTTAACGACACCACTGGAGCACACTGATTAATTAATCATCGGCTACTGGATGTCAAGCATATAATTCTGACACGTAGTCATCAGAGGAAACCCGCTACATTTTTCCTAATGCAGAAAGGGATCTTTTATATGCACTTTCCTACAGACAGAAAAGCACATGTTGTGGTGCACTGGTTGGAACTAGAAAAAAACAAATCAGCTGACTGGATCCACCGAGGTGGTTCAATCCTGCGACGCAAGCACCTCAAGCGAGCACTCAACTGACTGAGCTAAATCCTGCCCTCCGTACACAAAATCGATCATTTGACCTCTAGATCATCGTACAATGTAGCTGAAATAACAGAAATAATAGCTTTTCCCATTAATTTGTATGGTCTGCAGGATGAAGATAATAACTAGGATGAAGATAATAACTAGTTAATGACGTCAGATATTGGCTTTATCCTGTTCAGGCCAAATGAGATATTCCACTTGGCAGAGTCTCGCAGAATTTCACATACTTACCTTCAAAGGATAAAGCCGATATCCGACGTCATTAACTAGTTATTCTCTCATCCTCAGGCACATAGGACACAGCTAGCCCATGAAAGAAAGCTATGTAAGAAATTTCTATCTCACATGGGATATCACCAGACCTGTCAACCCTCCCGGATTCCGCGGGAGTCTCCCGGTATTTGATCAAATCTCCTTTCCTCTGTGCGGGAGACAGTTTCTCCTGTTAAATGACATTTTTGTAAGCATAAAAAAAAAATCGATGCTCTTTTATCAAAATAACAGAAGGGAAGTAACTCTGCCTTTTTTTCTCATTCGGAAAATGTCGACTACTTTTGGTTTCTGAGAATGTAACAGGCCGAATTGTCCCGACTGTTTAACCTTTGCCGAAGTGAGAATTGTGGGATAGCCTATTTATATTGTTAAAAAAGCACATGGAGTTTATAAAATGATGTGTTATTATAATGTTTGTTGTCATCGTAATGGCTACGAAGCGTGTTGCCGCTAATTAAACAGGCTGTGTATTGACATTCAGTGTTGCCATATAAAAAAAAAAAAACTATCCAATTTAGTTCCAATAGCCGATGATAAGATTAAAAATCAATGTGCTCTAGTGGCGTCGTTAAATAAAACAAACTTTACTTTTAATAACACCTCTGAATTGTAAAATGTCTTCCCACTGGATTACATAATGCAACTATGACAAATCTGAGTTGACAGCGATACACACGATGCATGTTAAAATCACATGTCACAGCAAGACAACGAAAAGACCAATTAGCTGTATAAACATACTTGTGTCAGTTAATTTTGTATGTTTGTGCGGTAAAATGTTGGTTATAAGGGTACACTTCAAGAAATTATTTTTGTACAATTAAAAAATGTTGTTTGACATTGACATAAAGTTACTCACGGAAATGGGTGTAATTCCGGTATATTTCACACGATGTCCGTAATGAGGTTTTACTTATGATTAATGAAAATACAATGTTTATTGCATCATTATAATGATTTTAAATCAGTACCACGCCACCGTTCCTCATTATAGTAAAAACTGAATATTAATTTATAAGATTTATATAAATTTGTCTTTGGTACTTAGGTACACTAACCACAAATGATAATGTAACGCAACCTGTAAGGCTGTAAGTGTAATACCGTAAATGTACTAATTAAATTTTTTATTTCTTGTTCATGTTCTTAACATTTTTGGATAAAATATTTTTTTTTTTTTAAATATGTATTAAATCATAATAATATTTAAACTTAAAACAAAAAAATAATTTTTTTTTTTTTTTTTTTTTAATGCCAAGATCTAAAGTTAAGAAGTATATATGACATTATAAAGTATTCATATAACTTATTGTAATAATGTTTTTTTAAAATCTTGCGATTTTGGGTTAAATTGTGTGAATTTAAAAAATCTCCTGCTTTTTGACCAAATCTCCTGCTTTTTCAACACACACCTCCTGCTTTCTCTTGACTAAAGGTTGACAGGTCTGGATATCACACGCTTGCATTTAAAATGACGTCGTTGGTAATATATGAAGTCATATTAATTCGAGGTCGTGATGTGAGGTCATTAGACTGAGTTTTAAATTAATATTTTATTATTAAAACCTGCATTATAAAAGCTCTCTTGTTAATTTGTAGTGTTAAATTTTATTTAACACATGAAACAAACACGACAAATATGATAGTATAATTTATTTATGATAAAATGGTCAAATAAAAAAGTAACGTTTTCAGCCATCTTTGTCTGTTCGTGTAAAATAATGGTCTATTTAACAAACAAATGAGAGAAAAAGACTCCATCGCATACGGTCATGTGGGAAAGAAAAAGTACACCTGAGGTGGTGAAAATTTCGATCCTGGGACTTGGCAAACCTTGCCCCAGGTTGAAATTTCCACCACCTCGGGTGTACATTTTCTATCCCACATGACCGCATATGATGGAGTCTTAGTTTCTCTATCTATACCCACCTTCTGGATGGCCACAGGGATCCACAGATACATCCAACTCATGCAAATCTCGCATTACTTTAACTCCACCTGGTAAAAAAACAAATCATGAAAATACAACAAATTACACCACATTCAGAAGATCTCCAGGGGTCTATAATATTAACAATCCCCATATACTAGAACTGACTGAAATTTTTATATGTTAATGTTATCATGTCTGGCAGGCAATGTTTCATACTGGCAGATTTTGAAAGACTTACAGGTGATAAAAACACTGTATTGACTTGCATTAACAATTACAATTTAAAATTTAGGGATGAATTTAAAAGAATACATGTAGGTAATAAAATATCCAAACCTCCGACAGCTGTTCGGACACTTTCTCGACTTTCGTCAATCTCCTCCAGCTCATTGTAGCCTTGACCTTGCTTCCCAATACAGCTAACAGCAATGGAAGAGAACTCTTTGTCCACTCCATGCAGTACTCTGGTGTGTCCAGCCTTCAGTTTCTTCCCAGCTCTGTAACAACAGTAGTTGACAAGTGGCAACAGAATCTCATTTTAGTATTATACTGACACTAGTGTTGAGCTTCTCCAAATACCAGTGTAGTAAGATACCGAGTGTATAATCAACAAAAATCTAATTTTAGTATTATACTGACACTAGTGTTGTGCTTCTCCAAATACCAGTGTAGCAAGAGACCGAGTGTATAACCAACAGAATCTCATTTTAGTATTATACAGACACTAGTGTTGTGCTTCTCCAAATATCAGTGTTACATGAGACCGAGTGTATAACCAACAGAAATCTCATTTTAGTATTATACTGACACTAGTGTTGTGCTTCTCCAAATACCAGTGTAGTAAGAGACCGAATGTATAACCAACAGAAATCTCATTTTAGTATTATACTGACACTAGTGTTGAGCTTCTCCAAATACCAGTGTAGTAAGATACCGAGTGTATAATCAACAAAAATCTAATTTTAGTATTATACTGACACTAGTGTTGTGCTTCTCCAAATACCAGTGTAGCAAGAGACCGAGTGTATAACCAACAGAATCTCATTTTAGTATTATACAGACACTAGTGTTGTGCTTCTCCAAATATCAGTGTTACATGAGACCGAGTGTATAACCAACAGAAATCCCATTTTAGTATTATACTGACACTAGTGTTGTGCTTCTCCAAATACCAGTGTAGTAAGAGACCGAATGTATAACCAACAGAAATCTCATTTTAGTATTATACTGACACTAGTGTTGAGCTTCTCCAAATATCAGTGTAGCAAGAGACTGAGTGTATAACCAACAGAAATCTCATTTTAGTATTATACTGACACTAGTGTTGTTGTTCTCCAAATATCAGTGTAGCAAGAGACCGAGTGTATAACCAACAGAAATCTCATTTTAGTATTATACTGACACTAGTGTTGAGCTTCTGCAAATACCAGTGTAGTAAGAGACCGAATGTATAACCAACAGAAATCTCATTTTAGTATTATACTGACACTAGTGTTGAGCTTCTCCAAATATCAGTGTAGCAAGAGACCGAGTGTATAACCAACAGAAATCTCATTTTAGTATTATACTGACACTAGTGTTGAGCTTCTCCAAATATCAGTGTAACATGAGACCGAGTGTATAACCAACAGAAATCTCATTTTAGTATTATACTGACACTAGTGTTTTTCAAATACATGTACATTAAATACAAGTACATTACTGATCAGCGAACATTTCAAAGGGACTGTCCAGATTTTGCAGCCATTGTAAGATATTTCTGACTAAGAGTCTTTTTGGCGACTAAAATTATATTTTGAATACATTTTCTGGTTTCGAATACTATGTTTGTATATCCAATGTTTATATTATCTAATGTGCTAATATTTGTAGCAATCATCATTCAAATGTTTCCATAATAGCCCCTTCCCCCCATCATATATACAAAATTATTGGAAGATATCATATGGTGTGGGCTACTACAAACATTAAGCGACAACAAAAATATTGCTTATACAGATAATGATATTCTAAACAAGAAAAAGTCTTAAATATGTAATTTTAGTCATCAAAAAAGATCTATTACTCATAAATATTTTACAATGGAAGCAAACTCAGGATAACTTTAATATTAAGTGTATGTACCAGGGGTGGGGAAAAGCCCTTTTTTCCCGGCCTGGGACCGATTCTCGATCTCTGAGACCAATTTTTTTTTTTTAAATGCGCGTTTGTCGGTCAAACTTTTGTCATTCTTGCCGGTCCGAAGCACCTGTCCATTTCTATTTTTGGAACAAATTCCTATTGGTCAAGTGGACCAGCCAGCCCCAGACATCGGTATCTCGTGCATGATTTAAAATAATAAATAAATAGTGGTCAATATGGCTGGTGTTTCAGACGTTTGTGATTTTAAAGTCTGCCCAAGTATATCGCCAGTCACTGAAGTTGAACCTACAGTAGTGTCAATCGACTGCCACTAGGCTAGACATTTGTCAAAGTCGCTGAGCCGGTCAAGAGATTACACAAACATTAACGATAGCACCATTCTTGGTTTAGAGAGCCATCAAGGTATTACACTCCAATTAAAACAAAGGACCCAGAATTTGCAACTGGTTACAATCAACACCTGTCAACACCTATGTACGGAGCTATGTCGGGTCGAGTGTCCTAGTCTGAAGCAAGAGGCTTTTGTGCAATACAAACTGCTTAAAATAGCATAAAATATAATGAAATAATCTATAAATGTATTTAATGTAGTGTATCCAATAATTATAAAGGATTTTAAAATTAACAAAAGGTTTTCACCTTTTTTAACAAGTGGGAGTATGCAGAACAGCTACATGTACTGTTATCTCAAGAGCTAGTAGAAGTCAAATTTCATCCAATCAGTGATGATGTTATTACTCTCTTTGTCTAAACATGTGCTAGCTCAGGCTGTCAAACGCTTCGTACTTTTTATACATATATGGGAATTAAAATTCATAACTTTTATTCCTTTTTTATATTATTTATTCTATTATGTAAAATATATACAATTTGTGGGGGTTTTCACTGATCATATGTGATTAATTTTTAAATTTTGTTCATGTTTTCATGTTTATCGTTTCGCGTTCATGATTCAAGATAAAACTATACAAATATCACTATGATTTTTTTTTTTTTAAACTATTTGGCAAATATCTTCTTTTTTTTTTTTTTTTTTTAATTCCTTTCTCCCTCTCCCCCTGGTAGTGACGACATCAAGTGGAACCGATTGACAATTTTATTTTTCCCCACCTCTGGTATGTACATATAGGTACAGGGTAAATGTATTTGAAGCAATTTAATATTGACTAAAAAAATTACTCAGGATCAAAGTATTTTGCTTGCCATGCACAAATTTTTATCTATAAAACCTTCATATCTATGCTGTGAAGAATGAGCAGGAAGCGGAGAGGTCTGAAAACTCACACTGCCAGAAGTTCAACAAGTTTTCCCCCAGTTCTGCTGTTTATACTCTGTGCGGCTGGAGTCAACACAAGGGGCTCACTTTCTGAAGCTGGTTCATACACACCCAGTACCAAACCTTTGTTCTGAAATATAAAAACAAAAATGGAATCCAGGCTCGAAACTTGCCCAAAAATATGGTGGCCAAAAAAATAATACTGGATGCTGGCAAATTATGGTAAGAGACCCACGAGCATAATTTTAATGTGGAATACAAATATTAATAGTGGCTCATATGTTATAGCTGTAAAGAAGATCGCCCACATATTATTTGGGTGACTAACTCCATTATTTTTTTTAACATTTAAGTTATCCAAACAGGACATCAGTCGCATTTGGCAACCTGGCCACAGCCCGTTTTGAGCCCTGTGGAATATTTCAGACTGGCATACATGTATGTATAGATCTGTAGATTACTTGCTGATCTTATCTCAGTACATACAAGTACATCCGGAAAGACTCAACTAAGTAATGAAATGATGTGACTACATGTAAATGTGTCCTCAGTACTTAGTGTTATGCTTGAGCCATCAGACTTGAGGTGAGTATACTGGGTTGGTGTTCTACAGGCAGGTCTGTGGAAATGTTGGATTTTTCATTCCAGTACCGGCTCCAGTCCAGAGTGAGTGCACCTGGAGCCCAGATGGGGAGGTTTAATACCACATACACAAAACCTTGATGATAAATACCAAGGTTCTTTTAGGTATACAAGTACAATGTATATCAAATCTTTTTTTCCTCAATAGTTCATCGAGGGACATATATGTATTGATCAGTGTTTCTGCCAGAAAGAAATTTTTAGGTATGGAGAATTGAATGCAATCACAGTCAGCAGGGGTATGGGGGGAGGTCTCCCCCAGAAAGAAATTGGGTTAAATTTAGCATTAGGGTTAAGAAAATCATACAGTAATGGTAAGAGTTATTAATTTTGTCAAAATATTAACTTTAAAAAATAAAATCTGCTAAAAACGTGCGCCATACCCTTTGGCAAAAACACTGTTGATGTAAACAATCATGTTCAGACTTTATTTATTTATTAATTTATCATTGTTGGATTTTCAAAAAGGTATATATTTTGACATGCACTTAATGTCAACCACAATAAATGTCAAAATAAGAACCAGACTGAACTGTTTATCTTGATGAATGGCTCACCTCAAGCTCTAGAACTTTAGGGAGCAGGGAGTGTGATCTAGCTCAGTCGGTAGAGTGTTTGCCTAAGGTGCTTTGGTCACAGGATGAAACCCCCACAGTGGACCCATTCTCTGACTGGCTTTTTTCCCATTCCAACCTTGTCCCATGACTGGTATGTGCTGTCATGTCTGTAGGTAAGTGCATATTATAAGATATCCCTTGCTACTGGAACAATGTAGTTGGTTTCCTCTAAGACTGTGTCAGAATTACCAAAAGTTTGATATTCAACAGCCAATGATAAATATACCAATGTGCTCTAGTGGTGTAGTTAAAAAAAACCCATGAATTTTAACCATCCACTGCAGGGCATCAATCCCACGAACCATTGGCAACACCTATAGTAATATAGTCTGTCCCATCATTCTATTAAAGGAAGGGACAATTAAGGCATTTGGCCTGGTGTGCATATTCAACGATATATAATGCACATTATTGCTTAATATCAACAAGTATAATCGTATAGTTAATTAATAAAACGGTTAAATGTGACGGCTATTATATATAACGGGCGCAGCCATTTTGTACCATATCAGTGAGTACGTCCTCTGGCGAGCTAGTGGTTACGTAATACTTAACGTGTAACGTCAGGAATAAGCCTTAGAACTAGAGAAACACAATCTACCTGGTTTTTGCGGGATGATAAATAGTCATACATTGCAATGTTCTGTAATAATACACATCCCAGTAAGTCTGCAATAAGTATATCCAGCACTATATATATTATTTTTTCAATACAAAATAAAATACCATTGTCAAAGTGGCTACACAACAAGTCGAAATAATTAACAGTGTTTTGTCCATTCATTAACCTACGTACTGAAATGATACACAGAGTGTTTTCTTAGTTAATTGGTCTATGCTGTTAGTTGTTTCTACCTGTGATTCCTGATTGGCAGGTGTGTATTTGATTGGTAATCAGACGAGCCAATTAATTGATGCTGTCTAGACACAAAAATACATAGTGGTATTGTGGAATATTACCTGTCGCCCCTAAAATGGTAATGGACATGGTTTATTGCTGTAAATATACTCTTCAAAAGAAGAAACGCAAAACCACATTGTCGTAACATTTGGAGAATTGATTTAATTATTGAATGGTGAGTCCGATAATTACCAAATGTTGCAGGATTGTTCACAATTCACTCTAGTCCATTGTGAGTAAGTGATAGGACACACCACCAAGGTCAAGGTCATCTGGAGTCAATACTGGGTGTGGCCTCCGCGTGTGTTGACAACTGCCTGGCACCGCCTGCCCATTGAAGCAACCAGAGTACGGATGACATCCCGGGGGATGGTGGCCCACTCGGCCTGCAAGGCTGCTGCCAGCTCGGGCAGGGTCTGGGGCTGTGGTTGTCGCTGTCGGAGGCGTCGGTCCAACTCGTCCCATAGATGCTCAATTGGGTTCAAATCCGGTGATATCGATGGCCAAGGAAGGACATTAATGTTGTTGTTCTGTAGGAAAGCCGTTGTGAGACGTGCTGTGTGAGGCCTGGCGTTGTCATGTTGGAACACTGCGTTGGCGTTGGCCATAACTGGAACGATGTGTGGCCGTAGGATCTGGTCAATGTAGCCCTGTGCATTCAGGTTGCCCTGCACGTGGACCAGGTCAGTTCTGCCAGTGTGTGAGATGGCTGCCCACACCATGACACTACCCCCGCCGAATCTGTCCACTTCCTGCACGCAGTTTGCCGCATAACGTTCACCACGACGCCTATACACGCGACATCTTCCATCATGACGTCGGAACAGAAATCGGGACTCGTCACTGAACCACACCTGTCTCCATCGCAGTTGAGGCCATTGTCGATGAATCTGGCACCACTGCAGTCGGAGTCGACGGTGTTGTGGTGTTAAGATGACACCTCGAACTGGACGTCTGGCACGAATTCCTACCTCACGTAGGCGGTTCCGTACGGTCTGGTCGGATATCCTGCGCAAACCTGGTATTGCTGCGGCTGTGGAGGTGGCAGTAGTCAATCGTTCCCGAAGGTGGCGTACCCGGATGTAGCGGTCCTGCCCGGGGGTAGTGACCCGTGGTCGACCGGATCTAGGGAGGTCACGTGTTGATCCATGTTGCTGGTAACGGTCCCACAGTCTGGAGATGGTACTTGGGGACACATGGAATGCCCTGGCAACGGCCGTTCTGGATTCGCCTGCGTCTAGTCGGCCGATGGCATTGTTTCTCTGCGGTTCACGGAGACGTGGCATGTCCTGGATTGTCAACTGTCGGCCAGATACAGAGGCCAGGCAAGCGAACACCCTGCACTTTTATACTGTCGGTGTTCATGTTGCACGTGCAGACAACGCACGTGCAGTGGTGACATGGTTTGCACGTGGCTGCATTTTTGCGAATATTCACATTTTGGAACTTTATTGTACAGTAGATGCGTTTTATCGAATGTAACCGTGGGAATGTGTTTGGGACATGCAATGACCTTATATTCACAAAGCATGAACCGGTAGGAAACATAAAATCGGAGTTATAACCCATTTGTACCCTTTTGCGTTTCTTTTTTTGAAGAGTATAGTTCTGTAAAACTATTGATTACGGTAAGTAGACTTTTCCATCTAAAACTACAGAACTGACCAATTACGTAGTCCCAAAGAAAAGAAAATTATCACTTGGGTATCGTGGGTTGTCGTTTTTGCTCCAACGTAGCATATCAATAGGCCTAATAGTGTACATTTTTCCTTTGGATTATTTAACAGAGAAAAATACTATAACCCCATTTTGTTCCGTTAATGCAACTTGAAATATATTTAGTTAAATAGTTTATTATATTATTACGTCATTTATGCTGTTTTACAAGTCAGATTGATCAAAGAGAAGCGCCTTGTTGAAAATTACTGCTTTGGTTTACACTGTACATACAGATGGTCAGGAGCTGATGTCACTTCGCCCCAAGCTATCCCACCGGACGTCACAAAAACGAAACAAAATGGCTGCCCCCAGTTAGCAGGAATAATCATGGTTTTTTATTAACTCTAAAATTACGCGTTTTTCATTTGCTAAAGTGTCAGTATGCATTGGTGGTCCGGGTATGCATCTTTCCAACACATAAGGCTCTTGTTTGAGTTGACCCTACCTTTAAAATATGTTTTGTAAATAATAATTATAATTTCGGAAAGATTTCCGCCCGCAGCCCCCCATTTGGGGTATTGAATTAGCGATATCCACTCGGCCACGTAGTGGATCAACAAGTGAGACTGCATTTTAATACTTTTAAATCTCATAGCATGTATTTTGATGGAATGAACTGAGTGTTTACGGAATAAAACGAACCTTTAGTCCCATAATGCCTCATTGTGTCTTCTGTGCTATATTTCTACCAAAAGCACCAATAAAAGCACCGTATTGGAGGAAATTTTACAAAGAATAGTCAAAATGTCTAATTTTTCAAAGGCAAAACGTAGTGATACTGGATTACAAAATATAAATATTATGTTGCTTTTATAGAACAAAATGTCTAAAAAGGTATTGTATATAACTAACGCTAACCTAGCCCGAGTACTTTGACTGTAAGAGAGCTAGACGGACATTACACTCTCATTACAGTCAGAGACCAAGCTATGTATTTTTTTGGCAATTCCCGACAACAAAAAGTTGGCAAAGATTTCCGCTCTAATACCACAACAATCCTATGTTTGACGTCAAATACCTTTACATCGATCATTTTTGAGTTAACTAATTAAAAAAAATCCACATATTAATCACTAATACACATAGTATAGAAAGGAATCCGACAGCACACACATTCAGCTACGCTTTGTGACACTCCGTCGCAAGAATTACAAAGCTTGGTGACCTATTTCGTGACGTAGATCATGTGATCGCCCACTGGGCAATTCTGCCTAGTAGACGGAATGGCTGAGTGGGCGATCATGTGACGCAACGTCACGATATAGGTCGGCGAACTTAGAATTCTGCTGTCCGGAGTTTGCCGAAGCTTAGCTGAATGTGGGTGCTGTCGGGTTTCTTTCTGTAGTGTGTGTATTAGTGATTAATATGTGGATTTTTTTTAATCAATTAACTCAAAAATGGTCGATGTAAAAGTATTTAACATCAAACATAGGATTGTTGTGATATTACTATTAGAGCGGAAATCTTTGCCAACTTTTTGGTTGTCGGGAATTGCCAAAAAAATACATAGCTTGGTCTCTGACTGTAATGAGAGCGTATTTATGTCCAAATGTCCGTCTAGCTCTCTTACAGTCAGAGTACTCGGGCTAGGTTAGTGTTAGTTATATACAATACCTTTTTAAACATTTTGTTCTATAAAAGCAACATAATATTTATATTTTGTAATCTAGTATCACTACATTCTGCCTTTGAAAAATTAGACATTTTGACTATTCTTTGTAAAATTTCCTCCAATACGGTGCTTTTATTGGTGGGGTGGGGGGGGGGGTGCGGGCGGATATTATCCCAATAGTTGGGGTTAGGGCTAGTGACAGTGCCAAAGGAAAGTCCTTCCAAAAAACGTTCCCCGCGGGACGGACTACACGTTGTAATGTGACTGCCATCGTCAATGTCAATTCGACAATTGTCAAGTCTTGTCAACAACTTAGAAACGTAGGAACTTAATGTGCATCCTGCACTAGTCAACAACTGAGTGTTAATCATGACAGACAACTGACACTCAGACCATCAAACAGTGACTGTCAACTCAGCAACTGGCATGCATCTAGATTCTAGTTCATCAAGATTAAACTCGTGTGAATGCACATGCCACTAAATTTTATTTTTAAATACTGCCAGCTAACCTTGCGATGTGTCATGCAAAATGTACGACAATTCCTTAGCATGTTGTTCCATCGTTTTGTGTGTTTGCAACCTCTGTACAAGATCATGTACTTCATGGAGGCTGCCATTGTTTTACGTTTGTAACAGATTTCCTCCAATGATAGGCGAACCAAGAGAAGACAAACTCGACAGCAATGGGAGAGGGGGTATATTTATTTATTATTACATATCAGTGTAAGATATTGCTAATGTCATAACAATCGCTCAGTATCTAACTAGTGTAATATTGGCGTGACGTGAGCGTGACGTAGATCATTTGCTGAACCAATTCGTAGACAAATAACGTGCAGTAGGTCTCGACATCTACTTACGTCTGCGTTGCAGCTTGTTTGCAGTTGGTTTGTAATAAATAAAATACTAAACTAGCTTGCCTATTATACCATTTTTATGAAACTCGTGAACAGTGTTGGTATCTGACGCGCTTTCGCTCGTCAGATACCAAAACTGTTAACTCATTTCATTTTTCAAAAATAAAAAATTGTGTGTGTTTTATTCCCCTGAGGAAGTTTAAAGTTTTTAAACGAAACGTTGGGATTGTTAGATAGTTTTTAAGACAATTTTAATATATATTTTATAAAAATGGTATGACAGGCAATCTCGTTTAGTATTCTATATTTAACACTGAATATTAGGTGTCATTAATATAGGCAGACTATAGTTTAGAGTTTTAGGCCTAATGAAAGATCCCGCTGAAACTATAGGTTGGTTGGTTATAAGTAGATCCGTACACTATTTTCTTCGGAGCATCTCAGAAACTGCGACAGTCCATTATTCAAAACTATCTATATGTCAAATTTATCAAATGTTTTACATCCAGTAGCCGATGACTAATAATTCAATGTGTTTTAGTAGTGTCGTTAAACAAAATAAAAAAACAAATATTTCTCACATACATAAAAAAAATATTTGCTAACTACAGATAGTTTAAAACTATATAATACAGTTTGAGATGAGCCCCATGAGGAATATTTAGTGAGGTTAATTGTTTCTAAAACAATACTATTATCATCTCAGGTTTAAGCTAAGCCGCTTCAATATTGTATAAAAGGGTACACTAATATTACATAGCAGTCTACCACTTCACTAATAGCACAAGGCTAGCACTGTGAGTACTCCAATGTCTGATTCGCATGGCGATTTTCAAGTTCATACAATAAGCCTCATTGAATAACTCCACCCCCCCCCAAAGAACTATGTACATGTACAGGCATTTATTTTCTTCTAAATAATTGTAAACGTATGTTATGTTACAGTTTTATTTTAGTCCCCAATCTGTCGTGATTTCCTTTTAAAGAACTTCTACAGGTAAAATTGACCGCACGATTGATGTCGACTTTTTCGGAGAGACGATTACAATCTCATCTTGAAAATATATGGATTGCACTCATAAAAAGGATATTTCGAAATGTTTGGGGAAAAAATAGCACAAATAGGACAAACTGTAGATGTGGAGTTCTTAGGTTCACACTGGTATAGCATTTTTGGACATTGCGTGATGCATGGCGCGTCATTTTAAAAGTCAACCATTCATGTATCAAAATGAAAATTTCACCATCAATACAGTTCACACTGTAACAAACAGCTTTTGTGCAAAATATCAATGTTTTGCTTCATATACCTCTTTTTTTTCTTTGACTACTCAGCTTGAAAAAGTGGGACAGTTTTTCTTTAATCACCCAATATAAACATGCAGTATGTTATCTTAACATTACCGGCCTCGGTGGCGTCGTGGCAGGCCATCGGTCTACAGGCTGGTAGGTACTGGGTTCGGATCCCAGTCGAGGCATGGGATTTTTAATCCAGATACCGACTCCAAACCCTGAGTGAGTGCTCCGCAAGGCTCAATGGGTAGGTGTAAACTACTTGCACCGACCAGTGATCCATAACTGGTTCAACAAAGGCCATGGTTTGTGCTATCCTATCTCTGGGAAGCGCAAATAAAAGATCCCTTGCTGCTAATCGGAAGAGTAGCCCATGTAGTGGCGACAGCGTGTTTCCTCTCAAAATCTGTGTGGTCCTTAACCATATGTCTGACGCCATATAACCGTAAATAAAATGTGTTGAGTGCGTCGTTAAATAAAACATTTCTTTCTTTCTTTATCTTAACATCCTGCACATATCGACTCAAATGTTCTATCTGCCCAACTAAATAGAAACGTATTTAATTTATATTTGCTATTGCTTAAATATTTAATGCACGGCGTGTTGTAGTGAATGTTCAGGAAATAGAGAAAAAGAGATATTATTGTTGAATGAAGTTCATATTGAAAAGTATACTGAGAGAATAAATAAGGGAACTTGTTTGGACAACATTGACTAGCAGCATAGTAATGTTTGTACAGTAGATGTAATGCGCGGCTGAATGTCAGTAATTATAATATAGAAATGAGTACACGCCTGTAGGACGAAAATGTAGGTTTTTTGTCCTACTCTAGTAATAAAGAAAAAAATATGGTCTGTGTCCCCCACCCCATCCCAAGGTTATGGCCCACTGACTAGAGATTGTCCTCTCACATTAAGTTTATAGGTTGTTTTTGTTTTAAATATTACTGACACCCAATAGCCGATGTATGTTTCGTGCTGGTATGTCGTTAAACATATATTCTATTCTGTTCTATTCCATTCCATTCCATTCCATTCCATTCCATTCTATTAAATATTATTTTGTTATTACAAAACTATAACACTGATAGACCCTAGAAAACCTTCCTGGTTTCTGTTTTATATCTAAATTTATTTACTTCTGACTAAAGTGTGTACCCTCCATGAATTTTTAGTTTCTACATTGTAATTGCATAAAGGATTGTAGAAAATAATCTGTATTAAAATGTTACCAATTATACTCCAAGCCACGTGAGTATAAAGCAAATGTAAATGTGGCAATTATTTTTTATGGAATAAACTCTTTAAGAAAATGTGCCCCCTCTCCAGATATCGTTCCATTGGGCCTGTTAATTTCCTGACATCACGAATAAAGGTATTGGTTGCCGTCACTATCGGCTGTCAGTCGTGTGATCCCTCATTTCTTTCCATCGGTATAGCTATGTAATGAAAGTAAATTTATTTTGTGAAAATGTATTTGGTATGAAATCGATAAGTATGCCTACGTGTATTTGTGATATAGCTTTTTAACACGTACAAACACGACTAAATACACATTCAAATCGTGACCGATTGATTCTTGCATCAAGATTAACACTAATCGTTAATCATAACATACGCATATAAAAAAAATTCATTAAAAAAAATAAAATAATAACAAACATGCATTTCATCATATTCCATATAGAAAGGAAATATAAGTTGACTTTTAATCCCACCGATCAAATATATTTTCTTCAATCATTCTGCAAGACATGAAAGAACTGTAAATTATCTTTGTTGAAATCTTCTTTTGCTTATTCTCATTTTGACCAGGTTTACATAAACCATGCAGACAAACATTAATCCTCTGGAATCGACAGAAACACTTTTGGCTCTGTATTTTCTGCGAGGTATGGATTTCCTGTGTGGCATTGTCTTCAGGGGTAAACGTGACTGTCCTATCCGCATGTTTGTTTGCAGATCGACTGTCTTGATCTTTATACAGACTGGGTTTTAATAAAGGGTATATAGCTTCAATAATTACACTAGTCCAACTCTCCAGCGAGAAAGGATGGCAAATATTATTTTAATTTTTATTCCAGTCTATCTCATGCTGTTTGTCTCAGTACGGACTGAGGGTAAGTAGTAATTACATAATGTAGCTCTATTTACAAAGACTTCCTAATTTAAAAAAAATAATATATTGTAATATATATTTAGGCTAATATCGCCTTTTTGATGAATAAATTGAGATTTTATTCCTTGGGGTATTTTGATAAGTTAAAGTTTATTTTGTTTAACGACACCACTAGAGTACATTGATTATTAATCATCGGCTATTGGATTTCAAACATGGTAATTTTTCCATTAGTAGCAAGATATATTTTTATATGCACCATCCCACAGACAGGATAACACATACCACGGCCTTTGATATATCAGTCATGGTGCACTGGCTGGAACGAGAAATAGCCTAATAGGCCCACCGACGGGGATCGATCCTAAACCAACCGCGCATCAAGCGTGCGCTTTACCACTGGGCTACGTCCCACAAATAATACATTTAAAGTTTAAAATTAGTTTTTAAAAGTAAGACTATTCAAAAGATAATACGTGTACATGTATTATAAGAATTTCACGAAATTAAAATGTCTCGCCTATCATAAGATTATTCTGAGTCAATGATAGTCGCATCCATTTGATGTTCATCTCAGTGCATGTTAAACAAAATTAAATACATTTTAAAGTCCAATTAGCTAGTTTCAATTAAAATGTTAATGTATTTTTAAAATTAATTTTTTTTTGTCAAAAGCATTGTGATGAACATTCAAGGTGCAACTATAAACCAAGTTTCATTGATCTAGGACTTACACATTTTGAGAAATGGAGTAAAACGCGAAACTTTAAATTTGAATAAATTTAGCAAATATATTTTAATTAAAATGTTTAATTAATTAATTATAACATTGTTTTGACATGTATCTATAAGAACAGCCATAAAACAAGTTTCATCAATCTAGATTTTATGGTTAGTGAGAAATTGAGCTAAATGCAAAATTATTTTAATAAAAATGTTTAATTAATTAATTTTTTTTTTTTTTACATGCACTGTGATTAACATCCATAGATGCAATTACAAACCAAGTTTCATTGTACTAAAGTTAAAGTTTGGTTTGTTTAACCACGACACT